>NW_020665193.1:0-21946 GCF_002925995.2 Terrapene triunguis
CTACTGGTTTTTGAATGTTATGATTTCTGATGTCAGATTTGTGTCCATTTATTCTTTTGCGTAGAGACTGTCTGGTTTGGCCAATGTACATGCAGAGGGGAATTGCTCGTACATGATGGCATATATAACATTAGTAGATGTGCAGGTGAATGAGCTCCAGATGGTGTGGCTGATGTGGTTAGGTCCTATGATGGTGTCCCTTGAATAGATATGTGGACAGAGTTGGCACTGGGGTTTGTAGCAGGGTTTGGTTCCTGGGTTAGTGTTTTTGTTGTGTGGTGTATAGTTGCTTGTGAGTATTTGCTTCAGGTTGGGGGGCTTTCTGTAGGCAAGGACTGGCCTGTCTCCCAAGGTCTGTGAGAGTGAGGGATTGTCCTTCAGGATAGGTTGTAGATCCTTGATGATGCGCTGGAGAGATTTCAGTTGGGGGACGTAGGTGACGGTTAGTGGTGATCTGTTACTTTCTTTGTTGGGCCTGTTTTGTAGTAGGTGACTTCTCGGTACCCTTCTGACTCGGTCAATCTCTTTCTTCACTTCAGCAGGTGGGTATTGTAGTTTTAAGAATGCTTGATAGAGATTCTGTAGGTGTTTGTCTCTCAGGGATTGGAGCAAATGTGGTTGTATCTTAGAGCTTGGCTGTAGACAATGGATCGTGTGATGTGGTCTTGATGAAAGCTGGAGGGGTGTAGGTAAGTATAGCGGTCAGTAGGTATAGGGTGGTGCATAAACAACTCAGTGTGAAGCACAGCAGTGAGTCTGGGCATGGGGTAATGAGAACCAGCTACCAGGTTTTAACCCTCTCATTCCCTTGCAGTGTCACCCATGGTGTTATCAGCTCAGCCTGTGGCACAGGGATCACTCAGTTCCTGAACACAGCCTGCTCAGCTCCCACTGGAAATATGGCACAGGGCTGGAGTTCGGAAGATGGCATTCCAGCACCTCCGCTGACGTCGGTGGACAGAGTTAAGGAGCCAACCCACAATAGATTTCCCAAATTTAATGTAGCGACCAGGGAGATAAAAGTCCCCAACCCTCAGACCTTATCTGCACGAATAACCCAGGGATTGCGCTGACACCCAGCTAGAGTGGGTTCCCACAGGTTGACTGGACTCTCTCAGGCAGAGGCTGTGACGCAGGGAGAAGCAGAGACCCACAGATGAGAGGTGAGGACAGAGTCAGGGAGCCCAAAGCTTGAGGCATTTCCTTGTGTCTGCTGCTCCGCGCTTCTCATTTTCCTTCTGAGTCCATCTGCCCTGGACTGGCGAACCATCCCCCGGACAGGCAACAGCGGGATATTTGACAAACAGTAAAACCGTGACCACTCAGGCACTTCTGGCTGGGGGGAGCGGAGACCTCCCCACTTTTTTCTGGGAATCAGCCACCCGAGTGGGACAACACCATGACCCAAAAATGAGAGTAACTTCCCCCCTCCCTAAATCCCCTCTCACTTCCTCTCGCTCCCACCTGGGGCTCACCAGTCTGATATCACAATTCACTTTCTTCCCCCATGTCTGATTCTGCCTCATTGTCCCTGTCCCAGTTTTTACAATGATGTCAGTAGTTTGAGGTGCAGAGAGGTGGATAATAAATATCCCTTTAACCCCAGTAACCTTATATCTTCTCCTTTAGCACCAACCCACCCCACCTCCAGCGAGGCGGGGGCTGCCCTGCCCCGTGCTCACCGCAGGGTTGTATCATTCCTGTTCACACGGCAGTGGGGGGCAGGAGTGACACACCCAGAGCACAGCTGTGGGACGGGCATGAGAAGGGGCATCAGGGTGGATGCACATATGACACCAGCTTTAAACTCCACAGGTCCATGGGAATCTCCCACAGCGCACCAAGGTTGAGCACAACCTACTCCCCCCCCCGCATACACACACACACACACACTGGTCTCACTGACATGAATGGGTTCACTCCCGGGAGTGAGAACATTGGCGTGTGGCCTGAGCCATGTGTCCGACCTGCCAGGAAATAGTTCCCACTGGCACGTGTCAGTGGAGCCTGTCCCTGCTGGGAAGGGGTGCGAACATGAATTTGATCCCAGCTCTCTCCCAGAGCCCCAAGTTATCTTCGCTTTCCAGCGGGTGGGTGACTCGACCCCTCCCCAGTCACTAACTCACCGTTCCACAGCCCCACTGAGCTGAGTTTCCCTCCACCCTTTATTCATATTTTTCACTACCTTAAGAGTCAGCTTCATTCATTTGTTTCTTTTATAATAGATTTAAAACATTTTTCCTCATTATCCGGCCAATCTCTCCAGGCATCTCTGAGTCTCCCATGGCCAAACAATGTGGCTGTAATCCGGCCCCAAAATTTCCTTCTGGGGAATCGAGCACCTTCCAGACATCTCTATTTTTCCTTTGTCAAAAGTGTACTCAGCATCCCATTGCACTGTGCTTGGCGCTGTACAAACACACGGTGTGGAATAATCTGACTCCCTCTTTCTGAGTCCTACTGCATGTAATACATCACATCAGATTTTGTTTCTCTTAAAAGGGGGAGAATATGCAAATAGGGAAGAGAGAATATGCAAATCCCCTCCCGCCCAGGTTGCTCCCGTAGAGATAATCCAGAGTCGTTTGTGTCTGTGCATTTATCAGCCAATTCCCCTGAGAACTTTCCCCTCCAACACCAAGGAAAATGGGCCTTTGGATACGTTTGTTTTTCATTGTATCCACTTTAGAAGGTATTTTAGCCCCATAACTCTGCTAGAGGAACAGGGGAACATTATACTGTTGCCATTGGAAATTGGAGTAATTCGTAACCTGTTTTTATTTCCAGGTGTCTGGTCCCAGGTGCAGCTGGTGGAGTCCGGAGGGGATGTTAAAAAGCCCGGAGACTCTCTCCACCTCTCCTGCAAAGCCTCCGGGTTCACCTTCAGCAGCCACCGGATGAGCTGGGTCCGCCAGGCTCCCGGGAAAGGACTGGAGTGGGTCGCCTACATTTACAGCACCAGCATATACTACAGTGACTTGGTAAAAGGGCGATTCATCATCTCCAGAGATGACCCCAACATCTTGTTGTACCTAGAAATGACCGGCCTGAAGCCCGAGGACACTGCCCAGTATCACTGTGCAGGATTCACAGTGAGGTGAAGCCGGTCTGAGCTCAGACAAAAACCTCCCATTGCGGTTAGCAGAGGAACTCCCTGCTGGTTTGATGCCGACAGTCCGGCTGCTGGGATTCTCACCAGCTAGTCAGACTGTTCAGTTTGAAATGGTTCGTATTCACCTGCTGCTTTAGGCAACCCTAGAGCCACAGAAAGCAGGATCCAGGGGCTGGCCCTTCCTCACTGGGACTGGGGGAGTTTCCTGTTTAAATCTGCCCCTCTCTGCCCAGGCTGCACCCGGAGACACAACCTGCACAGGACAGCGTCTGTCAGTGGCGGAGCCCACCGCAGGTTGTTAGTTGCAGAAACACAGAGCGAGTCTGACTCATCTCGGAGCCCTACGAGGGGTAATTCACATGGTTGATGGAAGGAGTCTGTCTCCTATAAGGAAGGGGATATGCAAATGAGGGTGACAGTCTCCTGTTTAAAACTGTCCCTTTCTCTGCCCAGGCTGCACCCGGAGACACAATCCGCAGCCCTTGTCTCTGTTTAGTTGCCAGAATGTTCCCCTCCAAAACCAGGGAAAAGAGACTTTGGCTCCATATAGTTTTCATTTTTGCAGTTTTGGGAGGTATTTTTGTCACCTGAGTAATTTGCACAGGCAGGTGAATGTGATACTATTGCCCTTTCTATGTGATTTCTATTGTGTCTTTCTTCCCAGGTGCCCGCTCGCAGGTGCAGCTGGTGGAGTCCGGCGGGGATGTGAAAAAGCCCGGAGACTCTCTCCACCTCTCCTGCAAAGCCTCCGGGGTCACCTGCAGCAGGTACGCTAAGAGTTGGGTCCGCCAGGCTCCCAGGAAGGGGCTGCAGTGGGTGGCTGGAATTAGCTCCGGAAGCAGGTTGAACCAGTGGTGTTCTAAGGCTGTCAAAGGGCGATTCACCAGTGCCAGAGACAATTCCGTCACCACGGCATAATTACAAATGACCGGCCTGAAACCCGAGGACACCGCCCGCTGTTACTGGGCGAGACAAGACACACAGGAGGGGAAACCGGTCTGAGCTCAGGCAGAAGGGGAAGGGATTTCCTAGGGGGGGCGCTCTGGCTCCACAGTAATGAGAATGGACACAAAGTATTTCCCCTTATGGACACCACACACAGCTGAAATAGGAGAGAGGCTGACCCCATCTCCCCTGGGGAGCGCAGGAAGCAGATGCCCAGGGTGGATTTCAGCAGAGCAGGAAGAAAGAACAGGTGCATCCGCCCTCGCTCTGTGGATGCCCCCAGTGACTCTCTGATCTGACACTCTCCAGGTTAAGGCTTCCCCCTTCTCCCAGTGAGGTCTGTGGAGAAGCTGAGCCCTTAGTGCAGGGCAGGGGGCGTGCGGAGCCCGGAGTGAGGGTTGTTTGACAGGCAGGGTGGGGTCAGTAATCTCTGAGTGATCTCCCCCGTCAGCCCATTGATAATTCTCTGGATAAAAACCCACCCTTTTGTAGAGGGGGCAGCACAAGCGTCTATGCACCTACTGAGTGGCACCGAAGCATTTTAGTGTTTAACATTATTTGAGGGTCTGATGCCCAGATCCATATTCCCACAACAATCCAAACGAAACATGTCTGTGAGTTTCATGGTTATTCGTGGGAAGAGGAAGGCCAAAGTGGGTATGAATCCAAACATAAATATGAATGGGAATTAGAATAGAAATGGAAGTATCCAGGGGGTATTAATCTGAATCTGAATCTGAATGCGGATATGAAGTGGAGTATAAATGGGTACAAAGGGAAATAGGAACAGTTATATGACTATGAACTCCTAGGGATGGGACTGGCAATATGAATGGGAGGGTGAACTGGACTGTGAATAACAACGTCAATGGAAATATGAATCCAAATAGAAATACCCCAAAGAAAAGCACTATGAATGCTTACCTCCAATAACTGACCTGCCTCTTCCTATTCCCCAGTTCATCCTCTCTCTGCTCGGATTCATGTTTTTTATTTCCATTCTGTTAAGTGTCATTAGGAGAGTATGATACTGACACGCCCCCTCACACTAGAACTCTCCCCTCCCCTTTACACCTCCCCCCACTACTCCCCACAGCCACTCTCACCTCATAGAGACCCTGCGTTACTGCCCATTTTCCTCCTCTCTGCACCTACCTACCACGGCTACCCACAGCCTCGCTCACCCCACAGAGACCGAAAAGGCTGGGTGCACTCTCTGCCTTCTATACCGGACACCACTGTGAGGTTCAGTGACTGTCATCGCCCCATAGAGACCCGCTCACCCTGGCCTGTTCCCCTCCCTGCTACGGCTAATCCAGGCTCCCTCTTCATTCAAAGAGCGGTGACCTCTGGACATCTCTCCCTCCCTGAGGATTGGATCCCACATATCAATGTGCTACAGCAACTCCTGACAGCAATATTGAAAGCCCAGGAATCTTGGCTCCTCCCCCCAAAAACCCAACCCCACAGCCACGCCCCCCACACAAAGTCCAGGATCCGGTTTAGGAATTACACTTCGGCTCAACCCATCCGAGACCCACTCCTGAACCGCCCCATCGCTGTTATCCCCATTATACACAGGCATTGCACAGGACTGCCTCTAAGCTGCAAATTCCCACCATGAACCCTAACCCAAAGAAGCCAGGCAATGAGGAGTTATGGGTGAAGAATCCCCCAGGCTTTTCTACCCACACCTGAAATTCTTCGCTGTCAGTGACACTCTGTGGCCCGCCCCCACCCCGAGACATTCTGCCCTCACCACATTCACCGCCCTGGTACTGCACATCCAGCTGTGAACTCTGGCCTAAGACTTTCCTCCGAGCCCTTCAACCATCTCCAGCGACAATCTGCAGCACCGGCCCTGCTCCGTGCACAAGGCGCTCCTGCTGGGGACCTGCCCCCCTGGTCACTGCGCATGTCCGTGGAGCGGGCCCCTGCTGGGAAAAGAAATGGGCCACTTTGCCCCAGCGACCCGGGAAACCTTCACCCTCCAACAGGTGTCCACCAAACCAGTGAAAACCTGTGACCTGACTCCAGTCACTGACCCCACAGAACCACCGCCCCACGGTGCATGGGGAGTGTGGGCTTCAGAGCGGAATCTCCCACCACCTCTTAGTTGACTAGAATAGATTTTGTATGGGGCCCTAAATCCCCAGGTAAAGAATTCTGGTTATTCAAGGGAGCTGTTTATTTCGCCCATATACAAATATATAAGGAGTAGTCTGACCCCGCTCTGAGCCAGTGTATTACTTATTTATATCTCTGAGAGGAGGAGTTTGTGTCCATTATAAGGAGCGGGACAGGCCAGTGGTTCTCAGCCAGGGTAAGCAGAGGTCTTTCTGGGGATGCATCAGCTCATCCAGACATTTCCCTAGTTTTACAACCGGCTACATAAAAAGCACTAGCCAAGTCAGTACTCACTAAAACTTCATACGGACAATGACTTGTTTCTACTGCTCTATAGGCTGAAATTTAGTACAATATTTATATTCCAATCGATTTATTTTCTAATGATATGATAAAAATGAGAAAGGCAGCAATTTCTCGATAATGTGCTGTGATACTTCTGTATTTTGATGTCTGATTTTTAAGCACATGGTTTTTAGGTGAGGTGAAACTTGGGATATGCAAAACAAATCAGACTCCTGATGCAGTACAGTCTGGAAAGGTTGACAGGACAGCCACTGAACTAGGCGAATTTTCCTGTCTCTATTCGTGGCCAGAACCAATTGCAAGAAACCCTGGTCCCTGGACACGCCGCTCTCGGCCCACTAATCCCAGGGAGGCTCCACTGCAAAACCTTAACTCTGTCCTCAGACTCCCCCCTCCCCAGCTTCTCCCACCTGCACCCACAGGCGGGCCCCAGACCTGGCCCAAAGAACTAGCCAGGCTTGCTCAGATCACGTTCCTGGTGTCATGGATCATTTCAATGTAGCCGGTCACTGCTGGGAAGGGAAAGGGGCTTCCGTCCAAATCCCTCCCAGCACCATGGGAAATCTTCCCTCTCCAGTGGGTGGCCCAGCCCAATGGATCCCTGGGACACGACCCCTCCCCAGACACTGACCCCCCTGACCGGACATCGCATGGCCCTGTGTGCGTGGAACGGGGCTCCAGAGCTGAGTCCCCCCAATCCCCAATATCACCTCACAATATCCAGGCCCTCAGTTCCTGGGTGAGGAAATACAGTCACTGCAGGGAGCTATTCATTGCTCCCAGGGGTCCGAAAGTGTCAGGAGGACCCAGCGCCCTGTGCCCGGTGCTGCACAGACACACAGGCCGGGACAGTCTGACTCCTGCACCCGGAGCCCCAGGGCGAGTCAGTCAGATCCCTGGCAGCAGGAGTGGGTGTCTCTTATAAAGCGGGGGCATGCAAATGAGGGAGACACTTTCCTGTTTAAATTGGTGCCTCTCTCTGCCCAGGCTGCACCCGGAGACAAAATCCGCAGCCCCTGGGTCTGTGCAGTGACCAGCCAGTCCCCTGAGAACTTTCCCCTCCAAAACCAGGGAAAATGGGATTTTTGCCCCTTCTAATTTTTGCTGTAGCAGCTTTGGAAGGTATTTTCCTCCTCTGAATAACTGGCAGAGTTAGAAGAATATTGTGTCATTGCTGATTTTATACCGATATTAATGGCCTGTCTTTATTCCCAGGTGTCCGGTCCCAGGTGCAGCTGGTGGAGTCCGGAGGGGATGTGAAAAAGCCCGGAGACTCTCTCCGCCTCTCCTGCAAAGCCTCTGGGTTCACCTTCAGCAGCTACGGCATGAGCTGGGTCCGACAGGATCCTGGCAAGGGACTAGAATGGGTCACTTATATAAACTACGATGGGAGTACTATATACTACCTTGATTCAGTGAAAGGCCGGTTCACCATCTCCAGGGATGATTCCAAGAGTGAGCTGTATCTGCAAATGACCGGCCTGAAGCCCGAGGACACCGCCCGGTATTACTGTGTCGGACACACAGTGAAACAAAACCGATTTGTGATCATACAAAAACCCAGTCTGCGGAATCGCCCTTCTCCCGACAGCCGTGCGGGGGCAGCAGTGACACACACACCGCTTCGGCCTGGTCCAGGAGACCTGGCAACCAGGTGAATGTAACACAAACCTCCTGTCAGTTTTAACCCTTCCGTTCCCGGGCAATGTGTCTCCCCCTCCTTCCTAGAGCCCCGCTTGGCCTGCGGTGCAGAGATCCCTCCCTTCATCTGTGAACTCCAGTCCAGGAGAGGTGGCTGCTGAGGGAGTAGCAGAGGCCCGTTGGTGGTGGTGGTGGTGGTTGTGGGGTCAGGGAGGCACTAAGGTCGCAGAACGCAGCTCCCACTGAGTGAGATTTGGCCCAGAACATCCCAAAATCTTGTGTGACTTTCCCATTCTACATTAACTACCAGCCAATTGTCACAGCCAGGTCTCCCCTGGCTACACGAAGCTCAACCTACTTCCCCTCGTACTCAGAGTTTCTAGTTTCAGATTCTGGTCCTGCTGCCAAATACTCTTGTCTCCCACAATCTAACCCAGGGGTGGAGGAGGGGGTTCGGAGTGCAGGAGGGGGCTCATGGCAGGGGAAGGGAAGTGGGGGGCTCAAGGCTGAGGGTTTGAGTGCAGGACGGGTGTGGGGTGCATCAGGGGGCTTGGGGAAGGGGGTTGGGGGCACTATTCCCTCTTAGCTGTGTATGTGTGTGCGTGCACACAGATCCTAAGCCCTGTCTACATGGCGAAACACTGCACGCACAAAAATTTGCACAGAAGAAATTTTTTGCGCGCATGGCCTGTCAAAAATTAGAGAGAACATTGGTTGGGGGGCAGGGGAGGTTTGGGGGGTGGGCTCCTGCCCAGCGCCATTTACCTGGAGTGGCTCCAGGGTGGCAGTGGCACGCACCGGGGCTAAGGTAGGCTCCCTGCCTGCCTGCCCTGGTCCCATGCCACTCCCGGAAGCAGCCAGCACCATGTCCCTGTGACCCCTGGGGGGAGGAGGCAGAGGGCTCTGTGCGCTGCCCTCGCCTGTAGGTACCTCCTCCTAAGCTCCCATTGGCCAGAGTTCCCCATTCCCAGCCAATGGCAGTTGTGGGGGGCAGTGTCTGCAGGTGAGGGCAGTGCGTGGAGCCCGCTGCCCACCCTCCCCCAAGGGCCACAGGGATGTGGTGCCAGCTGCTTCTGGGAGCAGCGCGAGGCCCATGGCGCAAGGGAGTGACAATCCCATGGGTCAGATCCAAAGCCTTGATGGGCCGGATCCAGCCTGCTGTCTGTAGTTTACCCACCCCTGGTCTAACCCAAAGGCAATGAGGAATAAGGGAAGCTTTTCCCTGACCCAAGAACACACTCTATGAGGCTATGGAAAGATGTCTTGGGATTGGAGATCATTTTATTTCTCCTTTAGGAGAAAGCACAAACATGATCCCCCAGCCCAGGCGCTTCACAACACAGAATAAGTGACCCTCTGAGTCCTCTTCAGTGTTGCAACCACAGTTATATATTTGTAGCAAATATTGTACAAAGGGTGTCAAATGAGGTGTCTATGAAAAGGTTATGAATTGCTGGTTACGATGATGCTATCTGTATGCATGTATCATTTTTGTATGTGAAGTTATAAGTATTGGAATATCCACCCGCTTTATGGGGATTGTCTGCCCCTTTCTTTGCAGTTCACCCTAATGGAGTGACGATAGCTATCCCCCACTGGGACACCAGTCACAGCCAAACATGCCATGTAAGATATCTGCAGAAATGTTATCATTTGGCAGATACGATAATCGTATTTATATGTTTGTATCACCTTTGTATTATGAGTTTAGCTATGTATGTATATATATCTGTATTTCAGACTTGTGCTGTGCTTCTGGGAGACACCCCAGACCGTTTGCATCAGCACTGCCTAGCCAGCCGGATGCCCATTAAGGACCATCAGCTATACAACTGATCCATTGAGAGATGGCAGATACACCTTCTGACTCAGCAAGGCTTGCAGGGACATGTCCATGGACAGAACTCTAAGGCTTCCAAGCCATGTGCTAGGCAGCTTGTGTTTGAAACAAAGGAAGCACAGGCTACCTGGCACAAGACTATAAAAGGCAGCTGCATCTTCTCCATTTTGTCTTCAATCCTGCTCCTTACCTCTGGAGGAACCTTGCTACAAACAGAAGCTCTGAACAAAGGACTAAATGACCCACCCAAGCTGTGGATGTGCTCCAGAGACTTGACTTAAGCCAGCAGTTTATTCCATCACTGCTACAAGCCTGAACCAAGAACTTTGCCATTACTGGATGTAATTGATTCCTTTTACCAATTTTAACTCTAGCCTTTCTTTCTCTCTTTTTATAAATACACCTTTAGATTTTAGATACTAAAGGATTGGTATCAGTGTGAGTTTTGGGTAAGATGAAAGTTATATAGTGACCTGGGTGTGTGGCTGGTCCTTGGGGATCAGAAGAACCTATGATTTGATGAGACAGGTTGTAAAGAACCACTCATCTCTGAGTCCAGTGTTTCTGGTGGTGATATAAGAACTGGAATGCCTGAGGAAACTGCCTGTATGTTTTCTTGTTAGCCAGTGTGGTGAAACAGGAGTTTACTTTTGTGGCTGGTTTGGTATATCTTATATAAGAATAACCACCACTTTTGGATTGTGTTTGCCCTATTTCTCAGCAGTTCATCCTGAATTTGACATTCTCAGTTATAACCCACTAAGGCACGGATACAGTGGCGTAGTCTGGCTAGGATCCACAGAACCAGGTCAATTAAGCTTTGGATCAGGACTCCACGCTAGTCAAAATTTGAATTTTGATATTGAGAGTTATAAAGGTTAATGATCAGTGACCATGAGCCAGATGGCATTGGCAGAAACAATGAAACTGCAAGCCCCGAGAGGGAGCTTGAGTTTTGAACATGAACAGAAATGGCTAAAATAAAGGAAGAAGCTGCTGAAAGAGAGAAAGAAGCCCATGCAAGGCACATGGAATAGCTGACCGCTGAGGAGAGGGTTTCCAGACTTAAGCTTCAAATGGAAAAAGCAATGGAAGAACAGCAGAAACTGTATCGTCTTGAAAGTCCAGTTTATAAGAATGTTGGTATGTTGTATGACTCTGAGCAGTTGCCTGTGTTTAACCAGTTTGCTATGACCAGGGAGAGGGTGTCTAATCTGGGGAAGGTAGAATACAGCTGTTTGTCTGTGAATGACGTTTCTGAATATCTATCTACTCTCTCAGGAGTGAATCTGGAATTAGATAAAGCACAGAGAGAACTCATGGGTCAGAAAAAAGTTTTTTCAATAGCAGATTAAAGTTGATGGTCAGAATAAAGCCCTAATGGAGGAGAAAAAGGGTAGATGTTTTATGAGTGCTGGAATGTTGGTTACTAAAGCTTGGGAGACTGTGCCTAACCAATGTAAAAGTGATGGGCTTAAAGTAGCTCAATGTGATAAGCCACTGTTTGTGGAAAGCAACAGTTTATCCATTGAAGGACCATAAGAACGGCCAGACCGGGTCAGACCAAAGGTCCATCCAGCCCAGTATCCTGTCTACCGACAGTGGCCAATGCCAGGTGCCCCAGAGGGAGTGAACCTAACAGGTAATCAAGTGATCTCTCTCCTGCCATCCATCTCCACCCTCTGACAAACAGAGGCTAGGGACACCATTCCTTACCCAGCCTGGCTAATAGACATTAATGGACTTAAAGGAAAAACTGTTTCCAATTGTTTGTCTGTTGCAAATAGCAGTGTGCATAATGAAAAGGAGAATGTGCCTCCAGTCTTGTCTGTGGAGCAGACAGAAAATGCTTCTCAGTTTATGCTACGTGAAAATTTATCAGTTGACCCAGAGTTGATTCTGGATACAACTAAAGCCCAGGAAGGAAGTGGTCCTAAATCTGTGTCTGCTAGAGATGGTGGTATTGTAACTAGGTTGCATCCAGTTGATGTCATAAATAGCTCCCAGAGACCAAACAACTCTGGTGCTTTTATTTTGCCTGTTGCTAGTGCAGGGATCGGCAACCTTTGGCATGCAGCTCGCCAGGGTAAGCACTCCAGGCCAATGGGGGCTGCAGGAAGCGGCAGCCAGCACATCCCTCACCGTGTGTGTGATTGAATGCATATGATAATTCTTGTATCTTCAATAAATGCGGTGTATTGCCTTTTCCCCCAAAAATGATCCTATGTCCTTCTTATAAGCATAACATTTTTGGTGGAGAATTGCAAAAGGGGAAGACATACACTGTGGTTGTTGAAAATACAGCTAAATGGTACACCATACGTATAAAGTGACTGATCATTCAGGTGTGCACACCCCCGGTCGTAGAAGTGCCAGGCAATAGGGGGAGGATTAGAGTCCTCACTCAGACCCATCTGTCGGGGAAAACTATAAAGATAAGATATAGAAACTGTCTAGGTATATACACCGCCCCAGTTGTAGAGGTGTCGGGCCATAAGGGGGAGGATTAGAGTCCACTCTCCTACCAGTCTGTCAGGGAAAAATTTCATAGGTGAATGCACCCTTGGTCATATCAGGATCGAGCCCAAAAGGAAGAGGGCTTAGTGTTTCCCCCTCCTGCTCTGTCAGGCAGAGTTTTTAGTGGGTATTGACTTGTGTTTTGTAAGTCCCAGCACGAGTGTGGGCACGGAAGAGTTATAAGGGTAAAAGATTCATAAAGAAATACGTTTAGGTGAAAAGAATCCCCTAAGGACAAAGCTCAAGAAGAGAAGAAAAAATTGCCATTCCTACAGGAAATGACTCCTTTTAAGACAGGTTTGCAAAAGTTTGGGCACAGCCCACGGACTGAACAAGCATTAGCCGATGTCCATACTATAGCTGATTTGGAAGATAGATGATTTGGAAGATAGTTTGGCAAACTGTTGGTCTACAGGCCATCAACCCCGATAAACAGAGACTCGGGACTCGGCTGCAATTTGGCTATTGTGGGAAGCACGCAATGAGGCATTCCTTCGCTTGGCTAGTGGCCAGGAGGAGAACGCCACACTGCATGAGAAACTCAGTGTATCTGAACGAGAAACAGATAAATGGAAAATACTGGCCACTGGGGTCCAAAGCCAGTTAGACATTCTCAAAAATACCCTAAGAGAAGCTAAAATAAAAGAGAGGGGCTTGTCTGAACAAATAGAGGAAAAAGATAATACACAAAAAGAAAATCTGGTTTTACAGGGAATGGTAAAGAAATTAACGTTAGAACATTGTGAATCTATTATTAAACACCTCAAAAGAAAATTGGGGTTTGCTATCCACCAAGTAGCTGCTGTGATGGCAGGAGAATGGGGCCAAGCCCAAGATAGTGAGGTCCCCAAATGGGAGGGAGAATGGGACCCAAGTGAAGCTTGGAATGGAGACATATGGGATGAGCCGCAGGTATTGGAACCTAACCCAAACCCTGTCGCAGCCATATGACAAACTACAGCCACAGCATCTACAAAAGATGGGGAAAATAAATTTTCTGTCACCACTGTCCCTGTATCGGCTGCTGACCTAAAGGCAATGGCTGATCATTTGGGACCGCTAAAGAGAAAATTTCTCCAAATAATCATAGAATATTTGGGTTGGAAGTGACCTCAGGAGATCATCTAGTCCCACACCCTGCTCAAAGCAGGACCCAATGCCCAGACAGATTTTTACCCCAGTTCCCTAAATGGCCCCCTCAAGGATTGAACTCACAACCCTGGGTTTAGCAGGTCAATGCTCAAACCACTGAGCTATCCCTCCTCCCCATGCTCTAATCTGTTTTTGCTCACAGTGAGGGAAGAGCTGAATGCAATTGAAGTCTGCCACTTAATAAGCATCTGCGCAGCTTCAGGAATTCGGGGGGCCCTAGATAGGATTAAAGTCAACGAGGACAGCAGCATATTGACCTTAATGGGATGTCTTGGAGAGCAAATAGGCAGGCACAATTTTATAGCACAAGCCATAGCCAGAACCCAAGAGCCCAATGAGGACCCCGAGAATTATCTAACTCGATGGGGTTAGATGCAGGTAATGGCCGGCTTAACACCGGTGGGCAGCACCACCAAGCTGGATACAGTGGTATTCAACGTACAATCCTCAAGAGACTGTGTTGCTTCCCTAGTCCCTACTACTCCGGAAGACTTGGAATGTGGCAAGAGCCGTGGTTCTCAAACTGGGGCCACTGCTTGTGTAAGGAAAGCCCCTGGTGGGCCGGGCTGATTTGTTTACCTGCCCCGTCCACAGGTTCGGCCAATTGGGGCTCCCACTGGCCGCAGTTCATTGCTCCAGGCCAATGGGGACTGCAGGAAGCGGCGGCCAGCACATCCCTCGGCCCGCGCCGCTTCCTGCAGCTCCCATTGGCCTGGAGCAGCGAACCGCGGCCCGTGGGAGCCGCGATCGGCCGAACCTATGGACACGGCAGGTAAACAAACCGGCCTGGCCCACCAGGAGCTTTCCCTACACAAGCGGTGGCCCCAGTTTGAGAACCACGGGGCAGGAGGATCAGCCAGGGGAACTAAGAGGTTTGGTCCAACAAATAACCACCCATTCTGCACCACAGCCCACTATAAAAAAAGGAAAGAGCTGCCCATGTAGCTGCATTAGAACCAGCAGTTCCGTACACCAATGGGAGCAGCAGAAAGAGAGCAGCAGTTACGAACACCAATGAGAGCAGCACGAAGAGAGCAGCAGTTACGAACACCAATGAGAGCAGCACAAAGGGGTCCCAAGGAGGATATACTAGAGGCCACTCCCGTGGACATGGAAACCAGGGGCGACAAGGAGATCGGTTATACCCAGACCTCCGGCAACATCAGACAGCCTTCTCCCAGCAATCAAAGGAGAGAGGTGGGTTCACAGAAAATGAGGTTCGCCGGATAGCCTGGTGAACACTAATGCAGCGCAGGGCAAATGGAGAACAGTGGAACAGGGTTCCTACCCTAGGACGAGTCAGAGAAGCCATGAAGTTGCAAACCCCACCAAAAGAGGTGGCTAGCGTAACTCCTAGTGCACCACCTCCTTCTCCCTCGCTGCAGTGCTTCCCGGACCCGCTCCCTTTTCCGGGGCAAGAATAGAGGGTCCCGCTGAATGGGGAACCCCCACCACCAGTAGGGGCACAGAGGTGAAGGTTCATAGGCAAGGTCTCCTGGGATCCCGGAGGACGACCAGGTGTGTACGTTCAGCAGGGTGGATATACTCCTACAGTAGCTTTAATAGATACAGGAGCCGCTGTACCCTTAATCAAAACAGCCCCAAAAGCAGGGAAAAGACTAAAACAGGTAGCTTTGAAATCTTTCAAGGGAAACGTAGTCTCAGGTGGGAATGGACCCAAGTCCCCTTTTCGGTGCAAGGGTTTGAGACATTAGGGGATTGGATCCAGAATCCCGATATGGTTGATGAAATTATTCTGGGATCCGACTGGTTGTTCAAAAACAATGTGGTAATCAATATGCCTAGAGGTACCCTTTGGAAGTTAGAAATTCCCCCTCCCCATTCAGGAAAAATCGGGCAGGATGTTATATTAACAAAAGGGGGAGAGAGACCAGTAGCCGCACTTACAGCTCAACAAGCTGAGAAGTGGCGCTTGAAATTCCCCTCAGTATGGGCTCAAAAGAAAACAGATTGCGGTAAAATTAATGCCTGTGTTATGATTGTTGGGGAATTTGTGCCTCCCCAAAAACAATACCCCTACCCAAGAGAGGCAGAGGCCCACTTGGTACAAACCATCCAGGAACAATGGGGGGTCCTTTGAAAGATGAATTCACCCTTTTACTCCCCTGTGTGGCGAGTGCTAAAGGCAGACGGCCAGTCCTGGCATTTAACAATTGATTATAGAAGACTCAATAAGGGCACCATCCCTGTGGCCCCTATTGTGGTTGGTATGACATAGGTCATACAAACAGTGCAAGCCACATCTAAATATTTCTCAGTTATTGATTTGGCCAATTGTTTCTTTGCCATATCCCTACATCCGGACTCACAAGATCGGTTTGCCATTACAATAAAGGAGCAACAATGGACCTTTTGTTGTTTGCCCCAAGGATATCACAACATCCCGGCTATTGCCCATAGGCATGTTGTGGATTTGCTAGACCAGTTGAATCCATAGGAAAGGCCTTTTGTGTTTTCATATGTAGATGACATTATAATATTTGTGGAAACTGAGGCACAAACTCAAACACTATCGGAGAAAGTGTTGGCACTAATTCAAGAAACGGGGTTCAAAGTAGCCTTAGACAAGGCTCAGTTGGTGCTACCTCAGGTTACATACCTGGCACAGTCGTTGGACAAGGAGAGAGACAGGTAGATCAGAGGAAGGTCAGGGCACTGGTAGAAATGCCAGTCCCTACTGACGCCCACTCTTTAAAAGTACTGCTAGGAGGATTCAATTTTCTTAGCCCACACATTTATAAATATGCTGAAATAACTCACCCATTGTGGAAACTGCTAAGGAAAAAAGACAGGATGGGAATGGGGAAAAGAGCAGGACTCTGCTTGAACCCTGCTAAAACAGAGGCTCTCACAGCCCCAGCCCGGCGTTTCCCTGATGAATCAGCCTTTGGTTATTCGTTTGGCGGCTAATAACATGGCCTTGGCTGCCACACTATTACAAAACAATGAGGAGGGAAGGCTAGTGCCGGTAGCATATGAATCCAGGAAATTACAAGGAGCAGAAATAAATTTTGACCCCTTTGAATGCGAGTGTCTAGCAGCCGTCTGGGCAGTACAATCTTTTGAGCCCCTCACAGGAACAGCCCCTGTTACTATCCAAAGCACCCACACTCCTCTCAAGTACATTTTGTCAGGGAGATCAATGGGAGGGAAAGTCTCAAACACCCGAATGGCCCAATGGACGCTTATTTTAGTTTAAAAAAAAAATAAAAAAAAAAAAAGGGGGACCACAAAAGCAACGTCCAAGCCGGACATGCTAACACATGCCCTAATTAAAAAAGGGAACGGACATAAGTGACCAGAGGTCACTGTGGAGCAAAGAATTGCCTTGGTAAAGGCACCCCCACTGGAAACATTAAATACCGTGGGTCAAAAAAATGCACGTCTGGCTTACCGACAAAAGTGCAATAATAATTAAAAAAAAAAAAAGTAGAAAATACGCTGCCATTAACTTAGAAGAGGAAGTCATTCAGGGACATTTATACCGTGGATTGGCTCAGCATGCCGAGTTCCATGCAATTTATCAGGTTTTAAGGCAATATGAAATTCCCCACGGCCCGTGTATATTTACCCTAACAATGATTTTTGTGTAAAGGGACTACAGTTTTAAATACATCATTGGTATAGAAACAGGTAAAAAGCAGCAGATAAAAAAAAAAGATACTGCATATTCCAAAAAATGGGAATAGATTTAGGGGAGTTCCCATCAGTTTATGCATAAAAAAATTGGAAAAAAAAACTTTAAGAAGGCTAAAGCAAGTAGCAAAATAAAAGTGTATAAAATATTAAACCATGGGTGTGAAATTGTGTGCGGTGCGCTCAGGACAAGGCTCGTCCTCCGCACTGGCAACCCATGATGCACCAACGAAGGCTTGGGCCGTGGCACAGGGTTCAAATTGATTTGATTAATAATTGGCAAAAAGTAAAAAAAAATTCCAGTACTTATTGGTAACAATTAATTCCTTTACAAAATGGGTAAAGGCATTTCCCACTAAAAATAACAGCACCAAGGTGGTGGCCAAAAAGTTCTTTAATAAGGTAGCATATAAATATGGCAGCCCCGAAATATTAGATTCTGACAATGGGGGAGCCTTTATAAAAAAAATCTTGACAATAATAATACAAGCCTTAAAAATTAAACAAAAGCTCCATGTACCATTCCGGCCTCAGTCCTCAGGCCAAGTAAAGTGCATACATGGCTTTAGAGGTCCAGACCCACCCCTGCGGCATGCCCTACTGGTCACTCCGGGGAATCAGCTCATCCAGCGTCTGTAGCGCCCTCTGCAGGCCAGTGATCCACCTTGTCCCTACTTCTGGCCCCTATGTCCCTCCCAGGACCCCGGTGCCCCTTGCTCTGGGTGCTGCCCCCTGGCAGTACCCCACAGATCTGGGTCTCCCCTCCCTGGGGAACCCCCACCCACTATCCCCACCTTGCCTCAGTACTAGGCCACTGCCAATCACCAACTAGCCCCCGCTCCCTGGGGCAGACTGCAGTATAGGCCACTCATCACTGGCAAGGAGGGTTTGGACCTGCTGCCTTGGCCTAGCCCTGGGCTGCTCTCTGCAACCCCCAGTACCCCTTGGCCTATTACCAGGCCGCAGCCTGGGGCTATCCAGGCTGGAGCTCCCCAGCCCTGCTCCACTACAGGTACCCTGTCTAGCTAGGCTCTTCCCTCTCTGGAGAGAGAGACTCTACTGAGCACCTGGCTCCTAGCCTCTTATATAGGTCTGCTGAGGCTGTTTGGGGCATGGCCCCAGCTGCAGCCACTTCCCCTAATCAGCTCAGCCTTCACAATGCCTGCTCCCTGGGCTATCTCAGGCCCTTCCAGGCAGGAGCAGGTGTCCACCCTGCTACAATGGCACTATTAAAAAAGCACTCCAAAAGGTAATAAAAAATCACACAGAAAAAGACTGGACAGAAACTGCCTCATTTTGGCTGCCATGCGCAGCAGTAATAAACTAAGAACAAAAATTCAACCCTTCCAAATTCTGTTTGGACATCCAATGCACCGAATAATTGATCCTAGTTACCTGGTATAGGGTCAAAAACAAAAAAACAAAAACAAAAAAAACCCACACAACTCTAATATAACCCAGCATGATTATTTTCAATGGCTCAAACAGTTACAAAAAAATAAAACCACCCTCCAGTATAGGGTTAATCAGGCCATCGAACACAAAGAACAAGATTCAGAAACAAAAGCCCACAAAGGCAGCCATCTAAAAAATAGGGGACAAAATCATGCCCCTTAGAATGGGAAAAATGGGTCACTCACTGGAATCAAAGTAAATAGGCCCTTACTCCATAGTGAACTGCCTTAGCCCACTGCTGTACCGTATTGAAAACAAATCAAAACTAAAATAAATACATGTTTCATAAATGAAACCATTTACATAAATAATGTTTAAATTCTTTGCAAAAAACAACATCCTGGAACCTGAGCATGAGCCGCTGCTTAACCACCACAATTTTAATCCACAAAAAATGAAACTCCAGGGTACGGTCTGGCTTGACCTGCTGCTGGGAACTTTTAGTGCCCAAATAATTAGAGCAATCATAAAAAAAAAAAAAAAAAAAGCCATCGCAGCCCTCCTCTTAAGCCAATATTTAAAAAATATTTCACTCCCCGCCAACCAATCATAAATTCCTACCTGTGATCCGGTGACCTTCATAAAATGGTATAAGAAAAACAGTAGCCAAATCTTAAAACCCTTAAGAAATACCAATGTATATACCTAAAAAAAAAAAAAAAAAAAAAAGGGAACTTAAGGTTTGTCAAAGAGTGTGGGAGAGTCAGGCCCTGCACCCCTCTACCTGTGATTCACCGGGACTCTCAGCCAACCAGTAAAATGGAAAGTTTATTAGACGACAGGAGCACAGTTCGAAACAGAGCTTGTAGTTACAAACAAGACCCCTAAGTGAGGTCCCTCTGGGGGACAGGGAGCTTAGACCCCAGTCCCGGGGTTCCGTTTCCCCAGCCAGCTCTAAACTGAAACCCCCTCCGGCAGTCTCACTCAGCCTCCCCCCAGCTCCTCCTCCAGCCTTTGTCCAGTTTCCCAGGCAAAGGTGTCACCTGGCCCCAACCCGGCTCAGGTTACAGGCTCAGGTATCATCCCTCAAGTAAAGTCATGCTCTGCTATCCCATTCCCAGTGCAGACAGTCCCAGTAAAACTAGAGGACATTCCCAAGTCAATCCACCCCGCTCCCTACTGCGTCACATCTCCCCCCCTTTGAGACTGAACTGAGGGGGGGTCACTCTGACCAGTGACCTGGGGAAGTTCAGGGCCCCCTCTCCAGGACAACGCATCAACTATCATGTTGGCACTTGCCTTCACATGGACCACGTCCATATCATAATCCTGCAGGAGCAGACTCCACTTCAGGAGCTTGGCATTGGCTTCTTTCATCTGGTGTAGCCAGGTCAGGGAAAAGTGGTTGGTGTACACGGTGAAGTGTCACCCAAAGAGATATGGCTCTAGGTCTTAAGGGCCCACACCATGGCCAGGCATTCCTTCTCAATAGCCACTGTGACAAAGTTCCTCCTGTATCTTGGTGGGTCCTGCGCTTATTGGCAGATTTTCTTGCCTCAGAGATTCACCATGTGGGTTGGGGAACAGCCCAGAGACCTTCCCCTCTGGAAGAACCCACAGTCCAGGTCAATTGGGAGGTTTGGGGGGAACCCGGGCCCGCCCTCTACGCCGGGTTCCAGCCCAGGGCCCTGTGGACTGCAGCTGTCTATAATGCCTCCTGTAACAGCCGCATGACAGCTACAACTCCCTGGGCTACTTCCCCATGGCCTCCTCCAAACACCTTCCTTAGTCTCACCACAGGACCTTCCTCCTGGTGTCTGATAACGCTTGTGCTCCTCGGTCCTCCAGCAGTACACCCTCTCACTCTCAGCTTCTTGCTCCCAGCTCCTCACACTCCCACCACAAACTGAAGTGAGCTCCTTTTTAAAACCCAGGTGCCCTGATTAGCCTGCCTTAATTGATTCTAGCAGCTTCTTCTTAATTGGCTCCAGGTGTCCTAATTAGCCTGCCTGCCTTAACTGGTTCTAGCAGGTTCCTGATTACTCTAGTGCAGCCCCTGCTCTGGTCACTCAGGGAACAGAAACCCTGTCTGACCTGGGACTAATAGAGCACTCTCCTGTAGCCCTCTTGCCTGGAGGGAGGGAGGGAGGTAGGGGGCTGCTCCTCCGCTTTCTCTGCTACCTGCTTGCTGGCTGCTAGACCCACCCACACCCTTGGTTGCTGCTGCTCCAGCTACAGCCCCTTGGGGGGGGCCTGCTGGCCCACTCCCCAGAGGAGGGGTGGGAGAGACCCCAGCCATTGCTCCTGCTGCTGGGGATGCCACCACCATTGACCACCACCTGAGAAGGGTCCTTCCTGCTGGCCACCAGACTGCCGCCTGGAGCTGCTGCGTTTGCTGCTGGGGAGCTGCTGGAGCCCTGAGGAGAAGAAGAGGACCATCTGCCAGTGGGGGAGCGCGTAGGAATTCTACAGACCACCGTGGAGGGGGCCCTCCCGGACTGAGTAACTTTTGAACTGTGCTCTTGTGGTGGGGATCTAGACTGTGTTTGTGGGGACACGGGGTGTGGCGTGGAGCCTGCCCCCTGGTCCATCTGTGTCCCCCTCCCCCGATCCCCACCACCACCACCATCATTGTTGCCCCCTCCACCACCCCCACCGGCTATTCACCATCTACCTTGAGCTCCTGCCTCTGGGATTTCAGCTGCTCACCTAGGCTTGCTACGCCCTGTTGCCACCATTGGGCCTGATACAGCAGCCAGCTTCCAAAGACTTTCTTTTTGTTGCAAGCGCACGTGGGTGCACATACCCCCCCCTTTTGGACTGACCCGCTCCCCCCTGCAGCAAGCCCCCAGCTTTGCCCCTGCTGCCTACCCATTTGCCCCTTGCTGCCTTTTGCCCCTCCCCCTTGCCCCAGCCCCTCGCTAGCTCCAGTTTGTTTGCCTGCCCCGCCCTTTCCCTCTGCAGCCTTTGTTTGACCCGCCCCAGCCTCTGAAGCTAGCCCCGTGGTTCCTCTACCCCATTTCCCGCCTGGTTGCTCCCTTCCCCCTGCGGTCCCCTTGCCCTGATTAGCCCCTCCCCTCGTGTGCCCATGTCCCCTCCTATGCGCTTGTACCCCTCCCCGTTTTAGTTTGATTCTGTCTCACTGCACCCCCCAATGCTGTTATATCCTCCTTTCCTTGGTGCAACAAGAGGAGCCGGAAACCTTCCCTGAGTTGGTGACTGACCCATAGCCCTTGATAGCCCCCCCCCCCCCC
>NW_020665193.1:22046-74879 GCF_002925995.2 Terrapene triunguis
CAACCCCCCCTTTTTTTTTTGGCGCCCTCCTCCCCTGCCTACAGCCTAGCGGGGAGGAGTGGTCGACCTGCTTCCCCCTTCCCTAACCCCCTCTGGTGTTTGTTCTCCCCCGTCCTCATTATGGCAGGGGACAAGGCGAGTGGGACCCCTCGGGCAGACCCTGCTGCCCCTCCTCCACCCTCCCCACCATCATCCCCCCTAGCCTCTACCTCGACTGCCGCTGCCGAGCCGCCTGCCGAGCGCCGGCAGCGGCGGGTAACGAGGTGACCTCC
Source organism: Terrapene triunguis (assembly GCF_002925995.2). Taxonomy (NCBI): domain Eukaryota; kingdom Metazoa; phylum Chordata; order Testudines; family Emydidae; genus Terrapene; species Terrapene triunguis. The sequence continues at coordinate 22,319 of NW_020665193.1, forward strand.
GCTGCTGCCACGTCCCTCGCCCCCTCTGACCCTGGGGGAGTCCCCCCAGCTGGCAGGAAGGGCCAGGGCACAAAGAAGGGTAAAGGCCCCGCTAAAAAAGCCAGACCCTCCATGGCAGGGGGTGCCCCCACTGCTTCGGCCCCGCAACCGGCCACGGCGTCCCTCCCTGCTATTCCCTCCACCAGCTCTGTGGGAGTCCCTCCCCCGGCCCCCAGGGCATACGCCCAGGTGGCGGCGGCCCCCCTGCCTGCCGCTACGTCATCTCCCCCATCCACCACCTCCGCTACCATCTATAGCGGCCGAGACCCCTTCCCCACCTTGACCAGGAAGCACGGCGTCCGTTGCCTCCTGGTACCCGCTTCGCCCCACTTGGAGACCTACGTGCTGGCGTTGGCGAGGGTGGTGGGGCCCACGGCCATTGTGGCGGCCTCCAAGATGTACGGAAAGGTCGTCTTCTTCCTAGCATCAGAGGCCGCCGCTCAGGAGGCGGTGGAGAAGGGCCTGGCGGTGGGGGGCGTGTACGTCCCCCTGGAGCCGCTAGAAGACCTGGGCTCCCGACTGGTCCTGACTTCTGTCCCTCCCTTCCTTCCAAATGCCACCTTGTTACCCGCCCTCTCTACCCTGGGGAGGCCGATCTCTGTGGTCAGCCCTCTCCCATTGGGCTGCAAAGACCCCGCCCTCCGTCATGTCCTCTCGTTCCGCCGGCAGGTACAGTTACAACTGCCGCCGGCGGCACGTGACGGTGAGGTACTCGAGGGGTCCTTCTTGGTCCCCTACCAGGGGGCCCACTACCGGGTGCATTATTCAACGGGGGAGGCCCGGTGCTACCTCTGCCGGGCGATGGGACACGTCCGGAGAGACTGCCCCTTGGCCCGGCACGGAGGGACATCCGGGACCCCCGAGCCCCAGCAGGGTGCCGGCCCCATCGTCGCCGGCGCCCCTAGCTGCCCGGCACCCGATGCCGCCCCTCCTCCTTTCCGGCCCACCAACGCTCCCGCTCGGGCCCAAGGGGTATCTCCCCCAGTGCGCCTAGACGAGCGGGAAGGCCCCGCCTCTGCCGCCTGCGATGTGGCGGGGCCTGTGGAGGAGGGTGAGGTAGGGATACCGCGGGGCATAGAAGAGGGCATGCCCCAAGGAGAATCCTCCCTCCTACATGCTACCCCACCATTGCCTCCCCGAGTCCCTAAGCCTTTGCCCTTGCTCCCTGACCCGACTCCTGTTAGCCAGCCCCCGGATGATGCCATGGAGGGCTGGTCCTTAGTACAGGGGAAGCGGAGCAAGCGGAAGGCTCGAGCTCCGCTCCTTCCATCTGATGTGGTAGCCCCCTGGAAGACCAGGAAGGGGGGCACCGATGCTGAGCCTTCCGCTTTGCCCCCGGGTGGGTTTTGTCCACCGTTGCCGGCTGGGGAAGACGTGGCAGCATCGGAGGATAGCACTGCCCCTCCTCCGGAGTCCCTTCCTATGGAAGCCCCTGATGGAGCCCCTCTCGCCCCCTTACAATCTAAAGCCCCTGCAAGCACTAAGGCGAGCGTCGCTTCGGGTGCAGGCGGGGAGAGCCCTGGGGTGGTGGAAGGTGATCTCCCTTCCATTTATGAGGAGATCGAGGTCCTGGGTCTGACCCCGGTTACCCAGGGGGAGGACGACCCTCTGCCAGCGGGCCTCGATCTGAGCGACCTCACCTTGGCCCCCCTTTCCCCATGTTCCGTCCCCTTACCCACTGCTTCCGCTCCCGCCTCCGAGGAGCCCCTGGACTCTTCCACCAACCCAGCCGCAGATGGCAACCCGCTAGCGGTCGCCGAGCCTCTTGAGGTGACGGCCAGTGCCATGCAACCGGGACCCGAGTCACCAGGGGACTCCCTCCTGGCTGAGGGGCAGCCGACCTCCTTCCCGGGTGGGGGCCCCATCGTTGCTTCTCCACCTACGGATGCCGTGGCCTTACCATCTGCCTTGAAGCACGTCCCTGGCATCGCGGAGGGCCCACCTCCCTCCCCGCAACTCCCTGAGCCCATTTGCGGGGTGTTACCCCCCCCACACACCCAGTGGCCTGGCTGCTGGGATCCCCGATCCCAATATCACTACTTCCCCTGTCCCTATTCCTGATTCCAGCCCTACCCTTGACACTGACCCTGTCCCTGTCCCCTCCACTTCCCGTGATGCTTTTGCCGCCCCTGGGGCTGTCTCCTTCCTTATCCCAGAGGATGACCCCCAAGGAGCGGCCTTTGTTTTTCCCTGTCCCGACCCACCAGGGGCTGCTAGTTTCCTTCCGCCGCACCCCAGTGAGCCAGGATCTGAGGCAGGCCACGTGGCGTCAGCCCATCGGACGCCACATCGAGGGTCTGCCCCCTGTTTGCCCGTCTCGGTGGGCCACGGGGCTGGGACAGGGGCCCCACTGGGGGAAAGCCATAGATCAGTAACCCCACCCCCCCATACGCTGAGAGAGGAGCTATGGGAGTTCCTTGAGGACATCCGTGGCTCCCGCAACAAGGTACAGCTTGCACTCCAGCGATGGGGGGATTTTCATCAGATTCTCCGGGCCGCGAGGGCCCTCATGGGGGAGGGTAAGAGGACCGGGAGGCAGGCCGCTGCGGCCTACCAACGGGTCCGCCTCTTCCGTGACTCCTTAATCGCCCACGGGGTAGGTCACGGATTGTTGCGCGGCCTGACGGAGGCCGTGAGCGTCTCTGCCGGCGAGGATCCCCCCCAGCCCTCCTCATGGCACCGATCATCTTTGCAACATTAAACACCCGAGGCTGTAGGATGGGTCTCCGCAGGAGCCAGGTGCTCTCCTTTCTTCGGGAGAGGGGGTACTCTGTGATTTTCCTGCAGGAGACCCATACGGATCCGGCCGCTGAAGCTAGCTGGCGGCCAGAGTGGGGGGGACTGGGTCTATTTTAGCCACCTCACAGTTCGTACGGCTGGAGTGGCGACCCTGTTCTCCCCCGACCTATGGCCCGAGGTGCTGGGGGTCGCCGAGGCTGTGCCAGGCCGCCTGCTGCACCTCCGGGTCCGCATGGAGGGGCTTATGGTTAATCTCGTCAACGTTTACGCCCCGACATCGGGCCCGGAGAGGTTGTGTTTTTATCAGCAGGCGTCCGCCTTCCTCGGCACCTTGGATCCTCGCGAGTGCCTGGTCCTGGGCGGGGACTTTAACGCCACCCTTGAGGAACGGGACCGCTCGGGGACCGAGCAGCACCCGGCCGCCGTGGATGTCCTCCGGGAGATCGTCAAACATCACTCCCTGGTGGACGTCTGGCGCGACCACCACCCGGATGACGTTTCGACGTTCACTTTTGTCCAGGTGGAGGTCCATCGGTCGCGCCACTCCCGGTTGGACCGCATTTATTTGTCATGCTTCCATCTTTCATGGGCCCACTCCTCCAGCGTCCGTCCGGCCCCTTTTTCGGATCACCATCTAGCCACCATGACAGCCTCTCTCTGCGCAGAGAGGCCGGGGCCGGCCTATTGGCACTTTAATAATAGCTTGTTGGAGGATGTGGGCTTCGTGGTGTCCTTCCGGGAGTTCTGGCTGGCCTGGCGAGGGCAGCGGCGTGCCTTTCCCTCAGCGCGGCAGTGGTGGGACCTGGGGAAGGTGCGCGCCCGGCTCTTCTGCCGTGACTACACCCGGGGCACCAGCCGACGGAGGGATGCGGCAATAGAGCAGTTGGAAAGGGAGGTCTTAGAGCTGGAGAGGCATCTGGCCGCCAGCCCCGGTGATCCATCCCTCTGCGGAGCATGCCGGGAGAAGCGGGAGGAGCTCCAGACCCTCGAGAACCATCGGGCCCGAGGTGCCTTTGTTCGATCCCGCATCCACCTCCTTTGGGAGATGGATCGTGGCTCCCGCTTCTTCTACACCCTGAAGAAAAAGAGGGGGGCCAAGAAGCACGTCACCTGCCTTCTAGTAAAGGACGGCACCCCCCTCACTGATCCAGCGGAGATGTGCAGGAGGGCCAGGGCCTTCTATGCAGGCCTTTTCTCCCCGGATCTGACCGATCCTAATGCTTGCAGAATGCTCTGGGATGAACTCCCGACGGTCAGCGCGGGCAACTGAGACCGGCTGGAGCTGCCTCTCACTCTGGCCGAGTTCTTGGAAGCCCTCCGCTGCATGCCCACCAATAAATCTCTGGGCATGGACGGGCTGACCGTGGAGTTCTACCACGTGTTTTGGGACGTCCTCGGCCCGGACCTTGTCACCGTCTGGGCTGAGTCCTTGCAGGGCGGGGTCCTCCCTCTTTTGTGCAAGCGAGCCGTGCTTGCCTTATTGCCGAAGAAGGGGGACCTCTGCGATTTTCGACAACTTGTATCTGGTCCGGGACCTCTTGGAACTCGGGTATAGGGATGGTCTGTCATTCGCCTTCCTGTCCCTGGATCAGGAGAAGGCGTTCAACAGGGTGGACCATGGGTATCTCCTGGGCACTCTGTGAGCGTTTGGCTTCGGGCCCCAGTCTGTGGGTTTTCTCCAGGTGCTGTACGCCTCTGTGGAGTGTTTGGTCAGGCTCAACTGGACCCTGACCGAACCGGTCAGCTTCGGGCGAGGAGTACGGCAAGGGTGCCCCCTCTCGGGCCAGCTGTATGCTCTGGTGATCGAGCCCTTCCTCTGTCTCCTCCGCAGGGGGTTGACTGGGTTGGTGCTGCGGGAGCCGGAGTTGCCGCCGGTCCTGTCAGCGTACGCCGACGACGTGCTCCTCGTGGTCCAGGACCCAGGCGACTTGGTGCGGGTGGAGGCTTGCCAGACCATCTATTCGGCGGCCTCCTCCGCCAGGGTCAACTGGGTCAAGAGCTCTGGCCTGGTGGTAGGGGACGGGTGGCAGGCGAGCTCCCTCCCACCCATGCTTCAGGCCATCTGGTGGAGCGCGGTTCTGCTGCTCTATCTCAGCGTTTACCTTTCTGCCAGGCATTCGTCTCCACCGGAGAACTGGCTAGGTTCAGAGGACAGGGTGTCGGAGCGGCTCCGAAAATGGACAGGACTGCTCCCTTGTCTCTCCCTTTGACTTTTTCATCGGGACCCTGCCCCGTGGACCCAACCGGCCCCCTCCCCGTCCATTCGCCATGAGCCAGCTGCACGATCTACAGCCAGTTCTGTTCCGGACCGCGCCAAGGAAACATCTATACACGCTCGTGCTCCATGTTCTTCATGTCCTCACCCTCGCGTCCCGCCCCGATACAAAGTGGCGGGACCTTCTGCCACCTCTGGAGAGTGAGGAGTCCCGGTGGGCCAGCCTTTATTCTGCTCTGATCCCAAAGCCCACCGGGGACATCAGTTGGCGGCTCCTTCATGGAGCCATGAGCACGGGCGTGTACTTGGCACGGTTTACCCCTATCCTAGACACCTGCCCCTTTTGCGGCGTGAGGGAGACCCTGGCGCATGTTTACCTGGAGTGCGCCAGGCTGCAGCCCCTATTCCGGCTCCTCACGGATATTTTGTTAAGATATTGGTTGCACTTTTTTCCTCACCTTTTTATTTATGCACTCCCTATCCATCGCCCCACAAAGTCACGGGACCTCCTGGTCAACCTCCTCCTGGCCCTAGCGAAACTGGCCATCTACAAAACCAGAGTGAGGAGGTTGGCCGAGGGAGTCTCCTGTGACTGTGGGGCGTATTCCAGGTCCTCCGTTCTTTCACGTATCCAGGCAGAGTTCCTCTGGGTGGCGTCCACTGGCTCCCTTGAAGCCTTCTAGGAGCAGTGGGCGCTGTCCGGGGTTCTCTGCTCGGTGTCCCCGTCTGGTTCCCTTCATTTGACCCTTTGACCTCACTCCTGTCCCTGTTCTTTTATTAGTTGTCCCCTGTAATTTTTTGGTCTCCAGGTCCTGTGGACCACCCCCCCCCCCTTAGGCTGGGGGGGATCCTTTAGCAGTAGGTGGGCTTTGCCCGCCCACTTCCTGGATCCCAATAGGACCAGACTCCTGTACCCCACTGGTCTGGGTCTGTCACACCACATAAGTTTGCTCCCCGGGTAGCAACTTCTTCTCAGGTACACGATGGGGTGTCTCTCCCTCTTTTCATCATCCTGCATTAACACCACCGCCCAGTCCCATGTCTGAGGCATCAGTGAACACCATAAAGGGCTTGTCAAAGTCTGGGTTTGCCAGAACTGGGCCACTGACCAGAGCCTCCTTCAGCGCCCCGAGAACCTTCTGGCACTCCTTGGTCCAGACCACCTTGTCTGGCTTCTCCTTTTTGCATAGCCCAGTGATGGGGGTGGCTATGGCGCTAAAGTGGGGCATGAATCTTTGATAGTACCCCGCCATCCCAATAAAGGCTTGGACCTGCTTTTTGGTTTGGGGAGCGGGCCAGACTCTGATCACCTCCACTTTGTCTGGTTCCAGCTTTAGGCAGCTGCTCCCCACTCGATGGTCCAGGTAGGCTACTTCAGCCATCCCCACCTTGCACTTCTCTGCTTTTATGGTCAGCCCAGCCTCCTGGAATCGGTCCAGCACTTGTCTAACCTGGACATATGGTCCTCCCACATCTGGCTAAAGACACAGATGTCATCAATATACACCACAGCAAAACTCTCTATCCCCCTCAGGAGCTGACCCACCAGGCGCTGGAAGGTGGCCGGCGCTCCCTGGAGACCGAAAGGCAGGGTGAGGAACTCATAGAGCCCCAGAGGGGTGATAAAGGCAGATTTCAGCCTGGCATCTGCATACAGTGGCACTTGCCAGTAGCCCTTTGTAAGATCCATGGCGGTAAGGTACCAAGCTCCCCCAAGCTTGTCTAGGAGCTCGTCAGGCCTGGGCATGGAGTAGGCATCAGATACAGTGATGGTATTGAGCTTCCGATAGTCCATACAGAACCGGATCTACCCGTCCTTTTTGGGGCCTCGTACCACCGGCAAGGCCCAAGGGCTGGAAGATGGCTGGATTACCTCCAAAGCCAGCATGTCCCTGACCTCTCTTTTCAGGTCCTGAGCAGTTTTCCCTGTGACTCAGAAGGGGGAGCATCTTATCTGTGGATGCGATCCTGTCTCCGCCTGGTGGACAGTCAGATTAGTGCATCCAGGCTGGTTGGAAAACAGCTGTCAGTACAGATGCAGCACCCCTCTGATCTCAGCTTGCTGGGCAGAGGTTAGCCGATCAGAGAGGGGGATTGTTTCCAGGGGGGAGCCAGCTCTTGACCCAGGGAATAGATCTACTAAAGGGCCATCGTCCTGCTCCTCCCAATGTCCACATACTGCCAACACACATTCCCCCTGTCATAATATGACTTCATCATATTCACATGGTACACCCGGTGGTGGTTTGCCCGGTTTGACAGCTCCACCACATAGTTTACCTCATTTAGTTGCTTGACAACCTTGAAAGGACCTTCCCAGACGGCCTGTAGTTTGTTTTTCCTCACGGGGATGAGAACCATCACCTGATCCCCGGTGGCATTGGCACGGGCCCGCGATGTGCGGTCATACCAGACCGTCTGTTTCCTCTGGGCTCTGGCCAGATTCTCCCTGGCCAGGCCTATGAGTTCAGCAAGTCTTTCCCGGAAGGTCAGGACATACTCCACCACTGACTCTCCATCGGGAGTGGCCGTGTAAGGTGTTGGGTTATTTTTCTTATATACCAGGAACTGATGACATCACTGAGTCATTGGTTTAAGCACCAAACCAATCTGTCAATGAGCAGGGTTGGGAAAAGCTTCTCACATAGGCTGATTATTTTGTAACTGCCCATTGCAGAGTGGCAGTGTCTTGCAGTGTCCTCTAAAATGTCTATTGCAAATAAGGTGAATTCCCCAGTCGGGTGTGATATAACACCCTGTTCTGTTCTGTTTCTTTTACAGGCTGCGGGGCCGTGGTCACTTTAACCCAGCCGAGTTCTGCCCAGGCAGAGCCAGGCAGTTCCCTTACCCTGGACTGTGTCGTCTCTGGGTATAATATCAATGACCACCATTTGAGCTGGATCCGACAAGCCCCTGACAAAGGTCCAGTCTGGCTAGCAGCCTTCAGAAAAGGTTACACAACCTACATCGCGGATGAGTTCAAAGGACGGGTTACCCCACCACCACTGTCAGGCTAAAGATAAACAGTCTCACAGCTGCAGACACGGCTACTTAGTACTGTGCCAGAAATACACAGTGATCACTGCCTGGCTTCCCCTCGTGGAACTGCCCTCCCAGCTCTGTCCTGCATGAACTTTATCCTGGGGCACAGGGACAGTAAAAGGCCCTATGCGTCAGTGGAGTCCCACATCAATACTCAGAGTACGGGTTCCTTGGGGAACAGGCCTTGCTCTGCTGCCTCTCCAAAGGGTTGAATTTTACCCTGAGAGATTGATGGCTTTGGTCTCTGCAATTTTATCTCGCGTTCTTCAAATCAGATTGTGATCGGGAAGCAGCATGGTCTGCTGGTCAGGCCACTGCAGGGGGATTCAGGAAATTGTGGTTCTGCTCCAGGCTTTGCCACGATGTGAAGTGAATCAAGTGACTTCCCCCATCTCTGATTCCTTTGTTGGGCTTGTTGGTTTAGACTGAAACCTGTTCACCGCAAGGCCTGTCTCCTGTGGTGTGTATGGGTAGCACCTGACACACTGGAAGCCTGATCTTGGTTGGGACCCTTCAGGTGTTACTAAAATGCCAACAATAATGACCTGTGGATTTGAATGGGAGAAAGGACTATTATGTGAGACCGTCCCACCCAGTGGGTCCTGCATGCAGCAGAAATGTTGAACTGGAGCACTCGTGTTTTAAGGAAAATGGAGGACAGAGTCACAGATTTGTGAGGCCAGAAATACCATTCTGAGAACATTGTGCCCCTCTGCGTGACACACAGCAAAGAGCCCAACTCCAGTCATTTCTGTAACAAACCTATGATTTTTTTTTGGAGCCACAGCATATCATTTGAGCTACAGTATATCTATATGATATCGGTGACAATGCTGGACAGGGAGGGAGGTGATCTGGATTCTAATCCTAATATGCCACCTATTTGCAATAGCCTAGAGGGAATACAAATTCCTCTGGTGCAGTGGTCTCCAGAGGGCAGCAGAATTTGGGGAATGGGACAGAGAAGTCTATTGCTTAGTGACCAGGCGTAAGCAGCAAATGGTCAGGAAGTGATAGCATGTGGTGCCCTGTACAATGACCAGGAGTTGATAATGCAGGTAGGGGAATGAGACACCCACTACTGAGCAAGTCATGATAGCAGAGTTTTTGCAGGACAGAGATCGAGCAGCTCTCAGTTCCACCTGCAGCTGTGGTCATCTGTGAAAACCACATGGAGTTTCTCTTTCATTTTAAATTCCAGCGGAAAGTCTGTGGTTTCCCAATGCCTGCTGCTTTCTTAACTAACAGCACCAGACAGGAAAAGATTTTAAGAGCTATTGTCCTATTGCTGTATGGTGTACAATTTAAAGGGATGAGACTATGTATGAAAGATCCTACCAGAATAAAACTGTCTTGCAATTAATAGCTTTGAAGTGTCTTGCAGAGGCTGAGGGGGTTTCACCCGACTTATGCCTGACTTTCAGGAAAACTGGTCCTATTTTTAAAGGTATTTTAGATACCCAAAAAGTAAGTTAGGTGCCTAACTCCCATTATTTTCAATGGGAGTTAGGTGCCAAACCTTCTTACCCTATTTTGAAAATCCCAGTAGGTTCCTACTTTGCATCTTCATGTTCCTAAAGACTTTTTAAAATCTAGCCCAATTCCTTTGCTAGAAAGAGGAAACTGGAAAGAGACAGATTCTCAGGTGGTTTAATTCAGCGTAGCCGTGCTGACTTCATTAGCACTGCACACAGACACACGACCTCATGATCTAGCCCTAAATCTTTACATTGATTTTTTTATATTTCAAAACAGGGCAATGCTAGCAGGGGGTGAGATTCTGTTCCCATTACTCATGTCAAGTAGTATTTTACTCCAGGAGTAGCTCCATTGCTCAGGATTCTCCTCTCGGTAACAGTGGCTGTAGACTGGAGTCTCTCCTAATTTACACAGGAGTACGTGAAAGGAGAATCAGCCCCATGACACCAGTGAATTTAGTCCTGACAAACACCATGGTAAATGAGTCTTACTGAGTACAATGAGCTTATTTCTGCTTTACACTAGACTGATTAAGAAAATCAGGCTTTTTGAGTACAGTGAAATGACTTCTGCTTTACACTGAGGGGCGGGAGGGGGGCTCTACTCCATTGTCACTAGTCACAGAATAAGTGCATACTCGGTGTTCAGAAGTCCTCGTCATTTAAAGTGAAACTGTGAAACATTTGTATTTCTAGCCAAAGCTTGACCAACATAAAAAATGACCTTTGGTTCAGGATCTTCCATGGCTCCCACCTCGGAAGGATCTGAGCCCCTCAAAAACTATAATGTATTTATCCCCATGACAGCCATGAATGGTAGGAAGCCATTATTATTTGATGGGAAACGAAGTTAAAGGTTGACACGCTTGTTCAAAACAGCAGAGACCTTGGACAACCCATTCAGTTTTGCTTTAACTGAATGTGGTTGAGAAGAAAATTCCCCTACGGCTAGTGTATCCCATTGACTTTAGTAGGAACCGATCTTACACCTTCTTTTCAAGCATTCAGTATTGGCTTCTGTTGAAGAATTGAGCTAGATGGACAGGACTGAGCCGTTGGAGCAATTCCTCTGTTCCCATCACACACTGAGTACGTGGCAGCGCTGGTAATAGAAGTTGAGCTATTCAAGGAGGCCTAAGGGAATTAGGCACATGGCTCCCAATGAGGTTCAAGGGAATTGGATAGCTAACTTCAGCCTGAACACAGATCTCCTGAGTCCCACTCCACTAGTCAATGGGTGCCTCGAGAGTAAGTGGGGAAAGACAGAAGGGAGACGCAAAACTTCTGAAAATGCAGAATCGCTTGCCTTCCGCTTTTTCCAATAGCCAAGAATGAATAATGTAAGGCCATTCTGTACAATAGCTGCTACACGGCATGAGACAGGGACGATATTGTGTAATACCACACATGCTTTCAGCCAAGGGGTAGGAATGGCCAGCACGAGGCTGTTCTCTACAATGGCCACTAGTGATTACTTAGCGGACGCAGAGGAATGAGACAGAAGCAACAACATCCATTAATGTGCACATGATGGCAGCAGAGCTCTGGGTGTCTTTTAGCTGGCGGTTCTCATTTTCATCTGCAGCTGTGGTCAGCTCTGAAAACCACATGGACTTTCGATTTCATAGAAAGACACAGCTGAAGGCCTGTCTTCCCCCCCCCCCCCATTTCCTGCCTACTTCCTAACCAAGTGTCAGAGGGGGAGAGATTTTGCAGGCACTGCACTGTTTTTGTGCTGAAAACAATTTCTGGAAAGGGGAGTTTGAATGAAAACCCGTCCAAAACAGAACTCAATGGCACTGCACAGCTCTGAAGAGTCTGGCTCAGCATGGGGACGCCTTTCCTCCCTTGTCATCAAGGTTAAAAGGGAAATTCTTCTGATAGAGGAATTGAAGGGGAAAGTTAAGGGAGCAGATCCTCACTTGGAGTAAATGGGTGTAGTGCCATTGACTTCAGTACAAGTACATTTCTACTCCAGGTAGGTAGAAATTCTGGACTTAAATGTTCATGTTGATTTTACATTTCAAATTGTGACAATGCTAACATGGGGTGAGACTCTGGCTGCCATTACTCATATCAAATAGTACTTTACTCCATGAGTAGATCCATTGGTCCCGATTCTCTTCTCACTCCTCGTGGCTGAGAGGAGAATCAGCTTCATTGATTCCAAAAGACACTCCTGATTTACACGAGAAGGAGTGACAGGAGAATTAGCCTTAATGAGTCCAATAGAGCTACTCTTGATTTACACCGGGGTGAAATAAGACTCTGATCCTCTGACATCCATGGAGTTACTCCCAGTTCAAACTGAGCTGCGTAAAATGAGACTCAGTCAGATTGACTCCAATGGAATTACTGGTGATTTGGAGTGCGGTAAGTGGGAGAAGATTAAGCCAAAATCACACCAGTGGAATCAGGCCAATTAACTCCTTTCTGAATAGTCTCAAAGTGTAAGTTACTACTCAGTATATTAGAAGTCTTCATAATAAAAGAAAAAGTTTAGCTACAAAAAAGGTTTAAATTAATGACCAAAGCTTTCACCGGAAAGAAGCCTGGTTTGACAGACCTGAAAGATAACCTGCTGTTTTGGAACATCCACGCTGGCCATCATTGCAGTATCTCAGCACCCCAGAAACATTAATAAATGTATCTTCATAACTCCTATGGGTGGCAGGACATTATGGCTGTCTCCATTTCGTAGACGGAAAACTAAGACCACAAGAAGAACAGGAGTACTTGTGGCACCTTAGGCCTGGTCTACACTGGGGGGGGGGGTGATCAATCTAACATGCGCAACTTCAGCTATGAAAATAGCGTAGCTGAAGTTGACATATCTTAGATCAACTTAGAATCACTTACTTCGCGTCCTCGCGGCGCGGGATCGATGGCCGTGGCTCCCCCATCGACTCCACTTCCGCCTCTCTCTGTGGTGGAGTTCTGGAGATCCCTGATAGATCGATCACTACCTGCCGATCTGGCGGGTAGTGTAGACGTACACTTAGAGACTAAGAAATTTATTTGAGCATAAGCTTTCATGGGCTAAGACCACAAGAACTATCTGACATTCTCTCTCTCTTTCTCTCTCTCTCTCTCTCTCCAGTGTGTGTGAATGAGTGTGGGGATATGAAAGGGAACATCAGTGGTAATGGGAATGGAGATCTGTGTCTCTGTGTGAATGCTGATACTTGTCTGAAAGTCAGTGGGAATGGAAATATTTTTGTTCTTTGTTGTTATTATCCCTCAATATTACATCTTAGGGATGGTTAAAAAACACATAGTTCACATCACACAAGTTCTTTAAACGCAACCAGGAGAAAGTTATTTATTAATAAGCAATAAAGTGTAGACAGAAGCTGAGTAAATGATCTTGATGATGATGCTTAGCGGTGAATGGGTGCCAGGGGGTGGATCACTCGGTAATTACCTGCATAATAATCTTACTTCGCTGTAGTCTGAGTCCTCCCTCGACTCTCCCCTAAAGAAAAACTCCCAGACACGCCGCTCTTGGCCCACTAATGTCAGGGAGGCTCCGCTGCAAAACCTTAACTCTGTCCTCAGACTCCCCCCGCCCCCCCCAGCTTCTCCCACCTGCACCCACAGACGGGCCCCCAGACCTGGTCCAAAGCATGAGCCAGGCTTGCTCAGATCACGTCCCTAGTGTCATGGATCATTTCAATGTAGCCGGTCACTGCTGGGAAGGGAAAGGGGCTTCCGTCCCAAATCCCTCCCAGCGCCCTGGGAAATCTTCCCGCTCCAGCGGGTGGCCCAGCCCAATGGATCCCTGGGACACGACCCCTCCCCAGACACTGACCCCCCTGACCGGACGTTGCATGGCCCCTGTGCGAGTGGAACGGGGCTCCAGAGCTGAGTCCCCCCAGTCCCCAATATCACCTCACAATAACCAGGCCCTCAGTTCCTGGGTGAGGAAATACAGTCACTGCAGGGAGCTGGTCATTCCTCCCAGGGGTCCGAAAGTGTCAGGCGGACCCCAGCGCCTTTTGCCCGGCGCTGCACAGACACAGTCGCACCGGGAGCCCTAGGGCGAGTCAATAAGATCACTGGCAGCAGGAGTGTGTGTCTCTTATAAAGTAGGGCATGCAAATGAGGGAGACAGTTTCCTGTTTAAATCTGTGCCTCTCTCTGCCCAGGCTGCACCCGGAGACACAATCCGCAGCCCCTGGGTCTGTGCAGTGACCAGCCAGTCCCCTGAGAACTTTCCTCTCCAGCAGCAGGGAAAATGGGATTTTTGCTCCTTGTAATTTTCGCTGTAGCAGCTTTGGAAGGTATTTTCCTCCTCTGAATAACTGGCAGAGTGAGAAGAATATTGTGTTAGCGCTGTTTTTATACAGATATTAATGGCCTGTCTTTATTCCCAGGTGTCCGGTCCCAAGTGCAGCTGGTGGAGTCCGGAGGGGATGTGAAAAAGCCTGGAGACTCTCTCCGCCTCTCCTGCAAAGCCTCCGGGTTCACCTTCAGCAGCACCTACATGAGCTGGGTCCGACAGGCTCCTGGCAAGGGACTGGAATGGGTCGCTTATATATACCCCAGTGGGAGTACTATATATTACCTTGATTCAGTGAAAGGCCGATTCACCATCTCCAGGGATAATTCCAAGAGTGAGCTGTATCTGCAAATGACTGGCCTGAAGCCCGAGGACAGCGCCCGCTATTACTGTGCGAGAGACACAGTGACACGAAACTGATTTGTGATCATACAAAAATCCGAGCAGCAGAACCACCCTTCTGCCATGTGCCGTGCGGGGGCAGCACTTCCACAAACAATCCAGTGCTGGGCACAGGAACGGGATCTACAACCAGAGTGAAAAACAAATCAGTCCTCAGGTTTCAGAGCTCAATATTCATCTATAGAATCATAGATTCCTGGGACTGGAAGGGACCTCAAGAGGTCATCTAGTCCTGTCACCTGCACTCACAGCAGGACTAAATATTATCTAGACCAGGGGTCAGCAACCTTTGGCATGTGGTTCACCAGGGTAAGCACCCTGGCAGGCCGGGCCCATTTGTTTACCTGCCACGTCCAGAGGTTCGGCCTATCGTGGCTCTCACTGCCTGCGGTTTGCTGCTCCAGGCCAATGGGGGCTGCGGAAAGTGGCGCGGGAGGAGGGATGTGCTGGCCGCCGCTTCCCGCAGCTCCCATTGGCCTGGAGCAGCAAACCACGGCCAGTGGGAGTCTCAATTGGCCGAACCTGTGGACGCAGCAGGTAAACAAACCGACCCTGCCCACCAGGGTGCTCACCCTGCGGAACCGCGTGCCAAAGGTTGCCGATCCCTGATCTAGACCATCTCTGACAGGTGTTTGTCTAACCTGCTCTTTAAAATCTTCAGGGAGGGAAATTCCATAACCTCCTTGGGAAATTGATTCCAATGCTTAACCACTCTGACAGCTAGGACGTTTTTCCTAATGTCAAACCTCCCTTGATGCAATTTAAGCCCATTGCTTCTTGTCCTATCCTCAGAGGTTAAAGAGAATAATTTGTCACCCTTCTCCTTGTACTCCTCCTTTTATGTACTTGCCAACAGTTATCACGTCCCCCTCAGTCTTCTCTTCTCCAGACTAAACAAACTCAGTTTTTTCACTCTTCCCTCATAGGTTATGTTTTCTAGACTTTTAATTATTTTTGTTGCTCTTCTCTGGACTTTTTCTAATTTGTCCACCTCTTTCCTGAAATGTGGCACCCAGAACTGGACACAATATTTCAGGCCTAATCAGTGTGGAGTAGAGCAGAAGAATTACTTCTTGTGTCTTGCTTACAACACTCCTGCTAATACATCCCAGAATGATGTTCGCTTTTTTTTAGCAGTTACATTGTTGACTTATATTAAGGTTGCGATCCCCTATGACCCCCAGATTTCTTTCCACAGTTCTCCTTCCTAGGCAGTAATTTCCCATTCTGTATGTGGGCATCTGATTGTTCCTTCCTAAGTGGAGTACTTTGCATTTGTCCTTATTGAATTTCATCCTATTTACATCAGACCATTTCTCCAGATCATTTTGAATTATAATCCTATCCTCCAAAGCACTTGCAACCCCTCCCAGCTTGGTATCATCCGTACACTTTATAAGTGTACTCTCTATGCCATTATCTAAATTATTGATGAAGATATTGAACAGAACCAGACCCAGAATGGATCCCTGTGGGACCCCACTCATTATGCCCTTCCAGCATGACTATGAACCACTGATAACAGCTCTCTGGGAATGATTTTCCAACCAGTTATTCACCCACCTTATAGTAGCTCCATCTGTTAATATATAGGTCTGTTTGTTAGCCTGGGATAGAATTTTGGGTTTGACTTTTTGATATTCTTATACTAAGATGTGTAAACAAGGGACAAAGATACTGTGATGTTGCTCCTGCCTAGTCACCTGGATTTGTTAGTACAATGGGAACAGATAAGAGCAGTTAACGTGTTACTCAGAGCACACTTTAAGATTGCCTCAACCCCAATCTCAAGGCAAAATCAAGCAACCAGTCGGGAGGGGCAAAGGGGCTTGCGAGTGGAGGTATAAAACACTAAAAGACCAAAGAAATGCCAGTCCTGACCAGAGCACAAGCTCACTCCTTGACCCTCCCATGGGGTACAAAAGGGATGGGATGAGGACCCCAGACCCAAAATGGCACATGACCCTAAGTTGTAAGTGGTGGGACTGTGGGCATGCATTGCAGGTATATTTGGGCCTGCTAAGAAGGAGGCGGTGGGAATAGGGAACAGGGAACAGGCAAGGATCAGAGCTCGGAAGGGAGACACGGGGTAAAGGCTCTGCGGTGTCAGAGCTCGGAACGGAACACTGGGAATGGAACAGACTCTGCCAGTGTGTAGAGCTGTGTTTGCTTAGAACTAACCCCAGTAAACATCGCATTGTCTACACTTTGGTCTTCTGGTCTTTTGCTGCTTGCTGTCTGCGTGACAAGAACCAGGGAAGTGGGAGCGTTGAGGGAAAGCCCTCTAACATCTGGGTGCCATGACTTGGATACATCACACTGGATAGGTGAGTAGCAGCCAGGTAAGGCCCCCTCCCCAACAGTCTGCACAGCTGCTTGGAGGGGGTATGGTGGGCTCTCATGATAGTACTTGCGGGTCCTTGCAAACTGGCATAATGGTCTTTTTGGATAAGTGCATATGGAAGAATCAGGGCCCATTTCAGGTACAGGAGTCAACCCAGGATGAGATTAAGAAGGAAATGGGAGCAGTGTTAAGGGACCCAGAGGGATGGGGGTGGCTGAGGAGCCCACCCGCCTTGGTAAATGGGTAGCAGAAGGAGATCTGTGCCCATGGGGACAGGATGCCTTCCAGGGCAAGGAGGCACTTAAGTCCACTTGTAAGAGGTTTGCAGTAAAGGCAGCATTATGGGAAGCTGCCAGGAATCTTTCAAGTTTGGTGCTACTCCAGCGAAGGCTACTGGAGGATTGTAAATTAGAGCTGGGGGCAGTTAAAGATGATTTGGCACAAGAGGGTCAAAAGCTGAGTTAACAGACCAGCTTAAGAGACAGGAGCTGGGACTTGGGCCTAGGGGAGTGGAGAAAAAAAAAAGGGTTCAAAGTGAAAAATGGCAGGAGCAGGGTTGCAGGAGCAGGTAAAACCCCCACTCTTCTCCCAGAGCCAGGATACAAACCTGGGGGGAAGCTCTGGAATGTCTGCTTACAAGAGTATAAAGTAGGTTATATAACTATCCTGTTTCCTGCCCTGTGCACTGTACACTGTCTCACCTCTATGGGCCTCAGCCAAACCGTCTGAAAACCTAGGGCCCTGTCACTTCATGGCTCTCTCCATTCCAATCCACATCTGCTCTCAGCATAATTAAATTAATCTACCTATGTTCAAATAGGAAACACCCGGAGAGGGATGTGCATGCATATTTCACCTAGGGAGGTTGGGAGTTGAAAGGGGCTGTCAGCAGGAGCCCTAGATAGATGATCTGACTCTATCCATGGCACAAATGGGCATCTCCCTGGTACTTGTTATTGATATTTTACCAATTGCTATTGCCAGAAAAATTCCATAGCTCAAGCTTACCAAAGGAAAGGACTAAGTTCAGGCTTTGTCTTCCAGAAATGTGTGAGCATCATATCCAGGCTAATGTTGTGTTTTCATAACTAATGTTATAAAAGACCTGAGTCATTTCCTTTCACAACCATCACTCTCCTGTTAGCCAACACTTCCCCGGCATCACAGGACAATGTCTGCCACCTTCAAGGAGAGAAATGCATTATGGGGTTGATTCAATGCCCATAGCTATCAATTCTGAAAACTTTCTCTGACTTTACTGAGCTTTGGGTAAGGCCAAAAGAAGGACAATCATTCTGGGGTCAGAGCCTCACAGATGTGAATTCTGGAAGCTCCATGAATCCCAAGGCTGCTACCCTGACTGACAATGGCTGGTGTTCTGGCCAGTTATTCAAACAGATTAAAACATTGGTAACAGAAGGGATCTAGTGATACAATGAGATGAGGGCCAGGCACTCAACCAATTAAAATTGCAAGCCTGATTTAAGAGAGTATTCTTTCTATACATGTATGGATTTATTCAGTACCCAACTGTCCTCTGCCTTCTTGGCTCATACCTGAGAATGCCAAATTCAGGACAAACTGCTGAGAATAGGACAGATACACCCCAAGATTGGTGGCTAATCCCCCATAGGATATAAGAAACCAGCAACAAAAGTAAACTTCTGTTTCACCACACTGGATAACAAGGAGTCATAAAAGCAGTTTTCTTAGGCATTCCAGTCCTTTTATTACCACCGAAAACACGAGACTTAGAGATGAGTGGTTCTTTAAAACCAATCTCTTCAAATTAAAGGTTCTTCTGATCCCAAAGGACCAGACACACACCCAGGTCAATATATAACTTAGATCTTACCCAAAAATCACACTGGTGCCAATCCTTTAGTATCTAAAATTTAAAGGTTTATTAAGAAAGAAAGAAAGAAAGAAAGAAAGAAAGAAAGAAAGGTGAGAGTTAAAATTGTTTAAAGGAATCAAATACATACAGTAATTGCAAAGTTCTTGGATCAGGCTAGTAGCAGTGATGGAATAAACTGCTGCCTTATGTCAAGTCTCTGGCTGCTTCCAAATCATTGGAAGGTCCTCAGTGTTTTGGTTAGAATGCTCCCATTAGTATAAGTCAATATTCTAGAGCAGGGGCGGG
Organism: Terrapene triunguis; assembly: GCF_002925995.2. Taxonomy (NCBI): domain Eukaryota; kingdom Metazoa; phylum Chordata; order Testudines; family Emydidae; genus Terrapene; species Terrapene triunguis. The sequence goes on from NW_020665193.1 coordinate 41,003, forward strand.
CAAACCTTTTGGCCTGAGGGCCGCATGAGGTTTCCTAAATTGTATGGAGGGCCAGTTAGGAGAGGGGGTAGTGGCCCGGCCCCCACCTCCTATCTGCCCCGCGTACTCCTTCCCCATCCAACCCCCTCTGTTCCCTGACGTCCCCTCTGGAACCCCTGCCCCATCTACACACCCACGCTCCCTGTCCCCTGACTGTCCCTGGACCCCCACAGCCCCATCCAACCCCTCTTCTCATTCCTGATGGCCCCCCCAGAACCACCCCTTCTCCTTGTCCCCTGACTGCCCCTGGAACCTCTGCCCCTGACTGCCCCCTGCCAACCCATCCAACCCCCTCTCCTTCCTGACTGCCCCCCAGAACCCCTGCCCCCATTCAACCCCCTGTTTCCCCCGACCACCATCCACACCCCCACCCCCTGATCACCACCCTGAATTCCCCTGCCCTCTATCCACACACCCCTGCTCCCTGCCCCCTTACCACGCTGCCTGGAGCACCGGTGGCTGGCGGTTCTACAGCCACGCCACCCGATTTGAGCCAGGCCACCCTGCCGCCGCCGCCATCACCACCACGCAGCACAGAGACCGGGTTAGGCTGGGCTCTGCAGCTGCACTGCCCCAGGAGCTCACAGCCCGCTGCCCCGCGCCCCAGAGCATTGAGGCAGCGGCGGAGTGAGCAAGCTGAGGCTGCGGAGGAGGGGCCGGGGGCTAGCCTCCCGGGGCAGGAGCTCAGGGACCAGGCAGGACGGTCCCGTGGGCCAGATGTGGCCTGCAGGCTGTAGTTTGCCCACCCCTGTTCTAGAGGTTTGAGCAGGAAAGAGGCAAAATGGAGGTGTTTCTAGGACCTTTTATATTTTCTGCCATGTGGAGGGAAACCCATTTTTTCAAACAAAGCCCTCAGCACAGCTAGTGGAAAATTACAGGTGTGTGGTGTTTAGATGCTGCTTGTATTATTAAAACTGGGAACACTGGCTGTTGGGAGTCTGAAAGGACAGGAAACAGGAAGGAGTGGGGAGGAGTTGAGGAGGCTGAGTGAGAGTTACAGGGTGCACAGTTAGAGCTTGGTAAAGAGACTTGCATTGTAAATAAAGTTCTGTTGAAGTTGTTAATACTTTGCTTGGTGGATACAACATTTTGGCGACGAGGATGGATCTTCTGCCTCTGAACCCACCTGCACCCTTTCTGCAAAGCCCAGGTGAGCCTCCAATTGCTTTTACTGCCTGGGTCCGTATGTTTGAGACTTATCTGCTTGCAATGAGTGCTACAGAGATTTCTGAAATAAGAAAGCGTGCTCTGCTAATCCACTGCCTTGGAGCAGAAGGGCAGCATATATTTTACACTTTTCCCCTTGCAGATGATAAATATGAGACTGCACTCACTGCATTAAAGAACTTTTTTGTGCCAAAAGTGAATGTAGTAGCTAATCGCTACAGATTTTGCCAGCGTGAGCAGAAACTAGGGGAGACTATAATGCAGTATATTGCTTCCCTGAGGAGTCTGATTGTAACTTGTGACTTTGGGAATATGGCAGATGAGATGATTAGAGACCAGCTCATTGAGAAAACAACAATGCTTCATGTAAGAGAACGCTTACTTCTAGAACCACAACTTACATTAGAAAAAGCAATAACCATTGCTACTCAGATTGAGTCAGCTACAGCTGAAGCCAAAATAATGAGCCAGGGTACAGGAGGCCCAGTCTAGGCTGTGACTCCTTCGAGGAAAAGTTCATTATCACTACAGACAAACAATTGCAAAAGGAAAACTAATAAAAAGCCACTGAATCAGCGAATGCAAAATACAGTAAAAGCATGCTTTCGCTGTGGATCCCCACAACATCTTGCAAGCTACACAGGATGTCCAGCAAAAGTAGCTCAGTGCAATCATTGCAAAAAGATTGGGCATTTTGCTAAAGTATGTCACAGTAGCCAGTTCAATCAACAGGTGCATGCAGTTACAATACCAGGTGTTACTGTGCTGAGGGTAGACAAAATCACTACTGCACATATTCCAGAACAGATAAAGTGCACTGTAAATGTTTCTGCCATACCCTCAGGCAAATCACACTCTATTCAGCTAATGTTGGACACTGGCTCAGCAGTATCTATACTACCTGATTCCATCTATTTGCATTACTTTAAACATATGCCTCTTACTGAACCCAAACTTCACTTGGTATGCTATTTGAAAAACCATATTCCAGTACATGGCTGCCAGCCAGCAATAGTTACTTTTGGTGATTGCTGTGTAACTTCGGAGTTCTACATTGTCCACAAAGGCACTGCTATCCTTGGCAGAGATTTATTAGCTGCTTTAAATCTCAGGGTAGTTAATGGACGAATTGATCTTCCTCAGCAAAGCACTCTTGCGGTACACACACCAGTTTCAGCTGGGACCCAACTCCAGGTTGAGGAGAAACTTGGCTGTGCTTATGGGTTTCTGAATAAAGTTAAAATGCGGAATAATGTGATGCCTGTACGACAGAAATTACGGCGCTTACCATTTTCAGTCAGGGAAGCTGTTTCAGAGGAACTTAGAAAACTTGTTCAAAGGACATTATTGAAGAGATTAACTCCTCAGAATGGGTTTCACCTATAGTACTGATGCAGAAGAAGGGTGGAGACATTTGCCTTTGTGTGGACTTAAGGGAGCCAAATAAAGCTATTGTGATTGACAGCCATCCTCTTCCTCACATAGAGGAAGTATTTGCAGAACTCCGTGGAGCAAAGATGTTTTCTACTCTTGATTTGCAGAGCGCATACCACCAAGTTATGTTGCATGAAGATAGCAGAGACCTCACAGCATTTATTACACATGAGGAACTATTTCATTTTAAACGTGTTCCATACGGTCTCACATCAGCCCCAAGTGCCTTCCAAAAAATGATGTCATTGATTCTGAAGAATCAACATGGAGTTCAGTGCTATTTGGATGATATTATTGTGTTTGGAAATACTACTGAGGAGCATGACAATAACCTGCAGTCTGTACTAAACTGCATCAGCAAAGCAGGCCTCAAGCTCAATAGGTCCAAATGCAAATTTAGACAAACTGAACTCTCCTTTCTGGGGCATACAATTTCACAGGCTGGACTAAAACCTGATCCAGATCATATCCTGACAATTTCAAATGCTCCTCCTCCAACAGATTTGCAAACCTTACGTTCCTTCTTGGGTCTTACCTCCTGGTATGCAAAATTCATTCCCAATTATGCTTCTGTCATTGAACCATTACGAGAATTACTATGGAGAAGTTCAACCTTAGTGTGGACAATGGATGCACAAGTTAGTTTCGAAAGGGTGAAAGACTTGATTGTACATAGTCCAGTACTTGCATTATTCAGTCCCACATTGCCCACAATTGTAACTACTGATGCTTCTGATTATGGACTTGGGGCTGTCCTCATACAACTTCATGAGGACAACACAGAGAGGACTGTTGCATTTGCTTCAAGGACACTAAGTAATGCTGAGAGAAAATATTCTACAGTTGAAAAAGAAGCACTTGCTTGTGTCTGGGCTACTGAAAAATGGAGAACTTACCTGTGGGGCTGCACGTTCAAGTTGCGCACAGACCACAGCCCTTTGACAACGTTGCTCACCACGAAAGGACTGGGAAGAGCAGGGTATCATATTGCTAGATGGTTTGCAAGACTACTCTCTTTCAATTATAAACTGGAATATAAGCCTGAAAACAAAAATGTGGTAGCTGATTGCCTTTCTCGCCTGACTTTGTCTTCACCAGCTGATCCACCGGAGGATGAGGATGTAGTAGTTGCGCTTATTACAAGCACTCTTACTGCAGTTACAAGAGAACAATTTCAAGCTGCTTGTTCAGCGTGTCCAATTCAACAAAAATTATGGGAATTTCTGACAAAGAGATGGCCCAGTAACCCTAAAAACCTTGACCCAGTTTTGCTGCCTTATTTTAGAGTTCGGGATGAACTTTCTTTGCTAGATGGATGTGTGCTACGAGGTACACACCAGCTACTTGTGCCAGAAGAGTTACAGTCAAAACTCATACACCTGGCACACGATACTCATCAAGGAATTGTCAGAACCAAACAACGACTACAGGATCTGTATTGGTGGCCAGGGATGGACTCTCAAACTGAAGCACTCATAAAATCCTGTGTCACTTGCCAAATGCATGATAAGACAGCAGTGACATGTACCCCTCCATTACAGCCTGTTCCTCTTCCTGAATCTGTATGGGAAAAAGTGGCGATTGACATTGTAGGACCCTTTGATACTGCTCCACTTGAGTGTCGTTATGCCATCACTTTAATAGACTATTTCAGCAAATGGCCTGAGGTGGCATTTACATCACAAATTTCTTCTGCTACAGTAATTAAGTTCCTCTCTTCAGTTTTTAGCCGGGAAGGTAACCCCAAAGAACGGGTTTCAGATAATGGTAGTCAATTTATTTCCCTGGAGTTTGAAACGTTTCTAGCAGAGAGGAACATTTTACACAGGAGGTCATCTCTATGTTACCCTCAAGCCAATGGGGAAATCGAACGGTTTAACAGAAGTTTGAAAGAGAGTTTGCAAACAGCTAAACTGGAAGGGCGATTGTGGATACCCTTCACTACTGATTTCTTGCAAGCATACTGGGCTACACAACATGCCACAACGCAAAGATCACCCGCAGAGTTACTTCATGGGAAACAGATGAATACTAAACTGAACATTGCTGGATTGTTAAAAGCACGACCTGATGCCCCACACAAGGATGATGTGAGAAAGACAGTTGAACAGAAGCAAGCAAAGTCTAAGGCTTTCACAGACAAACGGCGGGGTGCTAAGGAACCAAAGTTTGAGTGTGGTTCCTTTGTTAGAATACGAAAACCTGGACTCTTACACAAAGGGGACCATAAATTCATAGCTCCTCTTAAAATCATAGCGAAGAAGGGACCTTACACCTATCGACTTTCTGATGGGCGGGTATGGAATGCTTCTTATCTTGCACCTGCCTATGCACCAAGAGGAGATTATGCCAACACCCAGTCTGCATTGGATGACTTCATGGTAGAACCAACACAACAAGACATTGCACTGGAACCAGGGCTTGAGAGACAGCCTGTCAGACTCAGACCACTACCTGCCTGGACTTAAGACTATGTTATGTAGTATCTACAGTGTTTTCAGTGTAATATTCCTGCCAACAGGATAGTGTCTTGTTTCATATTTGTTCCTGTGGTTAGAACAACAATGTTTATTTTAATTTGGAAAGTTTCTCAAGAGAGGAGGGAATGTGGTGTTTAGATGCTGCATGTGATTATTAGAACTGGGAGCACTGGCTGTTGGGAGTCTGAAAGGACAGGAAACAGGAAGGAGGGGGGAGAAGTTGAGGAGGCTGGGAGAGTTACAGAGTGTGCAGCTACAGCTTGGAAAAGAGACTTCCACTGTAAATAAAGTTCTGTTGAACTTGTTAATACTTTGCTTGGTGGATACAACAGTTGCCTAAATATTTTTGAAAATCTGGCCTTAGATCTCTTTCAGGATAGATGTTTTCATGGTATTTAAGCACCTAACCATGGAGGTAGGAGCTTGGGTACTTTTGAAACTCCCGCTAATTGCCTATCTTCATGTTCAGGTAACTCAACAGCCCCATTCTCATTCACCCCAATGAACCAGAATTCATGCCCAATTTTTATTTCTTTCTGGTGCAGAACACTGGGTGAAATTAACTTCTGTGTAGAGGGCTAGTAAAAGTCCTGTGCATCACTTAAGCTCTCAAAATAGGGGTAAAGGAATAAATGCTCTGCTGAATTAAGTGGACACAACTCCAGTGAGAGATACACCAATAAGGAACTGAGATTCTGGAAGAATTTACCCACCTGCCCAGCCTCATTGGTGTGCTATACTCTGTCTGTGAAACCTGTGTACAAAAATCACTTCCCCATGTTTCTTCTTTAAAGAGAAACTCCAGTGAAACCAGAATGCAAATCACTGCTTCTAGGTGGGCTCCTGTTTAAATACAAACCCCAGGTTCTCGCAGCTCAGACGGTAATATCTGACTGATCGCTGCCCTGCCCTAACAAATCATGGAGTCACTATGGGTTTTCAGTTTGCTGTTATCTAGCCTGACTTGTGAGTATTTCTGGAGAACTCAGGGAACTTTCATATCCTAAACTTGAGGTCTATGGAGTAAAACTGGGGTAAGACTGATAAGACCCATAATCATTTTCCCTCTTCCCAGGCGTTCACTCGCAAGTTCAGCTGGCCCAGTCCGGCCCAGGAATGGTGAAGCTCGGAGAGACCCTCACCCTGACCTGAGCTGTTTCCGGTGATTCCAGCGGTGTCATTTCTAGTGGCTGTTGCTACTAGAGCTGGATCCAGCAGAGTCCCGGGAAAGGGCTGGAATGGATGGGACATATAATTATCGTTTGCCAGAAGCTTGGAATGAGCGACAGGAGGTGGGTCACTTGCTGATTCCCTGTTCTGTTCATTCCCTCTGGGGCACCTGGCATTGGCCACTGTTGGAAGACAGGACACTGGGCTAGATGGACTTTGGTCTGACCCAGTGGGTGAGCCTTGCCCAGCTTCTGGCAAACAAAGTCTGCGGTGATTATCTTGCAGATGGAGATAATTCCTGGGACTGGATCCGCCAGTCCCCAGAAAGAGACTGGAAATTGGGGCTGGAGACCCTACATTCCTACTGCTTATCCTTCCAAATTAGGACTGGACTCAGCATCTCTGGGAAAGCCTCTGAGGACTAGCTCTGTCAACACTGAGTGACATGTCAGCTGCAGAAACGGCCGTGTGTTACTGCTCCAGACCCAGGCAGTGAGCCAGAGCAAAGCGGGGATCGGCGCTAGAAGGGAAACCGGTTTGCAAACCGCCCTTTAGCACTAGGCGTTAGGAGCTGAAGGAGAGGGACTCACTGACAGGAGGGGTTTTCAGGAGGGAAAGCAAGGAAACTCCCTCATTTATCAAGTCCCCTGCAACGCAACACACACTGATTAGATCTTATTCCATTTCGTTGAGATGAGTAACGCACCTGTATCTACACACCCACCCTGGAGATTTCTCATCCCCTCCAGCAGGCGGCAGCACAGACACATAGCGATTGAGAAAGCAAGTGAGCGAGTGAAAGTCCCGGACTCTCCCCCCCCCCCCCCACACACACACACTGATGGTCTTATTACTCCTGAGGTAGCAATGACAGAAACACACCAAAGCTGATCCCGATTCCTTCTCTCCAATACGGGCGAGCACCAGGGACACCCATCCACATGAACAAGTTGGACTTTTCTCTACCTATCAGGAAGCCGCACAAACACCCCCCGGAATTTCTTCTCGGGCGGGACTCATTCAATCCAACAGAGAGCAGCAGTGACACACAAATGGATTTGCACCCATGCGGTGTGACAAATTCCTACAAGGAGGCAAGGTGCCCCACCTCGTGGATTAAAATTCAGGGTTCTGAATTCCCAACCTCTGTTGCTGGGTGACAGTGCCAGTCATCGCCCCGTGCCTCAGTTTCCTTGCCCCGTGTCTCAGTTTCCCCATCATTAAAAAGGAGGTACTTCTCCTTCATTCCTTTGTAATAGAGCTTTGACTTCTTCTGAAAAAAAAAAGAAATCTTTAAGAGCAAGGTTTTATTATGATAACATCTACTTGGATACCAATGCACAAGCAACACACACACACAAATGCATATTTCCAAGGTCCTATTTTCTCAAGCAAAGAGCACACTCAGTCACAAACACACATGCGTTTATACGCTCAGTTGCCCTTCACCCTTCCAGTAACAGGCTGCAGGGACACACAGATACAGTCACACATGTTCCACACAGCAGGAGGCCGCAACACCCAAACAATCGCACCTATGCCAAGAAAAAAACAATCTTATTCCACGCAGGCTCAGCCGGGGCAGCAACCCACGGACCCCAGCAGGGGTTAGCGCAGGTCTGGGCGCTCAGACTGAGGGATCAGCCGAGTAGGAGGGAGAGCTAACGGGTTTTAAGCTCCACGGCAGTGTATTGACTATATGTAAAAGTGTTCGGCGTCACTTAGCGAGATGGCCCCATGCCCCACAAATACAGGAATTCTGTCTCTAACCCCGTGTAAGATGCAGGCCTGTGCAACGAGGGGATTCCGGTCAAGTCACAGCCCACCCTGCCCTGCCCGTTCACCTCCCATCCCCACTGGGCGAAACCCACATGCAAATCCCTGCCCTGCTTAAACACCAGCCCCGGATCCTGCGAGCCTCAGGCGCCGCGCCGCGCTGGCCCGTTTCTTCCTGCTGCGGGGTATCCCCTTCTGCCACACCTCGGAGAAATGCCGGTGCTGCTGCTGGGGGGTTTTTTCTGCCTCTTGGCGGCTCCCTTCTGTGAGTATCTCGGGGACACGCAGCCCCCGCTCTCCTCCCTGCCCGCAGTGCAGCGTGGAGCGTCACTTCTCCTTTTCTCTCCTTTGCCCAGGTGTCCGCTCACAGATCCAGCTGGTCCCGTCCGCCCCGGGAGTGGTGACGCCCGGAGAGTCCCTCACAGTGACTTGTACCGTGTCGGGGGACTCCATCGCTACCCGCGCCTGGTGGAACTGGGTGCGCGAACTCCCCGGCCGAGGGCTGCAATGGGTCGGGCGCATCCATTTCTCCGGGAGCACGAACTACGCCCCCGACCTGCAAACCCGAGCGAACATCGCCAAAGATGACGCCAAGAACGAGTATTACCTGCAGCTCCGCTCCCTGACCGCTGCGGACACCGCCACCTATTACTGCACCAGGTGGGACCCACAGTGATACGCGCCGTGACAAGGGAGAATCCCCCTGAATGAGGCGGCTACGTCTCTTCCCTGTTACAATCTTCCTGCCTCTCCTAAGGCGCCTGAGATCTTCCCCCTTTGCGCTGATAGCTCGTTTCCAACCCTGAAATGTTTCCAGTGCGTTTTCCCTAATTAGCTCGAATCTTCATTGGCCGGGAGGAAGTGTGATTCGGGGATCAGGAGCTGGCTAGAGGCGCATCTGTCCTGTTTATCGCTCTGCAAGACCTGAGGCAAATCACTTAGACAGATTTTTAAAGGTATTTGGGCACCTAATAATTCCCATTGAAATACCTTTAAAAATCTGGCCATTCATTAGTGTCTGTGACTGCCCCGCCCCCAGGTCTACCAAAGACTTAGAATCATAGAATAGTAGGACTGGAAGGGACCTCAAGAGGTCATTAGTCCAGTTCCCAGCACTCATGGAAGGACTAAGTTTTATCTTCTGGACCATCCCTGACAATGTTTGTCTAACCCGCTCTTAAAAATCCCCAGTGATGGAGATTCCACAACCTCCCTAAGCACAAGACTCACCTTGCACAAGTCTCTCTAGGCCAGATTTTCAAAGTTGGGCACCCAAAGTTGCAGATGTGAAAATCCCTCTGGATGCCTAAGTACCTTAGCAGTTTAGCTCACAAAAGGCCACACATTTTTACGATATTTAGGTGCTTATGGTGTAGTTTTGGTCTTCACAGCATCCCCTGGCAAAGAGTTCCAGGGGTTGACTTTATTTTGTGTGAAAAAGTACTTCCTTTTGTTTTTTTAAAAACCTGCTGCCTTTTAATTTCATTGGATGACTGCTAGTTCTTGTGTTATGTGAAGGATTAAATAACTTTTCCTTATTCACTTTCTTCACACCAGTCAAGATTTTATAGACCTCTATCATATGCCCCCTTAGTCGTCTCTTTTCTAAGCTGAAAATTCCCAGTCATTTTAATTTCTCCTCCTGTTTCATACCCCTAATCATTTTAGTTGCCCATCTCTGTACCTTTTCCAATTCCAGTATATCTTTTGGGGGATGGGGTGACCAGATCTGCACACAGTATTCAAGGTGTGCACGAACCATGGATTTATATAGAGGCAATATGATATTTTCTGGCTTATTATCTATCCCTTTCTTAATGATTCCCAACATTCTCCTTGCTTTTTTGACTGCCACGGCACATTGAGTGGATGTTTTCAGAGAACTATCCACAATGACTCCAAGATCTCTTTCTTGAGTGTTAATAGCTAATTCAGACTCCTTCATTTTGTATGTAGAGTTGAGATTGTTTTCCAATGTGCATTACTTTGCATTTATCAACATTGAATTTCATCTGCCATTTTGTTGCCCAGTCACCCAGTTTTGTGAGATCCCTTTGTAACTCTTCGCAGTCTGCCTGGGACTTAACTCTCTTGAATAGTTTTGTATCTTCTGCAAATTTTGCCACCTCACAGTTTACCCATTTTTCCAGATCATTTATGAATATGTTGAACAGTAGTGGTCCCAGTACCGACCCCTCAGGGATACCACTATTTATCTCTCTCCATTCTGAAAACTGATAATTTATTCCTACCCTTTGTTTCCCATCTTTTAACCAGTTACTGATCCATGAGAGGACTTCCCTCTTATCCCATGAGGGCTTACTTTTCAAAAGTCAATTTAAATTAAATACATTTTTTTTAATTATATATTTTTCGAAATCTAGACCTGTTATGTGTTTTGGTGTAACTTGCATTATCCTTATGTTAAATTTGCATTATCCTTACAAAACATTTACTTTATTCATATCTCTTTTATATATCTCATCAGCCCTGACATCTCCCCTGTAAATTCGAACACCCCCACTAATTTCAATTCCTGAGGAAACCACTGTCCCCCTACATCCCAACCCCTCCCACCAAGGGATTTTAAACACTCCGCTTCCTCGTGCTGCGCACTGAAATGTGCACCCAGGGACTCACTGAGACAGGGGTGACGGTTACATGAATGGTGAGATACTCTGGGCCTCGTTTCCAGAAGATGCTCAGTGCCTGCATCTCTGAGTGACCCCAGTCACAGCTGTGCGCGATTATCCACTTCTGGGAATCCGGCTCTCTGTGACTCGCGTTGGGCACTGAACAATTCACACTCCCAAACTCAGAACCGGTGTAGGAAACGTTGCCCCAGGGGAGCCAATGTAAGAGGTGCTAAGCGGGCACTGCTCTGCCTGAACTCAGTGAGAGCTGCCGGGGCCCAGCACCTCCAAAAGTCAGCCCTCCCGCTGCAATGCTTTATGAGAGGAAGGGTAGCGTTAGGGGAAAGGCGCTGGACTGGTTTAAGGAGATTTGGGTTCAGTTCTGGTCTCTGCCAGACACTGCCTGAGAGAAAGTGGGTAACTGAGCTCATCTCTCTCCCCGCCTCAGTCCCCATCTACAGCGAATGTCAATGATCTCACACTGTGCAGTTCTCTGTACAGCGCAAGATGACACCATTTTGGGTTTACACTTCGGGGGGGTGGGTGCACTTGAATGCTGGGCAATTCCCTAGCTGAGTGCTCCCCTTGCAGAGCTGATTCCAGTGTCTGTGTGTGTAACCCTTCTGCCCATCTAAGTTGGCAGCAACAAGGGCCGGGTTCTGTATCTAGGGGTTCCGTTTCAATAACACAATGCAAAACCGGCTCGAGCCCCCACCCAGTGACCTGGGACAATTACATACCACCCCCCTGGGTACCTCTAAGAGGCAATACTTCCCCTCTCGCAAGCACGGAGTCTGAGTGTAGCAGAAAATGTTTAATAACATGAGGTAAACGACATCAGCATAAAATTGGAGAAACACCACAAACAGGATTCATAACACAAACCCTGAGCAAAACCCACCCCAGCAAATTGGGCTGTGTCCTTTCCCTTTGGTTCTTGAATCCAGCAACCCAAAAATCACCCAGAGTCCCCAAAGTCCAACACCCCCAAAGTCTCTTGGGTCCAGCAACCACCCAAAGTCCCAAAAGTCCAACAACCCCCAAAGTCTCTGTCCCTGGTCAGTGCAGCCCCAGAGCAAAGGGGGGGGGCACGCAGGGTGTTAAGGGGCACCTTACGTGATCCGAGGCTGGCCAGCCCTCTGTTTCTCCGTGGGGGTTCCGCCGCAGCCTTCACCACAAGCAAGTCCACTTTCCTGCCATCCCACGAACTGCTCCGCTCTACAAGCTGCTCCGCTCCGCTCACCAACCTGTGAGCCGTTCCAGCCGTCCCCACAAACAGCTCCGCTCGCCGTTCCTTGGGCCACTCCAACCGGCCCCGCAAGGCTCCGCGCTGCTCGCTGCTCCTCCAGTCGTCCCCACAAATTGCTTCACCAGCTGCTGAGCAATATGGCTTCAGGCTCCCCCACTAGTTAACACAGCACTCAGTGATCTCAGCTCTTAATAACTTTAGCTCTTTTGTGATTTCAGCTCTTAGTGATTTCAGCTCATAGTGTAGTAGGGGAGCCCCAGTGCTAGTGCACCATTGGCCCAAAGTGAATTCAGCTCAGCAGCCTGTAACTAGATTCCTAATGGAATCAAAGTTAGCTCTGACATTCAACAGTGGAGAGAGGAGGTGGTGCAATTGGTGTTTCAAACCCTCAGAGGGGGCCCATACCATCAGATACAAATACCTGTCCCCATCCTCTCTCAATTCACTGGGTTTTGTAACCCATGCCCCTTGTCAAGCAAGTGCTACTTAGGTAATGGTGAAGGACTCACTCAGTCCTTCTGTCATACAACAATTCCACTGGCCTTGATTCACAGAATCAGGGTAACAAAACTTTATTCTTCCCGCCCCAATAATAGAGAAACTGGGGATCCCATACCAGCCAAAGTAACCACTTTCAGTTGCTGTTGTTCCATGCCAGGCGAGTGGGTGTGCCTATGCAAACAAGATCAGCCCCTGGAGTTCTTTTCCACACTCGCCATAATTCACCACCAGATGTCAGGGTAGAGCTCATCCTGACTCTGCTTACATGTGTTATGCTTATAAGAAGCACACGGGATCTTTTTCAGGGGAAAAGGCAATACGCCGCGTTTATTGGAAATACAACAAACTGTCCAGCCTGGATTCAGTCCTCATCACCATGCTCCCGGTCTTGTTTCAGCAGTCATCCTGGGCCTGGATTCAGTGGAGAATGAACACTGATTAAGTCACTCCCCTGCCTTAAATAGGTTTACATATGGTGGGAACCCTTTGTTTTCCAGGGTGGTTCCTCCCACCACCACATCTCAGTGGAAAATACTGGTATTCTACCATGGAGTCCATTACCAGGTGACATGATCACATGACCCTGCAGTGTCAAAGAAGCCACGAGTCAAAGGCCATTTGTAGCATCCCAGGAAGTTGGGAGACTAGCATCTCCAAAGACATATTGTTCTCCCTAAGGGTCCATTGAATTGTCCCCAGCTAGCCAGCCAGACTGATTGCATTCTATCTGGTGGGTGTTCCCCAGGTGCAAAGACTTTTGTAGTACAGATATATAGTCAATATTCCTAACTTCAGATACAGAAATGATACAAACAGGATAATCATATTCAGCAAATCACAACCTTTCCCATTATACCTTACATGCCTTATCTTGCCCAAAATAGATCATATTTATGCTATAATCATATTAGAACAATATTCTATGAAGAATATGGGGCATAGTGTCACAACTCCCAGAAAAGGGGCAGAGGATTCAATGCAGTGCAGCGAGACCAGTTTTAGACGGTGTGTTGGATCCTGGCTGTAACACACGCATTCACACGAACACAAACTCCTGCACAGTGATCCCCCCACCCCTGATAGTAAATCGAATATCAACACCATATCCCACAAATAAAAAAAACTCTCTCACACACAAACACCTCCACACACGTCCACAGACTCACTTATAGACGCACTCAAAGTGAATCAAATATGAACAAAATACATAAAAATTTGTATTAAACAAAACATACTTCAGGTAATTTCTCTGTACCATGTGTCCTATCCAGAGCAAGGTGTGCCTAATGTCCCACAATACACTGTCCCATATTTCTGTTGTGATACACAAATTCAGTCAAAATGTGGGTCTGCATAATCCGATGTACCAGGGAAATTATGTCAAACAGAAATAAAATAATGTAACAGCACAGAGATGGAAAGATGAAATAGATATAAAGAGAAAGAAAAAGTCAACACACTATGTGTGTGTGTGTGTTCTCTGTACACAAAGGTATAAACGGACACAGAGTGAGAAGTCATCACTACCTCCATTAGGGGGTGGCACACAGAGAGAAAGAGTGAGCATGTTTCACAAACACACACAGAACTGGACTCTTCCCCTTCAGCAGGGACCGTCAATGAAAAACACAAGCATTCAGACACTTTTATCTACATGCACAGTCAACAATTCTCATCTCCTCTGGTGGGGGGCAGGAATTAACTGCGAACACGCACTGCTGGCGCGTTGCCAAGCATCCAGTAATCACTGGGGGAAATCCACTGGCTTGTGCCGTGCAGGTCAGATTAGCGGGTTCAAATGGTCCCTTCTGGGCTAAATATAATATGAAGCTATTAACTCGAAAGTGACATTAACTACAAGCTGCTACTTTCTCTTCCAGGTTACTCTTAGGATTCCCTGAGTGCAAAATCCTTCATCGCATAAAACCCAAACCTGCCCCGTTCCTTTGTGTCTCCATTTCCTCCTCCCTCACTGCCCCTGTTTGTCTGTATCCGCTACCGACTGCCCAGTGAACTAACATAATTTCACACCATGTAGAGGTCAAGCACAGGGGTTTATTATGTACAGCGCTGACGGAGTGTCACCTTGCTTATTAGGCTCAGAGACACTGTCAATCAGTTGATTACAATGGAATATATGGATTTTCCATGGGTGGGGGAAAGTGATGGGATAGGCAGTTCTACAACCCCTGATAGGTTTTGCAGCAAGACAAGATAGCACAGTAGCCAATGGTTAACAGGTTACATAATGTCTCTGCCCATGGTCTCAAGTTAACAAGTTAACATTTAATTAATACTTTGATAAATGTATTAGTATAAAATATATATATGTTGAATTCTGATTTGGGATCCATAGGAATGAAGCAACTCCTCTGATTGTCCAACAGATACATTCCTAGGGGTTAAAACAAAGAAACAGTGAAAGTATATGGCAATAAAGATCGTCTCCTTTGTGTCTTAAGGCAGGCACTGGTCCCTGGGAAAGGGAGGTGGGAGGAGGCCATATCTTATACTAACATGTTCCAACCTTTCATCAACTCAAGATTGGAGATGTGGGAAGAACATCTCCCTACAAAAGAAACTAACACAACAGACACAGGGCTTCTTTGTTCAATTTGCAACTCTGAATAAGACACAATTATTCAGTTATTGCTCCAACATCTGGGAATTTTGCTGACCAGGCTTATCTTAGCAAAAGCAAGGTTATCTTTTGGTTATTCTGCTTTTTCCTAGCTAATCACTATTCGCTAGGCCTCTGGTCTCGTGACCAAACTCTGGACTTTGGGCCTGGAAAAGAGCTGGCACAATTCATATACCAAGTTATTACTAAGCTGCACATGGATTTTAACCCTTCATCTCTCCACACCTGCACCACTTTCCCCTTTGGATATATCTGCAATGTCAGTTATTAACTAATCAGTATTACACAGAGGAATCACCTTCCCCTTTGCTCATCCCCCCTGACAGCTCATTTCTATTGACTGCTTCTGTGCACTGGTTATGTTTCTCGGAGATGCCCAACGCACTTCTCAGCAGCCACTGTTGGAGGTTGGGATTCACACAGCCAGTTAACCTCTTTCCTAAGGCACATTACACTCAAGGGAAAGGGCGTCATAAGGTTCAGTGACCTCCCCAGCCCAGCTCAGAACTGATGAAGACATGTTACTGTCCACTCCACCAGCCAATACTCCCAACCTACATGGTCGCCTTATACCCGCTGGGTGCAACTCACATGCAAATCCATCCCCACAGGATTGCTGGTTAAATACCAACCCCTGGTTCTAGGAGCCCCAGTCTCTCCCCAGACACAGAACTGCCCGGTCCTGCCCGCTGTGGAGTTTCCCTCATTGCATGAAAACGAGAATGAAATCTCTGTTGCTTTTCCTTTTCCTGTTCTCTACCCCCACCAGTGAGTGTCTATGGGGCACTGAGGGGAATTGGTGACAGATCTGTGGAGTCTTTCTGTGGCTAATGCCTTTCTTGCTTTCTTTCCCTTTTCCCAGGTGTCCTCTGTCAGGTGCAGCTGGTCCAGTCCGGCTCGGGGGCGGTAAAGCCCGGAGAGACCCTCACACTGACCTGCGCTGTCTCTGGGTTCTCCATCACTACTCAGTATTACTATTGGCACTGGATCCGGCAGCCCCCTGGGAAAGGGCTGGAGTGGATGGGGTATGTGTACCCGTATAGTAGCGGGAGCACAAGCTACGCCCCGTCTCTCCAAGGCCGAATCACCATCTCTGCGGACACTGCCAAGAGCCAGTTCTCCCTGCAGTTCCGCTCGCTGACAGCTGCAGACACCGCCACCTATTACTGCGCCAGAGACACAGTGACACAGAGCACAGCGGGACTGGCACGAAAAAGGGAAGCAGTTTCTAAATAGCCCAGGGAGGCCGGAGTTACAGGGACAGTGGAGCGCTGCAGAGAAAGAGACACACACGGTGAACTCACTATGACAAACATACATCCAAATAGTTGGGATTTTTTTTTAACTCTGCAGAATGTACCCAGTTTCTCCAGACATGCCTCGCCTTTGAGCTGCCACAGAAATCATGGGAAACTCACTGATAAAACGGAAGTGTTTCATAGAATATCAGGGTTGGGGGCTCAGGGCAGTGGGTTGGGATGCAGAAGGGGTGCGGGGTGCGGCAGGGGGTTGGGGTGCAGGAGGGGTGCAGGGTATGGCAGGGGGTCGGGGTGCAGGGTGCGGCAGGGGGCTCAGGGCAGGGGGTTCGGCTGCAGGAGAGGTTCAGGGGGCAGGATTTGGCATGGCGCGTACCGGGGGCAGGGCAGGTTCCCCGCCTGCCTGTCTGCCCTGCCCCCGCAATAGGCTGGAATGGGAAGCGGTTTCTAAATAGCCCAGGGAGGCCGGAGTTACAGGGACAGTGGAGCGCTGCAGAGAAAGAGACACACACGGTGAACTCACTATGAAAAACATACATCCAAATAGTTGGGATTTTTTTTTAACTCTGCAGAATTTAGCCAGTTTCTCCGGACATGCCTCACCTTTGAGCTGTCACAGAAATCATGGGAAACTCACTGATAAAACACAGGTGTTTCCTTCCTTCCGAACAGCTATTGGAGCGGGCAGGGAAAGCATCACGGAATTAAGAGCTACAAAATAATGGCACCGTGTGTCTGTGTCCCAGTGCATGTCAAGTGTGCACCGGGAAGGTCGCGGTCTTTGCCTTCGGAAGAGAGTGACGGGCGCGCACACACTCACAGAGAGGGAGGGAGGGAGAACAACTCTGATTTTCTCCATTAGGAGGCAGTACTCCGACACACCCATACACAGAGAGAGAGAGTTAGATAAGTTAATGGAGGACAGGTCTATCAATGGCTACTAGCCAAGGTGGGCAGGGATGAGACCCCATGCTCTGGGTACCCTTAGACCTCTGACTGCCAGAAGCTGGGACCGGACAAGGGGGGGTGGATCACTCAGTGGTTGTCTGCTCTGTTCATTCCCTTTGAAGCACCTGGCATTGGCCCCTGTCCGCAGACAGGACACTGGGCTAGATGCACTTTTGGTCTGACCCAATATGACCGCTCTTATGTTCTCATGGGAAGAACCTCACACTGATCTGTGATGTGTCGGATTCCTCCTTAGGACCAGATTTTTAACGTTATTTAATGTTCTAACTACCAAAAAAGGGGGCAGACAATTCTATGCAGTGCAATGAGACCAGTTTTAGATGGAGTGTTGGATCCTGGCTGTGACACACACATTCACATGAACACAAACTCATACACAGTGATATCCCTCCACACAAACACACACACACACACACACACACACTCCCTTATAGACTCCCCCAAAGTGAATAGAATATGAACACAATACATAAAATGTTGTATTAAACAAAACCGACTTTAGGTAATTTCTCTCTGCCGCATGCCCTACCAGAGCAACGTCTGACTAATGTCCCACAATAAACTGTCCCAAAATTCTGTTGTGATACACAAATTCAGTGAAAATGTGGGTTGGCATGATCCGAAGTGCCACGGGAATTATGTGAAAGAGAAATAAAATAATGTAATGGCACAGCAGACATGGAACAATTAAAATTTAGTGACGTCTCCATCCCATCCAAGACGTGCTGAAGACGTGTTTCTGTCGACTCCACCAGACAATACTCCTTACCTAGACTTCTCCCTGTCGCCTTATATCCTCTGGGTGCAACCCGCATGCAAATCCCTCCCCAGGGGGTTGCTGTTTAAATACAAACCCCTGGTTCTAGGCGCCTCAGTCTCTCCCCAGACACAGAACTGCCCAGTCCTGCCCGCTGGGGAGTTTCCCTCATTGCATGAAAACGAGAATGAAATCTCTGTTGCTTTTCCTTTCCCTGCTCTCCGTCCCCACCTGTAAGTGTCTCTGGGGCAGTGGGGGAATCAGGGACTGAACCATAGATTTGTTCGGTGGTAATACTGTCCTCACTTTGTTTCCTTTTCCCAGGTGTCCTCTCTCAGGTGCAGCTGGTCCAGTCGGGCCCGGGAACGGTGAAGCCCGGAGAGACCCTCACACTGACCTGCGCTGTCTCGGGTGTATCCATCACTGACGGCAGCTACGCTTGGAACTGGATCCGGCAGCCCTCCGGGAAAGGGCTGGAGTGGATGGGGTACGTGTACCCATACAATAGCGGGGAGACAGGCTACGCCCCGTCTCTCCAAGGCCGAGTCACCATCTCTGCAGACACTGCCAAGAGCCAGTTCTCCCTGCAGCTCCGCTCGCTGACAGCCGCAGACACCGCCACCTATTACTGTGCCAGACACACAGTGACACAGAGCAAAGCGGGACTGGCACAAAAAGAGGAAGTTGGTTCTAAGTAGCCGAGTCAGGCCAGAGAAGCAGGGATAGCTGAGCCCCTCAGAGATAAAGACACACACAGTAGATTGAATACTAACAACCTGCATACTAATAGATATCGGTTAAAAATGCCTCCAGCTGCCACCCAGTTTCTCTGGACACCATTTACCTTTCTGCTGCCACAGGAAGCTTTGCAAACTTACTGAGAAATGTGTCATTTGTTACATTACGTTTATTATAGTAACAGGCAGAGACAGATTCATGGCAAAACAGTTACACAAAAATCACTCAGAATTTCTGTCTGTTTGCCTGTGTGTGAGTCTCATTCTGTCCAGTAGGGGGCAGCAGTTTCCCTGTCACACCCTCCACCCGCAAAGCGGTTCTTCTATAGGCAAGCACCTAAACTTAGATGCTGCATTTCCCCTGTGTGTGGTCACAAACCAGTCCTCCCCACAGTTCTGCTCCCACGTATTGCTGTGCTAGTGACAGAGAGTAAAGCTGAGCGGGGGGAGGCTAATACAATAATTCCTGTTCAGATTCGCAGCTCATGAAATACTGCGTGATCAGCCCCCCTGTGTTCCTAACCCTTATCCCCAGGCTGGAGAGCGGGGCTGGATCCATGATTTCAGGCAGAGATGGTGGGTGCCCAGTTTACAGGGGCTGTTGGAAAACGGCAGAAAACATAGTCCGAAGCCCATGGAATGATGGGAGAGAAAAAACTGTGAGCCTGCACTCATGATGCACTGCGATCCATTCCCTATTCCCACAGTTCCTAGCAGCAGCAGGTGGTGAGTCGCACAGTGGGATAGCTACCCATGGTGCACTGCTCTCTCTGTCAATGCTAGAGAACCAGCTGTGGACCTGCTCTGCTGACACAGGGAGCGGCGTGTGAACGCACACTAGCCATGAAATTATAGCGGTTTATGATCGTCGGCGTAACTTGCATCAACCTAACTCTGTAGTTTAGATGCAGCCTTAGGGAAAGCGGATTCAACACAGAGGTTCAGGCCTCTCTGGTGCTGTAATTTACCATTTCCATTGTAGTCTGCAGGGAACAAGACACTCACCATGTCTCACTCAAGATGGTGGCGCCTACAAACAAAACCGTTCCATCCCCCTCTATTGTGCGTCTCCCTTCAGGGCTGCTGCAGCTCTCAGGTTGAGATGCCCCAGAAGATGCATCTGTGACAGGTTGGATCACAGAAACCCCTGTGATGAAGTGGGAATGTTCCTAATGTTTTCTTTGAATACTGGGTGGGTGCCTGTGACGCCGCAGGGAGTGGGGAGGATTGACCTGGGGTTGTTGCAGGCAGGGGCGGCTCCAGGCACCAGCGCACCAAGTGCGTGCCTGGGGCGGCAAGCCACGGGGGGTGGCCTGCCAGTCCCTGCAAGGGCGGCAGTCAGGCAGCCTTCGGCGGCATGCCTGTGGGAGGTCTGCCTGTCCTGCGGCTTCGGCGGCAGATTGGTACAGGTCCTGGGGGGAAGGGGGGTTGTTCGCCTTCCTCTGCAGTGTGGGGCATGGGTCACTTGCTGGAGGATTCTCTGCACCTTGAAGTCTTTAAACCATGATTTGACGACTTCAATAGCTCAGACATAGGTTAGGGGTTTGTTACAGGAGTGGGTGGGAGAGATTCTGTGGCCTGCGTTGTGCAGGAGGTCAGACCAGACGATCATAATGGTCCCTTCTGACCTTAAAGTCTATGAGTCTAAAATGGAGGGGTCTCCCAGGGGCATAAATAGACTTTCTCTTGTGGGTGGAGACCCCCTCCTCTCTCCTATCCACAATTCAGCTCCAAGATGGAGTTTTGGAGTCACATGGGCGAGTCACATGTCCATGTATGACTGAGTTCCTTACCAGCTAGGCCACATTCCCAGGAAAGCTCAGATGTGGACTGGCATCTCCAAGTTCATTATTAGCTTAAGTTTTTCTTGATTGGGCACTTACTGAGAATAGTCTTTTCTCAGGAATCTGACCAACTGCTTCACTACAGTATGCAGCCAATATTCATAACTTCGCATACAAAAATGATTCATGCATACAAATAGGATGAATATATCCAGTAGATCATAACCTTTGCAGAGATATGTTACATGGCATATGTAGCATAAAACATATTCCAGTTATGTCATATTTACTTTCATAAGCATATTTCCATAAAGCATTATGGGGTGCAACGTCACAGCATCTTCTCTCCATGCCCAGTTCCTCCCTCTTACCTACAGCTCTTTCTCAGTCTCTGGTGCTGCCTGAGACCAGCCTTTCTCTCCCCCTGCAGCTGCGACTCCTTCCCCCTCAAATGTTCCCAGGAGCTTTGTTCTTATTGGCAGAGTCTGTATGTGCCTTATATTTATTCCATGTACCCAGCACATTCTGCAGTAGCCATGGCTTGAATGGAGAGAAGCCCATTGACTTCCCTGGCCTCTGGGTCACACCCTAAGAGATGAAGGGGGCTGTGAATCTCCTACCCAGCAGACAGCCCAGCCTAGCTAGAGGTCTCCCCCATAGTTTATACTCGCTGGATGAAAGCTGCATGGAAATGCCTGGCCTAGGGGGTTCTCCTGAGTCCAAGCCCTGCCAGATTTACAGGCACAGTTCAGCCCTCCCCCAAGAGAGAGACACGCGCCTCTGTACCATGGTTTTGGATCCCACTGGGAGCTGGGTGTCTGGGTGCTGGAGACAGGAGCACTGGCTGGGCTGTTTTCAGTTAAAGTCTGCAGCTTTGGGGGCATGGACAAGACCCTGGGCCTGTGTCGCAGCAGGCTAGTGTGTCTGGCTCATCAAGACAGGGCTCCGGAGTCCCAAGCTGGCAGGAAAATAGGCTCAGAGGTAATTTCAGCCCATCAGGTGACAGTCCCAAGGAGGCCTCCGTGACCAACCCCATCACGCACCCCAGTTTGCAGCATCCACTACTGGGATGTTTATTTTACAATCCCAGGCAGGAAGGGGGGGGTCTGACTCTCCCGTCTCCCACGGAGCGCTCCAGCCTCCCGGAAAGTTTATCCCCACTCGGAGATACCCACATGCCAGTCCCTGTGAGGGGAAAATGCTCAGAATTCCCTTGTGTCCTGTCCGGTCTTTTCCAGGTTTCCTGGGGATTTAAGGGGACATTTAACTGTGAGCAGAGGAGGCAGAGTCTGTCGTCCTTGCCCAAACAAACCCTCTGCCATCGCCTTGACTCGAGCTCAAACGAACCCCCACTTATACTCGCGAATGCACAGTGCCAAGATCCCACGGTGATGGGCGTCAGCCTCAGACCCCGGACAGCTGGAACCCGGGCAGTGATTATGAGGCGTTCGCTAATGCTCTGCTCATCCCCCGGCCTGGCACACAGCTAATGAGGGGAGACTGGCCAATGGGCGCCGGAGATCGCTCCTTGTTCCACCTCCTTTTCAAGAGGGATGGGGTGGTGGGGGTGTTTTATGCAAATCTCAGGCCCCCGTTCCCCGTTTAAAGAGCAGCTCCTGGGTTCTCACTGGGACCCGTCTCCTCAGGGCCTGACCCGCATCTTCATTGGTTTGCGTTTCACTTGAAGACCAACATGAAATCTTTACTCGTCCTCGTGCTGTCACTGGCCGCTGCCCCGGGTGAGTGTCCAGGGGAGATTTGGGAGACAGGACCGACGCCTTGAAGCAGAATCGGGGCCTTAACGCTCTGTTTTCCTTTTCCCAGGTGTCCTCTGCCAGGTGCAGCTCGTCCAGTCTGGCCCGGGGGCGGTGAAGCCCGGAGAGACCCTCACCCTGAGCTGCGCTGTCTCGGGTGTTTCCATCACTGACAGCAGCTATGCTTGGCACTGGGTCCGGCAGCCCCCCGGTGAAGGCCTGCAGTGGCTCGGGTATATAAGCTCTGCTGGGAGCACAGGCTACACCCCGTCTCTCCAGAGCCGCCTGAGCTTCTCCAGAGACACGGCTAAAAATTCACTTTCCCTGCAGCTGCGCTCGCTGGCAGCTGCGGACACCGCCACCTATTACTGCACCAGACACACAGTGACACGGAGCAGAGCGGGACCGGTACAAAAAGGGGAAGCGGCTGATAAACAGCAAAGTGAGGCCAGAGAGACAAGGGTACTTGAGCCCCCACCCCCGACACTGCCCAGGAACACACAGTGGTTAGAGCAGGACAAACATCCCCAGAGATATTATCAAAACTGCCCCCAGAGCTACCCAGTTTCTCTCACCCGATTGACCTGTAGCTGCCCCAGGAATCGTGTCCCGCTACAGCCAAAATAAAGTGAGTGGTTTGTATTTCAGTGGCTCTAGGAACATTCACGGATGTACAGAGTTAGGCGCGGACAGGGACCGGGGGAGGTGTCGATCTGTTTGCTGTGAGTGTCTCTGCATGTTTATGTGCACCAAGAAGGACTTTTTCCAGCACAACCACCCAACACACACACACCCCACGCCTCCTTTCCTCCAGTAGGGGGCAGCACTCTCCCTCTCTCCCACACACACTCCGGCTTTTCTATATGGAAAGCACCTGACCATCAGCTGCTGCATTTCTCTCCAGGGCTTGGTCCAGACTCTCCCCCGTGTCCCAGGCATCGCAGCCCCTGTTCTGACAAAGCCCAGACCCTGCAGCGTCTCTCCCTGCCCAGTCCCCTCCCACTCTTAGCCCAGCGCAGGGAAGCCCAGGGGAAATCCACAGATTCTGCTGCCTCAGTCTCTCCCCAGAACCCAAACTGCTCGTACTTGGCTGGACGTTTCCCTGCCGGCCTCCAACCCCCACTGGGAGCTCTCTGTGGCTGTTCCTTTCTCTGGAGCCCCACACATCACTGGGGTGTCACCCCACCCTGCCAGGAGCAGCGCACCCACCCCACTCACTATTACATAAGAGCATTTGAATGGCCAGACTGGGTCAGACCAAAGGTCCATCCAGCCCAGTATCCTGTCCAGGGCCGCCCAGAGGATTCAGGGGGCCTGGTGTCTTCGGCGGCGGGGGCCCCCCGCCGCCGGTTTGCCGCCGTAGATCCGGCACTTTGGCGGCAGGTCCCGGAGCAGAAGGACCCCCTGCCGCCGAATTGCCGCCGAAGACCCGGAGCGGAGGAAGCTCTGGGGGCTCAGGCCCCATGAGAGTCTTCCAGGGCCCCCGCAGTGAGTGAAGGACCCCGCTCCAGGGCCCCCGAAAAACTCTCGTGGGGGCCCCTGCGGGGCCCGGGGCCTGGGGCAAATTGCCCCACTTGACCTCCCCCCCCCCCGCATCATTGACCACCAAGTTCAATGAATGAGAACTGCATGGGACAAAAAAAGCTCCAGGGTTTAACTCTCGGATTCGTGTCTGCACTCCTCTGTTCTTTCCTCTCATGTTGGCACCATTATAGTAGCCCTGACCTCTCATGTCAGCTATCACAATTCCCATATCTTCCAGCTTTTTAAGAAACACATTTGTCATACAAGCTCCTGTAGAATCATCAATGTCAATAAATTCTAGAAAATGCTCTCTGACAATCACCATTGCAGGGACATTTTCACTAGGTTCTGTTGTTGTTACAAAACGCACCATAAAAGTCATTTGTTCCATAGGGCTGATGTCAGGTGTGCCGTCCAGAATAACAGAGTAATATCTTGCTGACTTCAGATCTGCCACAATCTTCTGTTTGACTTTTGTTGCCAGTAACTGTATGATCTCATTCTGAATTGTTTTTCCTAGGTAGTGGTGTGTGTACATTTCTTGGATAGTGACTCTCCTTAGATGCTCCTGGAGTACAGCATCACACTCAGCCATCAGCTCCACAATTGTAAGGAAGTTTCCATTGTTTGGCACATACAGCTGATCTGAAGTGCCAGGCAGTGCTAGGTTTGGGGTAGCAAGCATTCTCACAATGGCAATGAGCCTTTTCAGAACATTTTGCAAGTAAAGAGACTCTGATGCAATCTTCCCTTGATGCTGATCATCTATGGTGGCCTTTAACCTTAGTCTCATCTCAAGCTCTTTCCACCTATGGAATGCTCTCTGGTGATTTGCTGCCTTCTCATGGCATGCCAGATTTCTAGCCAGATTTTTCTAGTCCTTTGTTCCTGTAGAACACAATGTGGCTGGAACATTAGACTGGAAGAGTTTGTAACAAAAACAGTCTGCAGCATTCTGGGTTTTTGAGTACATAAGCCACAGCCTCTCCACTTTGTCACAATTGGGGATTTCATGCCAGTAATGTGTTGGATGGAAATTCTATTTTCATTGTCTTTGGGGAACATGACGTTTTTCTCTTGCTGTGGCCCGTGCAGTACAAGGAAGTCCCTCAGGCTACTGCTCAAGTGGGTCCACAGTCCTGGATCATCTAGACTTAAGGAACTAAACTCAGCAGCAGCTGTTTCTTGCGCCTCCATCCAGGGCCGCCCGGTGTGGGGGGGGGGCAAATGGGGCAATTTGCCCCCGGCCCAGGGCCCTGCAGAGGCCCCCATGAGTATTCTATAGTATTGCAACTTTTTTTTATCGAAGGGGCCCCCGAAATTGCTTTGCCCCAGGCCCCCTGAATTCTCTGGGCGGCCCTGGGGCCAGGGAGTGGGGCCAATATAACAGGGGACCCAGGTGGTGTGTGACAGTGTATCGCGTTGTGATACATAATGGCAGGTGGGTTAGAGAGTCCAACCTCAACAGGGCAGCTACCCTGATGATGTTTATTTTGCCCCTCCATAATTTGGACAATTCAAAATCAGTGAATGAAAGTGGTTGTGTTCTCTCTCTCTCTCTCTCTCTCTCCCCCCCCCCCATTGTTGTTGCCAATGTTATATACTAGCAATTAGTTATATTACTGATCCATTCCTTTCCAGGCTGACTTGAAGAATGAGTATGGAAACAGAGTTTACAAAGATGTGTCATAAAACTTATGTTTTAGGTTATAACGGTCGAACGGATATTGGAGTCCAATTGCTTAGTGCCCCAGACAAGAGGATAAAAGTCAGCCCTGTGCAAAAAGGCAGTGGAAGACCTAGCCACAGAAGGCCTAGGAGGCGCTCAGTAAGTGGGAATGTCTTTGTGCTGGCCCCTTTACAAAGAAAGGCCTTTATCAATGGGCTGATGGGGAAGGTCACTCAGAGATCACTGACCCCTCCCTTCCAGTCAATGATCCTCTCTCAGGCCTCAGCTTCTCCATTGACTTCAATGGGCGAAGGCGGGATGCGGAGTGGGAGTGTTGGATCTGGTGGGTCACTGGGGGCATCCATAGCGCGAGGGTGGATGCACCTGTTCTTTCCTCCTGCTCTGTGAAATACACCCTGGGCATCCGCTCCCTGCGCTCCCCAGAAGGGATGGGATCAGCAGAGCCTCTGTCTTCTAGTACAGCTCTGTGCGGTGTCCATAAGGGGAGGTACTTTGCGGCCTGCAACCCGGAGACACCTCGGTGTATTACTGTGCCGGAGACACACAATGAGAAGAAACCTATCAGAGCCGACACTAAAGCTAACCTTGCGGAGAACCAGCCTTCCTGTGTGAGCCGCCAGGAGCAGCAGCTGCCGGCACCGCGTTCTCTCTGCTTGGTTAGTGTTTTTGCTTGTTGCGGATTCCTCAGCAAGTTACAAGTCCTTGTGAGTTAAACCCTGTTTCACCCAAAGTCACGCAGTGAATCAGAAACACCAAGATTGAGAATAGAACCCAGGAGTCCTGACTCCCAGGGCCCTGCACCGATTTGTCTATCATTCTGCTCAGAGTTGAAAGGAAAGACCCCAGGAATATTCATACCTAGACTCAAACTATAGTAACTAAATTATTCTTCTCTCCCATCAGGGCCGGCTTTAGGAAGTGCGGGGCCCAATTCGAACATTTTCGGCGGGGCCCCAGCAGGGATGACTAAAAAAAAAAAAAACATGTAAAAAAAAAAAGCCTTTCATTTCTTCCATGTATTATTTACTTTCCATAACTGTATAAATAATAAAATTATCAATTATGTACATTGCATCATATATGCTGTTGATCGGTTATTAATGACCACCATTTCACATGTTTGCACATGTGTGGGTCCCAGCTGCTCCCTGCTCCCCTCATTGAAGCAGGTGTGCAGGGTTACTACCCTGGGAACTTCAGGGCACCAGTGGACATGGGGCTGGCTGGAGGCAGGGCAGGGGCTGACTGGAGGTAGGGTCTGGCTGCAGGCAGGGCAAGGGGTGCGGGGCTGGCTGGAGACAGGGGTGTGTCGGACGGGCTGGCTTCAGGCAGGGAGGTGCAGCAGGGGTTGGCTGGAGACAGGGCAGGGGGTGCGGGGCTGGTGTGGGCAGGGGTGTGGGGGGGGTGGCTGGCTTCAGGCAGGGCCACAGGGGGGTGAGGCAGGGATTGGCTGGAGACAGGGCAGGGGGTGTGGCAGGGGCTGGCTGTGGGCAGGCAGTGCAGGGCTGGCTGCAGGGAGGTAGGGGGGGCGGGGCTGGTGCGGGCAGCGGGCAGGGCAGGGAGTGCAGGGCAGGGGCTGGATGCGGGTAGGGGGTGCAGCAGGGGCTGGCTGTGGGCAGGGCGGGAGCGCGGGGCTGGTACGGGCAGGACAGGGGGTGCATAACTGGTGCGGGCAGGGGGTGCGGCAGGGGCTGGCTGCGGGCAGGGGGTGCAGCAGAGGCAGCTGGAGCCCCGGCCCTTTAAATAGCTCCCGGAGCCCCCTGCTATCCCAGGACTCTGGGGGCTATTTAAAGGACCTGGAGCTCCAGCTGGGGTTGCGGGGCTTGCCGCGCTCCAGCCGGAGCTCCAGCCGGGAGAGCTGGGCCACAGGGCCGCGGGGATGCCGCGCTCCGGCCGAGGTCGTGGGGCCGTGGGGCTGCCGCGCTCCAACCGGCGCTCTGGCCAGGGGAGCGGCGCCGCCGAAGACCCCGGAGCGCACCTCCGCCAGGGTAAAGAAAAAAAATTTAAAAGGCACCTAAGGCGCGGGGCCCTCTTAAGCGCGGGGCCCGATTCCTGGGAATCGGGCGAATCGGCCTAAAGTCGGCCCTGCCTCCCATGGCTGGGGAAATAAACACGGAGTCTTTATACCGGTGCCTGTTGTAAATCCTAGAGCCCGACTATCACATGAGAGCCAGGAACAGAGCCCAGGCCTTCTGTTTCGGGGAGGACAAAGGCTGAGTCACTGGCTCAAGGGCACATTGACTGAGAGCAAACAGCCACCACCTCACTCTGTGCCTACACCGTGCTGAGCCGGCTAAATCTCTTCCCCTTCAGCCCATTGACAAATCTCTGTGGGTGAAATTCATCCCAGTGCCGAGAGCCCAGCACAAAGGCCAGACCCCTCGTGAGCTCCACCTAAGCATGACGTGTCCTTTTAATATTTCACAGGCCCGGTCCTGTCATCTTTGCAGGAGCCAGCTTCTCTGTTTTTACCTCATTTCCCCTAAGGTGCTGCCTTCTCTGCCTCTGGGCCCCAGATTCAGCCTCATAGAACCAACTCATAACAACATAAATGTTTACAGAGATCCACTTTTACAAGTGCACCCGGCTGCCTCAGTTACACATCACCCCCAAGCACAAGGCAGAGTTCACCCAAAGGAATTTCTCAATCCCATTACGATGCTTAGAGATAAATAATCCGGATTCTCCCCTGCTCTGCACCTTGTGTTCCATTTTTCACCTCTGCAAAGTGGATGGGAAGTGGGCCTGTTCTGATGTACAGCACCTCCTATGCTTTAGGAACAGGGGCAGTTTCACCTCCCATTTCTAGAGACAGCTTTAGATGATATATAAAATAGGGGCAGAAGCCCAATTTGTCAGGTGACCAGAGTCACAACATAAATAAACTGCTGGTGACGACTCCACAGGAACGGGTCACAAACACTTCACAGGCTGAACTTTATTCATCTCCGCCCAGCCTCGGTGCATAGAATGTCAAGGTCACTTTCTGAGCAGTTCCCTGGCTTAGAACAAGGGGCTGCAGGGACCCAACTCCAGATCCGGCTGAGTTCCCCCAACCAGCTCCTCCCCTCGCCCCGCTGCTATGGGGTCTCATTGTAGCACAGATTCTCTTCTGTGTGTGGTGTGTGTTTGGTCTCCCATTAGTTGACGGGGGATGTGTTTGTTGTGACCGATTCCCTCACTGTTCCCTCTTCTCACCCCTCCCACAGGGGCCCAGTTGCAGGTTTTCTGACCTAGGGGGGTCCCGAAGTGAAGCAGGCCGGAGAATCCACCTTGCTGAAATGCCCCGGGAGTGGGTTTAACCCCTGTAACAAAGTGGCCTTTGGTGGGACACTGCTGAGATTATCAATTCAGGACAAATTGCTTAGAGCAGGGCAGTCACATCCCAAGGCTGTGGGACCCTCACTACTAAGGCACCAAACCAGCCAAACAGAGAGGATTTCGGTTTTACCCCACTGGCTAACCAGGAGTCATAAAGCAATTTCCTTAGACACTCCAGTTTTCCAGTATCACCACCAGTGCCACTCATTATGGGGATGAATGGTTATGAAAACCAATACCCAGTAAAAGAAAAAATGTTTTCCCGATCCCAAAGCACCAAGCCCCAGACCCAGGTCAATATACAAGTCAGATCTTACCCACAAATCATGCTGTTGCCAATCCTTTAGAATCTAAAATCTAAAGGTTTATTCATAAAAAGAAAGAAATATAGATGAGCATTAAAATTGGTTAAATGGAATCAAATACATACAACAACTGCAAAGTTCTTATTTCAGCCTTGATGGGATTACTGATGATTTAAACCAATCAAATCTCTGGAGTACAAACATCCCAGCTTGGATAGGTCATTCAGTCCTTTGTTCAGAGCGTCAGTTTCAAGCATAGATCCTCCAGAGGTCAGAAGCAGGATTGAAAACAAAATGGAGGGGTTTCTAGGACCTTTTATATCCTCTGCCGTGTGGAAGGACCCCTTTTTTCATACTGTGGAAAATCACAGCAGCAAGATGGATTTTGGAGTCACATGGGCAAGTCACATGTTCATGCATGACTCAGTTTGCGGGTGGCAGCCATTGCTCACATGCTACCTTGAACGTTCCCAGGAAGGCTCCTCGGATGTGGATTGGAGTCTCCCAAGCTCCATTGTCAGTTAGGTGTTTCTTGATTGGGCACTTACCCAGAATAGTCCTTTCTCAAAATGCTTGACTGATGCTACTTAGAATCAAATACATTGAGAAACAAGTACAGAGCCAATATTCATAACTTCAAATGCAAAAATTATACACACATACAGACAGCATAATCATAACCAGCAAATTACAACCTTTCCATAGACACCTTATTTGATCTCCTTTGTACAAGGTTTGGTGCAACTACAGGACCTTGGTTGCAGCAATGATCTATATGGTCACAGTTCATGTCAATAATGTCACACCCCAAGGACTGGTGGGTCCCACAGGAAACCGGGAAGGCGGTTGGGGTGGCTGCTGTGCCTGTCGCTGCCCAAACGCAGAGTCTGGGACAATCTCCCTCCCTCCCCCTGAGCAGGAGCGCCGCCAGCTTTTTTGCCGCCCTAAGCGGCAGAAGGTCCCGCCCCCGAAATGCCGCCGACAACTGGGGTGACCGAAGATCCGGCCGCCGCGGTCGCCGACCCCCAAATGTTAGCACCCTAGGCGACCGCCGGCCCTGCCCCTGAGTCCTGCTGAAACTAATAAATCAAATCAGAGTTTGTGTCTCTTATAAGGAGGGGGATATGCAAATGAGAGTGAGAGTTTCCTGTTTAAATCTGTCCTTCTCTCTGCCCAGGCTGCACCCTGAGACTCTCAACCCCCTGGGTCTGTGCAGTTACCAGCCAGTCCCCTGAGAACTTTCCCCGCCAACACCAGGCAAAATGAGGCTTTGGCTCCATTTCCTTTTCACTGTAGTGGCTTTAGAAGGTATTTTCTCCCCGTTACGGTACTGGAGAAACAGAGGGATATTACAAGGCTGCAGCTGCTATTAGAGTGATTTGTAATCTATGTTTATTCCCAGGTGTCCGGTCCCAGGTCCAGCTGGTGGAGTCCGGAGGGGATATGAAAAAGCCCGGAGACTCTCTCCGCCTCTCCTGCAAAGCCTCCGGGTTCACCTTCAGCAACCACAGTATGAACTGGGTCTGACAGGCTCCCGGGCAGGGACTGGAGTGGGTCGCTACGGTCAGTCAGCCAAGTGGCTCCAAACAATGGTATTCCCCGGCTGTCCAAGGCCGATTCACCATCTCCAGAGACAATTCCGTCAGCTCAGCTTATCTGCAAATGACCGGCCTGAAACCTGAAGACACCGCCCGCTATTACTGTACTAGAGACACAGTGAAATAAAACCTAGCAGTGCTGATGCAAAAACCCAGGCTGCACCATCTCCAGTGCGCCGCTTGGGTGCAGCAGTGACCATTCAGCTATGGGCACTGATGTGAGAAAAAGCATCAGGGTGAATCCAAAATCTGCCATGGGCTTTTAACCCTATAATTCCCTGGCAATGTCACCGCTGGCTTCACAATCGGCTCCGCACAGAGACGATTAAATGCCTGAGCAAACCACAATCAGCTACAGCAGGAGATATGGGTCAGAGCTGGGATTTTCCAAGCATACCCGTAAGATAAGGCATGCCCCGTCCATTTGGAAATCCACGCCCAGCCCCTCAGCTAGTGAGAATCGGGGGAGCTCAGTATGTGGCCCACAACCTATATCCACAATGCAAAATTATTTTCACAAGGACAAATAACCCACCCACAGCCCTTCCACCTCTGAATGTGTCCGGTGCTGGCACTGCGGCTAGTTATGTGACTAAGAGTTCTAGGGCAGAGACCAGGAGAGTTGATTGGAAAAGCTCAGGGAGAGACCCCTGCACAGATAGGAGCCAATCCCATTGGTGGGGGCTAGGGGTCACTGGGGTCACAGCGAGCAGGGCTGGGGTCTTTGGCTGGTGGCTGCTGCCCTGGGCTCCTCATTCTACCTTGGAGTCCATATGGGTGACCTGCCAGAGCATCTGCCTCTAGCGAGGATGGCTAGGCCTTTCTCACACTGATTCCTACTGAGTGGCGGATTTAGAGGTAGTGGGGCCCTGTGCTCAGCTTCATTTTTGCCCCCCCGTGAGACCCAGCCAAGAAAAAGAACAGTCTGTCTTATCTCCCCTCTGCCCTCCGTTTTTCATTCTTTTTTTTCTTCATCCTCCTCCTATATTATAAGTAATAGGAAGTAAATGAAATTAACGTGCTGAGTGTCTCTGTGAACACTTAATGATCTTTCCAGATATTGTTTGTCCCATTAGCGAACTATTGTAAAGTGCTTTGGATAAGAGGTTCATAAAAACAAACATAATAATCTTTCCTCAGTCCACCTGAATGGAGTTCTCGGACCCCAGTTTGAGAACTTCTGGTCTAGATGAAAGCTTGTATTTACATTACGCTACAGTGAAAAATGTGTAAAAATAAATAGTATAGATGATGCATGAATGGAAAAATAAAAGTTAACTTCCTGTGAAGAAACGCATTCAATTTTAAAAAAAATCCAGATAGTGTTTTTTCTACACTTTTTCTTTACAAAATCATCAATTACGTCATCATAAGTAATATTTTGTAAAGAGGCACTTTGAATTGTATCTAGCTAAATGACAGCGGGTGCACTGTCTACACTGGCCCCTTACAGCGCTGAAACTTGCTGTGCTCAGGAGGGTGTTTTTTCACACCCCCGAGCGAGAAAGTTGCAGCGCTGTAAAGTGCCAGTGTAGACAAGCCCTAAGACAATCAGTTTAGTCAAAGGAAGGATGCACTCTTCTCTGGAGAAACTCCAAGTAGGTCAGGCTGTGGTGCCAGTAGCCCCTGTTCTGCACTGCCAAGCATGGAATCAATGACATTCATTGTGTCCTTTCCACCAGGGCCGGCTTTAGGAAGTGTGGAGCCCAATTCGAACATTTTCGGCGGGGCCCCGGCAGGGATGACTAAAAATATATATATATATGTTTAAAAAAAGCCTTTCATTTCTTAGCAACCGGTTCCCTATAAAAAGTTCTGATTTAAGAGATGTGCCACAGTATGTATTTTTTGTACCCATAGGGTTACCATACGTCCAAAAAGAACCAAAAAGCCTGACATGTCCAGGAAAATACGGATGTATGTTAACCCTACCTAAAGTTCTTTTTTAAAAAGATGGGCCTGAACTAGAAATGAGCTCCGTTTCACATGTGTGAGTCCCCACCACTCCCTGGGGGTGTGTGTGCACATGTGTGGATCCCAGCTGCTCCCTGCCCCCCTCATTGAATCAGGTGTGCAGGGTTACTGCCCTGGGAACTGCAGGGCACCACTGGACATGGGGCTGGCTGGAGGCAGGGCAAGGGGTGCAGGGCTGGCTGGAGAAGGGCTGGCTGTGGGCAGGGAGTGCGGGGCTGGCTGCAGGCAGGGCAGGGGGCGCGGGGCTGGCTGGAGACGGGCTGGTGCGGGCAGGGCAGGGAGTGCGGAGCTGGAGGCAGGGCACGGGGTGCGGGGCTGGCTGGAGACAGGGTGACCAGATCACCCAGGTCAAATATCGGGACGCGGGGGGCAGGGCGGAGCAAAACAAAAAAAAAACAGTGGCAGAGCAAAAAACAACCCCCCCTTCCTCCTCCCTCCGCAAGCGCTGGAGGGAGGCCCTGGAGACGCAGGGGGAGCGCGGGGCTGGGGTGAGTGAGAGTCCGGCCTGGCCCCGAGGGCAGGCAGGACTCAGTCGGTCGGTACCTGGAGGGAGAGTAGTGGGGCGGAGGCGGTGGCTGTTCTCCCCACCTGGGCAGTGGGACTCGGGAGCAGCCGCTGCTGCAGCTCCCACTGCCGCTGCCGGAGGAAGCAGCCATGGCGCTCGGTGGCTGCGGCTCTGGCGAGCCCGGGCCTGTTGCGGGGACCCAGAAAAATGCACACTGCGCGCACCCAGCCCCTGGCCAGTCGCGTCTGGGCTGACTGCCCAGCTGGTGCAATCCCGTGGGCGGCGCCAGAGTGGGGGCAGCAGGCCCCAGCCCCCCCCGTCCCACTCGGGTCCTGCAGGGGAACGAACGGGGCTGGGCTGCTGATGCCTCCCCCAGGGGTCCGGAAGTGTCAGTAGGACCCCAGTGCCCTGTGCCCGGCGCTGCACAGACACACAGGCCGGGACAGTCTGACTCCCGCACCCAGAGCCCTAGGGCGAGTCAGTCAGATCACTGGCAGCAGGAGTGTGTGTCTCTTATAACGCGGGGGCATGCAAATGAGGGAGACAGTTTCCTGTTTAAATCTGTACCTCTCTCTGCCCAGGCTGCACCCGGAGACACAATCCGCAGCCCCTG
>NW_020665193.1:154879-162667 GCF_002925995.2 Terrapene triunguis
TCACTACTCAAAGAATGGAAATTAAAGTGTAAGAGAAATAAAAATTAATGAAATCTACAGACCAGTCAAAACATTAAAATAACACACTTTACGAATAAAATTACAGAGAATGTATGAAGAAAGAACGAGAGTACTTGTGGCACCTTAGAGACTAACAAATTTATTTGGGCATAAGCTTTCATGGGCTAAAACCCACTCTAAGGTGCCACAAGTAATCCTCATTCTTTTTGCTGATACAGACTAACCCGGCTACCACGCTGAAACCTGTCACCATGCAAGAGACTATATGTGTAATTCAGGAAGTACCAAGAAGTAACAACAACAATAATACAAGTAGGTGTTGGAAGGTGAGTGTGAAAGAGACTGTGTGTGTGTGTGTGTGTGTGTGTGTGTGTGTGTGTGTCAGAGAGAGAGAGAGAGAGAGAGGACAGTGTGTGTAAGACACAGAGACAGACAGGGCAGTGTGTGTGTGTGTGTGTGAGAGAGAGAGAGAGAGAGAGAAGACAGTTGTGCGTGTGTGTGAGTGTGTGTGAGAGAGAGACACACAGAGACAGAGAGAGACAGAACAGTGTGTGTGTGTGTATGTGTGAGAGAGAGAGAGAGGCAGAGACAGAGAGAGAGATAGACAGACAGATAGATAGAGACAGGACAGTCTGAGTGTGCATGTGTGTGAAAGCAGGGCCGGCCCACAACATTTTGGCACCTGAGGCGGGGAGCTCAAATGACGCCCCTATACCCCCTCGCTTGTGCCGAATCTTGGAAAGGTCGCAATTCTGCCTTCTTCCTGTTCTACTCCTCTCATAGTATTCCTCTGCCACCTACCCCAATAAAGGAGAACTAACAACTTAAAATGCCTTGTTCAAAAATTTTAAGTAACACTTAACTTTCAAACTCCTGAACAGCAAATGTAACTTTCCTTGTCTGCATAGTAAACACTGGCATTTTTATCTGTTTGAATAATCAAAGTGGTGCTTTCCATGCCTTCTTGGTTGCAAAGATCTGAACTGCTTCCTGGAGGTCCACAGTCTGGGCCAGCTCATGCTCTATTGAGATGGTTGCAAGGCCGACCAGCCTCTCCTGTGTCATTGTGGAGCGTAGATGTGTTTTTATTAACTTCATCTTGGAGAAGCTGCATTCTCCACTGGCAACTGTTACAGGAAGTGTTAGAAGTATGCACAAAACAACAAAAGCATTTGGAAAGAGGGTGGTCATCTTATTTGTGCACATATATTCCAGAACAGCCTTTGGAGTTGATCCTGCTGAAACGTATCTTGAAAGGGCTTTCAGTTCATCACCTAAATCACTCACATCAATATCATGCATGTCATCATGTGTCAACACCATCTCTAGGGCCCTGCATTGCTGGTGTAGGTCTTCTTCAGGTATAGTGAGGAGTTTTGGAATATCATACAACATCCCAAATATACTGCTGTGTTCCTTGAGCTGCATGAAACGTTCTTCAGCTGACTGTATTGCACAATCTAGCACCTGGTTAAAGAATTCAACTTTGAATTGTTGTTTGGGGTCTCTTATTGGATTATCCCATGCCTCGTAATCAAAATGTCTTCTTCTTCGGTGACTCTTGTATTCTTGAATGGGTGGGAAAATAGCTTCAGTGTGAAGTTCCTCTGCCAACATCTGTGCACTCTTCAGAATGTTTTGAAATCCCTCATCTGACCGGTAAGACTGTAGGTATGACTTTGCTCTGTCCAGTTGTTCCATTGCTCCAGATATATCAAGGTCAACATCTTGGGGTCTCTTGCTTACAACATTTATTTCAAACAGTATGCCATGCCACAACACTAAGCCACACAGAAATTTGAAGTTAGGTCTGTTTCTGGTGATTCCATTTCCCTCTGTCACTGTTCTCCCACGAACAGTTCCTGTCATAGCATTATCCTCTATAATGGCAACTATGGCATCATCTATCTTCCCAATTTGGTGTTTGATAGGCTTTATCACCTCCACTCGACTTTCCCATGGTGTGGCACTCAGTGGTTTCAGTGTCAGAGAGAATGTTCCCAAATGTTGCTTCAAAATTTGCCATCGATGAGTTGATGCAGAGAAAAATACATAGATGCTTTGAATGACATTAAAAAATTCAGCAGCCTCATTAGAAGCTGATGCTGCATCGTTGACCACCAAGTTCAATGAATGAGAATTGTATGGGACAAAAAAAGCTCCAGGGTTTAACTCTCGGATTCGTGTCTGCAATTCTCTGTTCTTTGCTTTCATGTTGGCACCATTATTGTAGCCCTGACCTCTCATGTCAGCTATCACAATTCCCGTATCTTCCAGCTTTTTAAGAAGCACATTTGTCATACCAGCTCCTGTAGTATCATCAATGTCAATAAATTCTAGAAAATGCTCTCTGACACTCACCATTGCAGGGACATTTTCACTAGGTTCTGTTGTTTTTACAAAACGCACCATAAAAGTCATTTGTTCCGTATGGCTGATGTCAGGTGTGCCGTCCAGAATAACAGAGTAATATCTTGTTGACTTCAGATCTGCCACAATCTTCTGTTTGACTTTTGTTGCCAGTAACTGTCTGATCTCATTTTGAATTGTTTTTCCAAGTTAGTGGTGTGTGTACATTTCTTGGGTGGTGAGTCTTCTTAGATGCTCCTGGAGTAGAGCATCAAACTCAGCCATCAGCTCCACAATTGGCACATACAGCTGATCGGAAGTGCCATGCAGTGCTAGGTTTTGGGTAGCAAGCATTCTCGCCTTTTCAGAACATTTTGCCAGTAAAGAGACTCTGATTCAAACTTCTCTTGATGCTGATCATCTATGGTGGCCTTTAACCTTAATCTCATCTCAAGCTCTTATGGAATGCTCTTTGGTGATGTGCTGCCTTCTCATGGCAAGCCAGATTTCTAACCAGATTTTTCCAGTCCTTTGTTCCTGTAGAAGCCAATGTGGCTGGAACATTAGACTGGAAGAGTTTGCAGCAAAAACAGTATGCAGCATTCTGGGTTTTTGAGTACATAAGCCATGACCTCTCCACTTTGTCACCATTGGGGATTTCACGCCAGTAATGTGTTGGATGGAAACTTCTATTTTCATTGTCTTTGGGGAACATGAAGTTTTTCACTTGCTGTGGCCCATGCAGTACAAGGAAGTCCCTCAGGCTACTGCTCAAATGGGTCCACAGTCCTGGATCATCGAGACCAGGGATCGGCAACCTTTGGCACGCAGTCCACCAGGGTAAGCACCCTGGAGGGCCGGGCTGGTTTGTTTACCTGCTGCGTCCGCAGGTTTGGTGGATTGCAGCTCGCACTGGCCGCGGTTTGCCGCTCCAGGCCAATGAGGGCTGCGGGAAGCCGTGGCCATCACATCCCTTGGGCCGCGTGCCAAAGGTTGCCGATCCCTGAGCTAGACTTAAGGAACTAAACTCAACAGCAGCTGTTTCTTGTGCCTCCACCAGACTCTTCTCTGATCTATACTTTTCTTCAGGGATGTGCATGGTTACACCTATTTGAGATGGAGATATGGATGCTGCAGTAGCTGCCAGGTCACCTGCACTCTAACTGGAAGATCAGGCATCTTCTCACCACTCACATCCTCACTGGGGCTGGAAGGCTCACCGTGAACATTTGTGTCTATGTATCTCAGGAGAGCTCCTTCCTGCTTAGAGAGAAAAGCTTCCTTTGCGTTCTTTCTTTTTCTGAATGCTGCCCCAGAGGGGCGTTTTCTTCTTTCGCTCATGACGGCTGTTCTGTGCCAGATATAGTGGCTCTCAACACTCAATTGAAGGGGACAAATAAGCAGGCTGGTAGCAGGGCCTGAGTGAGGGAAGATATCAGCGTCTTAAGGGCCTAACTGGCTCCTACTACTTCAGTTGACTGCCTGTTCTCCTCAAGTGGGTTCAGGGAAACAGCAGGAAACAGGAAGCTCCCTGAGAAGCTGGTGTGAATCAGTCCAGGCTCCTGGGGGTGCTGGAGAGGTACATAAGAGGCTGCTCCTCCTCTGTCTCCCTGCAGCTCCTGCTGCTTTCTGTTATTCCCTCTCACTTTTTCTCCTGCCTGCCTGTTATGTCTCTTGTGCCCTCCTTCCTCCAGCACAGCACTCCACCATCTCCATGCATCTAGAGCAGAGAGAATACATATGCAACAGCAGCAGACACAATTATCTACACTCTGGGTCCTAGTGGTGCCCCCCCCCCAGCCCCAGTCTGGCACCTGAGGCAGCCACCTCAGTTTGACTCATGGTAAGGTCAGCCCTGAAGGGATGTGAAAAAACCTGGAAAAAAAGCAAAAAGCAACTGCTGCAACACTAGGTCCCAATCATTGGAGTGTTCATTTACGAATTTACGTATCATGGCCC
The DNA here is from genome assembly GCF_002925995.2 of Terrapene triunguis. Classification (NCBI taxonomy): domain Eukaryota; kingdom Metazoa; phylum Chordata; order Testudines; family Emydidae; genus Terrapene; species Terrapene triunguis. The sequence continues at coordinate 159,209 of NW_020665193.1, forward strand.
CCAAAGTTCCATTAAACCTCTCCACCAGACCATTGGTTTGATGGTGATGAGGGGTGGCAACCAAGTGATTCACCCCATGAGCTTCCCACAGGTTTTGCATTTTCCCTGCCAGGAAATTAGTTCCTGAATCGGTAAGGATGTCGGAGGGCCACCCTACCCTGGCAAAAATGTCTGCTAATGCCTGGCACACACTTTTAGCCTTGGTGTTGCTTAAGGGTACAGCTTCCGGCCATCGGGTAGCAAAATCCATGAAAGTCAGTAGGTACTGCTTTCCTCTGGGTGTCTTCTTTGGGAAAGGACCCAGAATATCCACAGCTACTCGCTGAAATGGGACCTCAATTATGGGTAGTGGCTGGAGAGGGGCTTTAACCTGGTCTTGGGGCTTTCCCACTCGTTGGCACACCTCACAAGACCGGACATAATTAGCAACGTCCTTGTCCATTCCCTCCCAGTGGAAGGACTTCCCCAACTGGTCTTTGGTTCTGTTCACCCCAGAATGGCCACTGGGATGATCATGGGCTAAGCTCAAGAGCTTTACCCGATACTTAGTGGGAACTACCAACTGTCTTTGAGGATGCCAGTCTTCCTGGTGCCCACCAGAAAGAGTCTCCTTGTATAACAGTCCTTGTTCTACAACAAACCGGGATCGGTTAGAAGAGCTGAGAGGCGGTGGGGTGCTCCGTGCCGCCGCCCAAGCTTTCTGAAGGCTGTCATCTGCTTCCTGCTCGGCCTGGAACTGTTCCCTTGATGCTGGAGACATCAGTTCCTCCTTGAACTGTGGACTGGGGCTTGGTCCCTCTGGAAGCGATGCAGGTGTTGGGGCTGTTTCCATTGACTGTGAACCGCTGTCCTCTGGTGCACTATGTGGTATTTCAGGCTCTGGCTGAGCCTCTTGGGTATGGTTATCTGCTGCTTCCGCCAGTTCAGGCTCGCTGGTGCCCTCTGGCATTGGAGTTGTAGACGGGGTTGCAAGCGCTGGACTCAGTGCTGGCAATGGTTCTGGTGCTGGTTGCATTGCCAGTTCCGGTTCTGGGACTGGCTTTGGCTGGGTCTCTGGGATTGGATCCACTACGGCTGTTGCAGTCGTTGGCAGGGGATCCGGTTCCACCACCTGTGTTTGGGTCTCCAGTAACACAGACGGGGCTCTGGTGGACGGCTCAGGAACAGGGATGGGGGTGAAAGCTTGCTTAGCCTGGCTGCGGGTGACTATTCCCACCCTCTTGGCTAGCTTTACATGGTTGGCCAAGTCTTCCCCCAGCAGAATGGGGATGGGATAATTGTCATAGACTGCAAAAGTCCACATTCCTGCCCAGCCCTTGTACTGGACATGCAACTGGGCTGTAGGCAAGGTTACAGACTGTGACACGAAGGGTTGAATTGTCACTGGAGCCTCCGGGTTGATGAGTTTGGGGTCCACTAGGGATTGGTGGATAGTTGACACTTGTGCCCCAGTATCCCTCCAAGCGATTACCTTCTTTCCGCCCACTCTCAAGGTTTCCCTTCGCTCCGAGGGTATGAGAGAGGCATCTGGGTCTGGGGATCTTTGGTGTGACTGGGGTGTAATGAACTGTAATTGGTTGGGGTTCTTGGGGCAGTGAGCCTTTATATGCCCCAGTTCATTACATTTAAAACATCGCCCTGCTAAGGTATCACCGGGGCTATGTTGGTTGGTGGAGACTGGTGGGGTGGGGTGAGAAGGCGTCTGGGGTTTCCCTTGGGAGGTGGGTGGGGCCTTGGGTTGTCCCCGGTGATAAGGTTTTGTTTCGGCTTGCCCCTTCTGATATTCGCTCCAACTGCTACTAGCTTTTTTCTTTTCTGTCACCTCCACCCATTTGGCTCCAATCTCCCCTGCCTCGGTTACAGTTTTGGGCTTCCTATCTAGGATGTACCTTTCTATTTCCTCAGGAACACCCTCTAAAAACTGCTCCATTTTTACTAGGGAGAGCAGATCTTCCAGAGATTTAACATTTGCTCCTGATAAACAGGCATCACAATTTTTGTCAATGTGGTAGGCATGCCGGGTAAATGACACATCTGGTTTCCACCTTAGGGCTCTGAACCGCCGACGGGCATGCTCGGGTGTTAGCCCCATTCTGAGTCTGGCCTTGTTTTTAAAAAGTTCATAACTGTTCATGTGTTCCTTAGGCATTTCAGCCGCCACCTCTGCTAAGGGTCCACTGAGCTGCGGCCTCAGCTCTACCATGTACTGGGGTGGAGGGATGCTGTATCCAAGGCAGGCCCTATCAAAATTTTCTAAGAAGGCCTCAGTATCATCGCCTGCCTTGTAGGTGGGGAATTTCCTGGGATGGGAAGTGGTACCTGGAGAGGAGTTGTTAGGATGGTCTGCTGCATCCTGCCTAGTCCTTGCTGCTTCCAGTTCCATCTCTTTTTCTTTCAGCTCCATCTCTCTTTTATGGGCCTCCTGTTTGGCTTTTTTCTTCTCTTTCATGGGCCTCCTGTTTGGCTTTTTCTTCTCTTTCATGCTGCTCTGCCTCGAGTTTTTTAATTTCAAGCAGTCTCTGATGTTTTCTCTCATTTTCTTCTGCTTCTAGTCTGGCCAGTTCTATTTTATTAGCTACTTCTTTGGTAGTCATTTTCCTGTGTTCTTGTGCTGGGTCACACCCCTCTACAGTTGACTGAAACTGGGATGTACTTAGCTCTGGCTGCTGCTGAGTTAACAGAGACTTTCTAACAAGCTACTCCCGAGGATGTAAAAAGAAAAAAAAAAATAATTCGGCCTGTAAATTACCTTTAGGAGTTCAAAGTTTGCTCCCTTTGAACCCTTCTCTTAACAAAGCCCCTTGTTAAAAAAAAACTTAACACCTCTGCCTTCAGGCAAGGAAAGATAAGATATGCATCTACCTTCAGCTCTGCTTCCAAGCAGCTAGAAGGAAAAAAAATCTCTTACTGGCTTTTGGGTCTAAAACGATCTCCACCGCTGTGCCACCATGTCAAGGCTGTATCCCCACTTTGAACCTTAGGGTACAAATATAGGGGCCTGCATAAAAACTTCTAAGCTTATCTACCAGCTTAGCTTTGGTCCGCTGCCACCATCACAAGAATTCACTCCCTGGGAAGCCTTGAGAAACCTTTCACCAATTCCCTGGTGAACACAGATCCAAACCCCCTTGGATCTTAAAACAAGGAGAAATTAACCATCCCCCCTCCTTCCTCCCACCCTCCTTTCACCAACTCCTGGTGAATACAGATCCAAACCCCCTTGGATCTTAAAACAAGGAGAAATCAATCTGGTTCTTAAAAAAGAAGGCTTTTAATTAAAGAAAAAGGTAAAAATCATCTCTGTAAAATCAGTATGGAAAATACTTTACAGGGTAATCAAACTTAAAGAACTCAGAGGACCCCCCTCTGTCTTAGGTTCAAAGTACAGCAAACAAAGATACACACTCTGGTAAAAAGGTACATTTACAAGTTGAGAAAACAAAGTAAATCTAAGACGCC
>NW_020665193.1:162677-225907 GCF_002925995.2 Terrapene triunguis
TCTTTTTACTTACTAGTTTGAAATAGGAGAGACTTGTTTAGAAAGATAGGGAGAACCTGGATTGATGTCTGGTCCCTCTCAGTCCCAAGAGCGAACCACCCCTTCAAACAAAAAGCACACACAAAAGCCTTCCCCCCCCCAAGATTTGAAAGTATCTTGCCCCCTTATTGGTCCTTCGGGTCAGGTGTCAGCCAGGTTACCCGAGCCTCTTAACCCTTTACAGGTAAAAGGATTTGGAGTCTCTGGCTAGGAGGGATTTCATAGCACTGTACACAGGAGAGCTGCCACCCTTCCCTTTATAGTTATGACAGCTCTGGACAGCACTTTGAACTCCAATGCACTAGCCAGGTACACAGGAAAAGCCCCAGGAACTTTTGAATTTCATTTCCTGTTTGATCAGCGTGGCGAACTCTGCAGCACAGGTGACCATGTAGTCCCCCAAGAATCGTAGAGTGCAGAATGTTTCTACGCTCCCCCTATTATCTCCGTCCCTGAGGTTATTGCAGATTAGAAGGTGAAAAAAACGCACTCGTGATTACATGTTTTCCGAGCTCATGCAGTCCTTCCGCACTGATAGGGTACAGCTTAATGCATGGAGGCATTCAGTGGCAGAGGCCAGGAAAGAATTAACTGAGCACGAAGAGCGGAGGTAGGACGCGATGCAGAGGTTAACGCGGGAGCAAACGGACATGATGAAGTTTCTGTTGGGGGAGGAAACGGACATGATGAGGCATCTGGTGGAGCTGCAGAAAAGCCAATAAGAGCACAGACCCCCGCTGCATCTACTGTATAACCGCCTACCCTCCTCCCCATGTTCCATATCCACCTCAACCAGATGCCCAAGAACATGGGGGTGGGGGGGAGAGAGGCTCCGGGCACCCAGCCACTCCACTCCAGAGAATGGCCCAAGCAACAGAAGGCTGTCATTCAAACAGTTTGACTTTTAGTGTGGGTACAATAAGCAATGTGACCTTGTCCTTCCCTCCTCCCCCACCCCACCCAGACTACCTTGTCCGTTATCTCATTTTTTTAAATTAATAAAGAAAGAATGCATGGTTTCAAAACAATAGTTACTTTATTTCAAAGGGCGGAGGGTGGTTGGCTTACAGGGAATTAAAATCAACAAAGGGGGCAGGTTTGCAACAAGGAGAAACACACACAACTGTCACACCGAAGCCTGGCCAGTCATTAAAGTGGTTTTCAAAGCCTCTCTGATGTGCAGCACGCCTTGCTGTGCTCTTCTAATCGCCCTGGTGTCTGGTGCGAAACGATTGTCTGACGTTGCTTTCACGGAGGGAGGGGCGACTGACTACATGTACCCAAAACAACTTGTCACAATGTTGTTGCCCCATCAGGCATTGGGAGCTTAATCCAGAATTCCAATGGGTGGCGGAGACTGCGGGCACTGTGGGATAGCTACCCACAGTGCACCGCTCCGTAAGTCGATGCTAGGCATGGAAGTGAGGACACACTCCACCGACTTAATGGGCTTAATGTGGACATACACAATCGACTGTATAAAATCAATTTCTAAAAACTGACTTCTATAAAATCGACCTAATTTCATCGTGTAGACATACCATAACAAAAACTGAGCTTGCTCCACGACAGAACTTGTGGCTCATATAAACAGGGCGATATGCTAAAGCAAATAAAGGTGAGAGTCTCCTCTTTAAATCCGTGTCTCTCTCTGCCCAGGCTGCACCCAGGGAGACAATCCGCAGCCCCTGGGTCTGTGAAGTTACCAGCCAATCCCCTGAGAACTTTCCCCTCGAGCACGAGGAAAAATGAGTCTTTGTCTCCTAGTTTTCATTGCTGCGGCTTTGGAAGGTATTTTCTCCCCAGTCAATCTACTGAAGGGCGAGGGCTTGTTCTGTGAGTGACACTGCAATGGCTGTGATTGATAACAGAGCTTTATTCTGTTACCTCGCACCTTTATTGGACAATGTGGTTAATGTGACTCATTTTCCTCCTTTGATTTAAATTCTCTCCTTCAATGTACCATTGCCTTGTTTTCTCTCTTGTCCCCCAGGGCCCGCTCGCAGGTGGTTCTGAGCCAGTTGGGGCCAGCGCTGACAAAGCCCGGAGAGTCCCATATGCTGCAATGTGCCACCAGCGGGTTCACTCCTAGCAGCGCCTGGATGTGTTGGTTCAGACGGGAGCCCGGGAAGGGGCTGGAGTGGCTGGCCAGGTACTATGATCCCTCCATATACAGTTACGCCTTCTCTATCCAGGGGAGATCTACAGCCTTCGAGGACATCACCACTTTCTGCTTGCACATGAACAGCTTGAAAGCCGAGGACACTGCCGTGTAGAGATACTGACACACCCAGTGAGGGGAAGCCAGTCTGGGCTCAGACAAAACCTTCCTGGCAGCAGCAGCAGAGGCGGTTCGCTGGCTGGGGGCGCTGACCAGACACAGACAGGAAGGAACACGGTGATGGGAGCAGCGGAGAGACTGGTCAGGGGAAGAAATGCAGGTCCCCGGATTATAAATATGTGCAGGGCAGCAGCATTTCTAAATAGATTTTAATTATTCACCCTGGAATTCCTCTGAACATCAGACACTGCAGTGCTAAGAGCTCTTCTGACCCCTTTTCTTTACCAGAGACAGAAAAACAGAAACACACACACACACAGCAACACATCTCAACACGTAAACACAGGAACACAGACACACACCACAAGTATGCACACAAACACATGTTTGCAAACACAAAAATATATACAAAGAGATATGAACACAAGAACACTCACATGCAATCACACACACTTAGGTATTCAAGCACCCATACCAACACCTACACACAAACACACAATCACACAAGCTCCCTGCACACCCACAATCGTAACTTCAAGCACTCACACAACTATGTACACGTGAAAATACACACAGAAAAAGCTTTCAGACAATTTCTAAGTGTATTAAAGGTGCAGACTCTGGATTTGAAAAGACTTAGCAAATTCTGCTCTTAGTTACCCTGTCCTGAATCCTGAACCCAGCCCCTGCATTAAACTGAATTATTGAAGATTTCTAGTGCCTAACTGAGAACAGAATCTGACCTAACATGGAGTGAGCAGTTCAACCAGTTTAGAGAGCTGGTCGACTGCCTTTATCTACCCATTACTGCGTGGTTCATGGCGGGTGTCCGTAGATCGCTTTCCCATAGTGCTCAGCACCAAACAGAGACGCAGCACGGCTGGGAATTTATTTCCAGTTATGCCCCTTATTTCCTCGGTGATCTTGGGCAAGTCATTTCACATCCATGTGCCTCAGTTTCCCCTTGGGCAAAAACTGGGGATAATGCCACTGAACTCCTTTGTAAAATGCTCGGAAATGTGTGGATGAAAACCACTGAATAGGAAATAGATTTTACTATCACCATCATCTCTACTGTGATTATCTCACCCAGCTCCTGCAGAAATGATATTTATTCTTTGACAGGCTGAGGCCCAGGACCTCACTAATATTGGGCAAAATCCTTCATTCCTCAATCCCATCAGTAGTCTCATTATAATCAGTCATATTTGGTATTTTAGCCATACCAATGAACCTGCCCAGGACTCTTCTACTAATCTGATAGCTCCAAGAGTTTTCTGCTTCAATCACAGCTGCTGATCTTCTGAAGGAAGCATCCTCTTCATCTAATTAGCTCTGTTCTAGTGATGAGTCTATTGCCTCTGCTGAAGACATTTACAATTGACATTTCAAGGACCAACTAACAACTTTGCACCCTCAGGGTTATGAACACGGGGCCTGACACAGCTCATGTTGCACTAAACGGGAGGGTTTCGCTGGAGTTGTGAAGGGTTTTGTGTCAGACTTTAAAAGAATGTGAGATTCCTTCCTTATACTAAGTGACAGAGAGTCCTGTGGCACCTTATAGACTAACAGACGTATTGGAGCATAAGCTTTCGTGGGTGAATACCCACTTCGTCAGACGCAGACGAAGACATTTTTGCCCAGGTTAATCATGTCACCCCATCTGCTGTTTTCTCATGGGAAGGAATAGCCATCAGTTGCTGCATCGGGGAATGGCTCAAAGCCAAATGAAGGCAAAGGAGGTGGCACTCATTCCATTCATGTCAGTGATCTTTGCATCACAGCCAGAGTAACAGATTTGTTTGTCTTAGTCAGGGGGTCTCAAACTGGGAGTCGGGAGGTTATTACATGGAGGGTCAGCTGTCAACCTACACCCTAAACCCTGCTTGCTTCCAGCATTTGCAATAACGTTGAATATATTAAAAAGTGTGTTTAATTTTATTAGAGGGGTCACACTCAGAGGCGTGCGGTGTGAAAGGGTTCACCAGTAAAAAAAAGTTTGAGACACACTCTTAGATACACACCATCAGATCTGAGCACCTCATACTTTTTATCACATCTATCCTCACTACACTCCAGTGAGGCAGAAAGGTCCCGTTATCCTCATTTCACAGCCTGAGAACTGAGGTGAACCTATGGGAGTTGGGCGCTGCGGTGCTTTAGAAAATCCCGCTTGACGTGTCAATACTAAGGCCTGGTCTACTCTAGGAGTTTATGTCGAATTTAGCACCGTTACATCGAATTAACTCTGCCCCCGTCCACACCACGAAGCTATTTAGTTCGACATAGAGGTCTCTTAAATTCGACTTCTGTACTCCTCCTCAACGAGGGGAGTAGCGCTAAATTCGACATGGCCATGTCGAATTAGGCTAGGTGTGGATGGAAATCGACGGTAATAGCTCCGGGAGCTATCCCACAGTGCACCACTCTGTTGACGCTCTGGACAGCAGTCCGAGCTCGGATGCGCTGACCAGCCACACAGGAAAAGCCCCGGGAAAATTTGAATTCCTTTTCCTGTCTGGGCAGTTTGAATCTCATTTCCTGTTTGGACATCGTGGTGAGCTCAGCAGCACTGGCAATGATGCGGAGCTCTCCAGCAGAGATGGCCGTGCAATCGCAGACTAGAAAGAGGGCCCCAGCATGGACTGATCGGAAAGTCTTGGATCTCATCGCTGTGTGGGGCGATGAGTCCGTGTTTTCCGAGCTGCGATCGAAAAGACTGAATGCAAAGATCTACGAGAAGATCTCTAAAGCCATGGCAGAGAGAGGATACAGCCGGGATGCAACGCAGTGCCGCGTGAAAATCAAGGATCTGAGACAAGGCTACCAGAAGACCAAAGAGGCAAACGGACGCTCCGGATCCCAGCCCCAGGCATCCCGTTTCTACGAGGCACTGCATTCCATCCTAGGTGCGGCCGCCACCACTACCCAACCACTGACCGTGGACTCTGAGGATGAGATATTGTCGACGGCCGGTTCCTCGGACATGTTAGAGGACGGGGAAGATGAGGAAGGAGATGAGGAGGACGAGGCAGTCGACAGCGCTTGCAACGCTGATTTCCCCGACAGCCAGGATCTCTTCATCACCCTTACAGAGATCCCCTACCAACCGTCCCTAGGCATTAACCCGGACACAGAATCAGGGGAAGGATCAGTCAGTAAGTGTTTTAAATATGTAAACATTTATTTTTAAAAGAACAGGAATATTAACAATATTAACAATGGGTTTTTCATGATTAGTGTGCCCTAAGAGCTTAATGTTTCAGTCCTTGGCAGTGCAACTACTGAAAAAAATCTAACAATGTCCGCTTTAGCATGATTGGTTTGCCCTAGGCGCTCTACTGTTTAGTCCCTGCCAGTGCAGCTACAGTAAAATCCGGTCTATATGTCCGGGGATAGAGCAGAAATCCTCCTGGGACATCTCCACGAAGCTCTCCTGGAGGTAATTGGAAAGCATTTGCATCAGATTCCTGGGGAGAGCGGCCTTATTGAGTCCTCTGTGGTATGAAACGTTTCCGCGCCAGGAGACAATCAAGTACTCGGGTACCATTGCCTTGCAGAGCATGGCGGCATACGGCCCTGGCCTTTGCAGGCTTTCCCAATGTCCGTTCTTTCTCCATCTCTGAAATCCTCATCAGAGTGATGTCGCTCATGGTGACCTGCTTTGAATTAGGTAGGGGAATGTTAGTATTGGGACTGCTTGCCTGTTCCTTTACAGAACCGTAACCGGCGATTTAGAGCCACGTGGTGGAGGCGGAAGAGGGGCAGCATACAGGGATCTTTCCCTGGGACAGCCGCAAGGGCGTGGGACAGGGGCAGAGTTCATGCTTGCCGGATTGCTGGCAGCAGGGACTGGCATTGCTTTGAACGTAAAAGGAGGCCAGTGCTATTATTAAAGTTTTAAGCAGCCACAAGTCTACGGCTTACCATGTCGGCCTGCTACACAAATTCCGCTGTCCTGTCCCGCTTGTCTGATCTGCACTGCAAGACCCCAGGCACTGAATGCGAAGGCCAAAAATTCGACCTTGTCCTGAGTGCGCATGTGATAGGTGCTGTGCATGGTCTTGTTCACAGAGAAAGACTATGTTCTTTGTTCACAAACAAATTTATCTTTCTGAGGAATTCACTCCCTTTTTCCCATCCCACAGCTGTGACTGTCTCCCGACCAACCCTGGCATCACACTCCCAGAGGCTAGCGCAGATTAGGCGTAGGAAGAAGAGGACACGGGAGGACATGTTCTCGGAACTTATGGGCTGCTCCCGAGCCCAGGCAGCCCAGCAGACCCAGTGGAGGGAGAACTTGTCCCAAATCCACCGATCACACATGGAACGGGAGGAGAGGAGGCGGCAGGAAGACCAGCAAGCGACTCAAACGCTGCTTGGACTAATGAGGGAGCAAACGGACACGCTCCGGCGCCTTGTGGATGTTCTGCAGGACCGGAGGCAGGAGGACAGAGCCCCGCTGCAGTCTCTCTCTAACTGCCCTCCCACGCCACAAAGTCCCATACCCCCCTCACCCAAAGTCCCAAGAAGGAGGGGCGGCAGAGTCCGTGAAAACTCTCACTCCACCCCTGCAGACTGCTCAAGCACCAGAAGGCTCTCATTCCCCAAAATTTGATAAGTCCTTTCCTTCCTGCCTCACCCAAGCCCCCGTCCGAGTTTCATCCCCCAGTTTCATGTGTGGTTGCTAATAAAAAATATGTTTCTGTTAATTACTGTTTCCATCATGTTCTTTTAGAGGAGAGTCTGTTTGAAGGGGGGGAAGGGGGTTGGTAATTGGACAGGACAGTCACCTTTACCAGGGTACAGACGCGGGGGCAGGTTCCGCAGCAGGGCACACACACATTGCAGTCACTAGTTACCCTGGTCAGTCTGGGAGGTGGTTTTCATGTTCTGTGTGTGTGTTGGGGGGCTATGTGACTTTGTGGTGGGGGAGGGCGGTTAGAGATCTTATGCAGCGGTCCTTATCCTGGATCACAGAGCCACGCTGCAGGGGATCTGTAACCGTCATCCCCCTACCACAAAGTCACATAGCCCCCCCACACAGAGTCCCAAACAGGAGGGGTGGCAGGCTCCGTTGAAACAACCAGTCCACCAGTGCGGAGCCTGTCATTCCTTGAGTTTAGAACCGTCCTTTGCATCACTACACTACACCCGCTCCCCACCACAGTCTGCGTCCCAGGTTCAACACTTTACCGCGAAAACAGTAATAAAAAAAACGGTGTTCATTAACAAATTTCAAGTGATTTTATTTTTAAACGTGTGTTGGAAGGGGGGGAATGGGGTGAACGGGGTATGTGACTGGAGAGGATAGTGAACATTAACTGGGTAAAGAAACGGGGGCAGGTTCAGCTTCTCTGTAATCAAACTTAATAGTCAGAGGTTACCCTGCTCACTCAGTAACCTAGCTTTCAAAGCCTCCCGGATGCACAGCGCATCCCGCTGGGCTCTTCTAATCGCCCGGCTGTCTGGCTGGGCGTAATCAGCAGCCAGGCTATTTGCCTCAACCTCCCACCCCGCCATAAAGGTCTCCCCCTTGCTCTCACACAGATTGTGGAGCACGCAGCAAGCTGCAATAACAATGGGGATATTGGTTTCACTGAGATCAGAGCGAGTCAGTAAGCTTCTCCATCTCCCCTTGAGACGTCCAAAAGCACACTCCACCACCATTCTGCACTTGCTCAGCCAGTAGTTGAAGAGTTCTTTTTCACTGTCCAGGGCGTCTGTATAGGGCTTCATGATCCAGGGCATTAGCGGGTAGGCTGGGTCCCCGAGGATCACTATAGGCATCTCCACATCCCCAACAGTTATTTTGTGGTCCGGGAAGTAAATACCTTCCTGCAGCCGTCTAAACAGACCAGAGTTCCTGAAAACACGAGCATCATGAACCTTGCCCGGCCATCCGACGTTGATGTTTGTAAAATGTCTCCTATGGTCCACCAGTGCTTGCAGCACCATTGAAAAGTAGCCCTTTCAGATAATGTATGGGCTGGCCTGGTGGTCCGGTCCCAGGATAGGGATGTGAGTTCCATCTATAGCCCCACCGCAGTTTGGGAATCCCATCACGGCGAAGCCATCTATGATGACCTCCACGTTTCCCAGGGTCACTACCTTTGACAGCAGTACCTCAACGATTGCGTTGGCTACTTGCATCATAACAACCCCCACGGTAGATTTGTCCACACCAAAGTGGTTTGCGACTGACCGATAGCTGTCTGGCGTTGCAAGCTTCCAGAGGGCTATGGCTACTCGCTTCTGGACAGTCAGGGCTGCTCGCATCCGGGTGTCATTGCGCTTCAGGGCAGGGGACAGCAACTCACAAAGTTCCAGGAAAGTCCCCTTCCGCATGCGAAAGTTTCGCAGCCACTGTGATTCATCCCAGACCTGCAGCACTATGCGGTCCCACCAGTCCGTGCTTGTTTCTCGGGCCCAGAATCGCTGTTCCACAACATCAACATGACCCATTGCCACCATGATTTCCTTGGCGCTGGGTCCCGTGCTTTGTAACAGGTCTGTGCCACTCTCAGACTTCAGGTCCTCACCGCGCTGCCGTAGCCTCCTCGCCCGATTTCTCAGCATCTGCCTCTGGGAAAGGTGGATGATAAGCTGCGAGGTGTTGACAATGGCCATAACTGCAGCGATGGTCGCAGCGGGCTCCATGCTCGCAGTGCTGTGGCGTCCGCGCTGTCACTGACCAGAAAAGTGCGCAAACTGATTTCCCGCCGGCGCTTTCAGGGAGGGAGGGCGGGAGTGACGGTTGGATGACGACAGTTACCCAAAAGCACCCTCGACACATTTTTTTCCCCAGAAGGCATTGGGGGCTCGACCCAGAATTCCAATGGGCAGCAGGGACTGCGGGAACTGTGGGATAGCTGCCCACAGTGCACCTCTTCCAATGTCGACGCTTGCCCCGTTAGTGTGGACTCACAAAGTCGAATTACTGTCCTTAGTGTGGACACACACGTTCGACTTTGTAATATTGATTCCACATATTCGATTTAAGTAAAATCGAACTACTCTCGTAGTGTAGACATACCCTTAGAAAAATCCGGCCCCAGGTGACTTGCCCTGAGTGACACAAGAAGTCTGGGACAGGGCAGGGAACCGAGCCTGGGCCTGTGGGGTCCCAGGTAGGCGCCCCGCCGCCTGAATGATACTTCTTCACTTCCCTGTGCCACTCCGTGAATCCCCAGGCAGGTAAATTGGGCTCGCTAAGTGACGAGGTTTTATGTGTCACCAGGAGGGGGATATGCAAACAGGTGTGTGTCATATTATCTGATTAAAATATCACCATATAGATCATTGTTACAACCACTGTTATATATTTGCAGCAAATCTTGTACAAAGGTTGCTGAGTGAGGTGTCTATGAAAAGGTTATGATTTGCTGGTTATGATTGTGCTATCTGTAAACATGTATCATTTTGTATTTGAAGATATAAATATTGTCTCTATACTTGGATTTCAAATGTGGGCTCCTGGGGTACTGCTCACAAGGTAACTAGCCAGCACACCTTGGAGGGACTGTTCAAATTAAGTGGTTCATCAAGAAACACTTGGTTGACAATGGACCATGGGAGACGCCCATCTACAAGATATGCTGCAAATATATCACAGTGGTTGCTAACAATGATCTATATGGTCATATTTTAATCAGATAACGTCACACCAAATATTCTATTACACATTGATATGGGTTAAAAGGAATTATTATCTGCCAAACAGAAGGCCAAATAGTCCCATGTTCACCTCTCAGTTCCCGTGTGGGGATAGAAAGCAGGAGAGGTGAAAACACAATCCTTGGCTTCCCCATCCACCCTTCCCCTTTCTTTTGGTACAGGGAGCTACCCAACCAAAACACCCCACTGAGTTTTAGTAAGGAGACAACAGTCCCCTTACACAGACACTGATATGGGTAAAAAGGAATTATTATCTGTCAAACGGAAGCCCAAATAGTCCCATGTTCACCTCTCAGTTCCTGTGAGAGGATAGAAAGCAGGAGAGGTGAAAACACAAACCCTGGCAGCTATAATGGGAACAAGATTGTTCCCCAATCCCCGTTGGTCAATGCCATAGAGCTGTGGCGTGTCTGTTTATAGATTTATTTGACTCCCTGCCCTGTACATTGTCTCACTTCTATTAGCCTCATCAATGAACTGGTCTCCAGCCAGTCTGAGAGCCTAGTACCATGGTGCATTATGAAGCCAGCCACCCACCCACCCTCATCGTCTGAGTGTCCTTCAGTGTAACTGTCTATGGGACATTCCCCTTGAACACACTCTCTCTTCAGTGTGTGGGAATGAGTGTGGGGATATGAAAGGGAACATGAGTGTTATGGGAATGGAGATCTGTGTTTCAGCATGAATGCTGATACTTGTCTGGGAATGGAAATGTTTTTGCTGTTATCTCTCAATATTACATCGTAGGGATGGTTGAAAAACACATAGTGTTCATATCACACAAGTTCTTTGAACAGAACCAGGAGAAAGTTTCTGTCTATACTTTATTGCTTTTTAATAATTAACTAAGTAAATGATCTTCATGATGATGCTTAGCGGTGACAGATTTGGTGCTGGTTCTGGGCCTAGCGCCTAGGGTCTCCAGAAGCTGGGAATGGGCGTCAGGGGGTGGATCACTCAATGATTCCCTGTTCTGTTCATTCCCTCTGGGGCACCTGGCATTGGCCACTGTCGGGAGACAGGATTCTGGGCTAGATGGACCTTTGGTCTGACCCAGTCTGACCTTTCTTATATTCTAAATTATAGTCTAGGATCCCATAGTCCTAGGCACGGTACAAACACAGACAATAAAACCTCTCTCAGTCCCACCGAGTTTACAACCCGAGTGTAAATGGGAAGTGGAGTGTGACTGGGAACAGGAATATAAACACGAATATAAATATCAACCGCGCATAATAATCTTCCTTCACTGTGTTGCCTGAATCTTCCTCGACTCTCCCCTAAAGAAAAACTCCCAGACACGCCGCTCTCGGCCCACTAATGTCAGGGAGACTCCACTACAAAACCTTAACTCTGTCCTCAGACTCCCCCCTCCCCCCAGCTTCTCCCACCTGCACCCACAGGCGGGCCCCAGACCTGGTCCAAAGCATGAGCCAGGCTTGCTCAGATCACGTTCCTAGTGTCATGGACCATTTCAATATAGCCGGTCACTGCTGGGAAGGGAAAGGGGCTTACGTCCCAAATCCCTCCCAGCACCATGGGAAATCTTCCCTCTCCAGCGGGTGGCCCAGCCCAATGGATCCCTGGGACACAACCCCTCCCCAGACACTGACCCCCCTGACCGGACGTTGCATCGCCCTTGTGCACGTGGAACGGGGCTCCAGAGCTGAGTCCCCCCAATCCTCAACATCACCTCACAATAGCCAGGCCCTCAGTTCCTGGGTGAGGAAATACAGTCACTGCAGGGAACTGGTCATTCCTCCCAGGGGTCCGAAAGTGTCAGGAGGACCCAGCGCCCTGTGCCCGGCGCTGCACAGACACACTGGCCGGGACAGTCTGACTCCCGCACCCAGAGCCCTAGGGCGAGTCAGTCAGATCCCTGGCAGCAGGAGTGTGTGTCTCTTATAACACGGGGGCATGCAAATGAGGGAGACAGTTTCCTGTTTAAATCGGTGCCTCTCTCTGCCCAGGCTGCACCCGGAGACACAATCCGCAGCCCCTGGGTCTGTGCAGTGACCAGCCAGTCCCCTGAGAACTGTCCCCTCCGGCACCAGGGAAAATGGGATTTTTCCTCCTTGTAATTTTGGCTGTAGCAGCTTTGGAAGGTATTTTCCTCCTCTGAATAACTGGTAGAGTTAGAAGAATTTTATGTTATCGCTGATTTTATACTGATATTAATGGCCTGTCTCTATTCTCAGGTGCCTGGTCCCAGGTGCAGCTGGTGGAGTCCGGAGGGGATGTGAAAAAGCCCGGAGACTCTCTCCGCCTCTCCTGCAAAGCCTCCGGGTTCACCTTCAGCAGCTCTGCTATGAGCTGGGTCCGACAGGCTCCTGGCAAGGGACTAGAATGGGTCGCTTATATAGGCACTTCTGGGAGTCCTATATATTACCCCGATTCAGTGAAAGGCCGATTCACCATCTCCAGGGATGATTCCAAGAGTGAGCTGCATCTGCAAATGACCGGCCTGAAGCCCGAGGACACCGCCCGCTATTACTGTGCGAGACACAGTGAAAGGAAACCGGTTTGTGATCATACAAAAACCCAGGCTGCGGAATCGCCCTTCTCCCAGCAGCCGCGTGGGGGCAGCAGTGACACACACAGGGCTTCAGGCTCAGACAGGAGACCAGGCAACCAGATGAATGTAACACAAACCTCCTGTCAGTTTTAACCCTTCAGTTCCCGGGCAACGTGCCTCCCCTTCCTGTCCAGAGTCCCCCTACCCTGGGTCTGCGGTGCACAGATCCCTCGGTTCATCAGTGAACTCCAATCCGGAGTGAGTCCTGTTCTGAGTCGCTCTCCCCTCGCAGACCTGGGACATTGGCTCTCCAGGGGACAATCTCTGTGTCAGACTCACAGGACAGCGTGTGTTAGTGTAAAGGGGGCAAGCACATTGGGGTTTGCAGCACACCCAATGGATGGAGCGAATTCCTCTTGGGGCCAAATCCTCCGGTAGTGTAAAGTCACCGCAACTGCTTCCGCTAGACTTGAGTTACTCCGGATTTACACCAGGGAGGCTCTAGCCCTTTCAGCAAACTGGGATGTTTAGCGCATTAATGCAGCAGAAGGTGTTTAGTTCATTATAACTGATGTGGGGCCCCTCACCGGGGCATCTCCACCCTTCACAAGCGGTTATTGCCTTTATCTCCACAACGCCGCTGGGAGCCCGGGGAACTATCACAGCCCCCGGTTGCACCCGGAGAGACAATCCACAGCCCTCTGGGTCTGTGCTGTTCCCAGAGACTCTCCCATAGAATTTGCTCCAGTCAAACCATGGAAAATAAATCTTTGGGTCCATTTAGTTTTCACTGTAGCAGCTTGGGAAGGTATTTTCCTACCCGTGAACACATTGCAGAGGCAAACCATTTATTGTTCCACACCTGTTTTCTAAGTGTTTGTTTATTCGCAAGTGTCCGGTCACAGGTGCAGCTGGTGGAGTCCAGAGGGGATGTGGAAAAGCCTGGAGATTCTCTCCACCTCTCCTGCAAAGCCTCCAGTTTAACCTTCAGCAGCGCCTATGAATTGGGTACGACAGGCTCCTTGGAAGAAACTCAAATGTGTCGCCCATATAAACCCCAGTTTGGGTACTGTATATGTGTCTCCCCTTCCTGCCCACAGCTCCGCTGGGCCTCCGGTGCACAGATCCCTCGCTTCATCTGTGAACCCCAATCCGGAGTGAGTCCTGTTCTGAGTCGCTCTCTCCTCCGAGACCTGGTACCTTGGCTCTCTTGGGGCTCGTCTCTGTGTCAGACTCATAGGACAACCCCTGTCCTTGTAACGGAGACAAGCGCATTGCGGGACTGATCCAGTGCCCATCAGAGACAACAGGATTCATCCTCGTGCCATCTTTGGGGTTTGCATCACACGCAACGGATAGAGCGAATTCCTCATGGGGCCAAATCCTCCGCTAGTGGTAAAGTCACTGCAGCTGCTTCCACTAGACTTGAGTTACTCCTGATTCACATTAACTGGGGATCTGGTTATAACCGTGCCTTGGTTGGTCACATCTAAGAATACCAAATTGAGGACAAATTGCTGAGAAATAGGGCAAATACACCCTAACACTGGTAGTTATTATCCCATAAGATATACCAAACCAGAGACAAAAGTAAACCGCTGTTTCACCACACTGGCTAACAAGAAGTCAGAAAAGCAGCTTCCTTAGGTTTTGCAGTCCTGGTATCACCACAAAACCACTAGACTTAAAGATCAGTGGTTCTTTAAAAACAATTTAGTCAAATAAAATCCAGATAACGTCACACCCCCAACCCCAACCCTAGGAAAGGAGCTGAAAACACCAGAGCTCCTTTTTTCAGTTGCTTTCTCTGAGCTGTATAACAGGGCAGGGAAATGAACCAGCTATTAGCGAATACTGTGTGATCTGACCCCTTTCTTTCTTTCTTTCTTTCTTTCTTTCTTTCTTTCACCAGACTAGAGGTCGCCCAATGAAATTAATAGTCAGCAGCTGTAAAACAAATTTAAGGAACTACTTTTTCCCACAAGGCACAGTCGGCTTGTGGAACTACCTTCCATGGGATGTTGCGGAATGCAAAATTAAAAACTGGATTTAAAACTAATTAGATTAATTCACAGAAAACATTAGACATTAAGCATGGCAATACTGGGTCAGATCAAAGGTCCATCTAGCCCAGTATCCTGTCTTCCAACAGTGGCCAATGCCAGGTGCCCCAGAGGGAATGAACAGAACAGGTAACCATAAAGTGATCCATCTCCTGTTGCTCATTCCCAGCTTCTGGCAAACAGGGGACAGGGGCACTTCACAGCATGATTTTGCATCCCTGACGGTCCTGGTTACACAGACCTTTCCCAGACCTGAAAACCAGCTCTGTGTTGCTCACGAACGTGACTCTTTCACCAACAGAAGTTGGTCCAATAGAAGATATTATCCCACCCACCTTGTCTCTCTGATAGCCTGGGACCAACAGGGCTACAACAACACTGCAATGCAAACAACCTGCCTCTGAAGCATCAGCTACCGTTGGAGGTAGGATACTGGATTAGATGGATTTGGAGTCTCATCCGATATCATTTCTACGAGACAAGAAAAAAGTCACTTGTTCATTTGCAGAGTTTTGGAATACAAGAGAATTCTCTACTCTCTCTCTCTCTCGCTCGCTTTCTCTCTGTGGATGCTTATACTACTGCTCCCCCTCCTGGAAGGAATGAGTTCTGCTCTGTGTCAAGGGGTGTGTGTGTGTGTGTGTGTGTGTGTTGTGATGATGTAACTAAAGATGAGGGCCACATTGGTTTCTGAAATGATATGGAGGGCTGGTTAGGGAAGGCTGTGCCTCCCCAAACAGCCAGGCATGGCCCGGCCCCCACCCGCTATCCGACCCCCTTTGCTTCTCACCCCCTGATGGCCCCCCGGGACCCCTGCCTCATCCACCCCTCCCTGTCCCCTGACCGCCCCTGGACCCATGCCCCGGAATGTCTCCCACCACCCCATCCAACCCCTCCTCTCATTCCTGACAGCCCCCCGGACCACTGCCCCATCCAACCACCCCTTCTCCCTGACTGACCCCAGAACCCCTGGCCCTGACTGCCCCCCGCCACCCCATTCAACCTCCCCTCTCCTTCCTGACTGCCTCCCAGGACCCCTGCACCCATTCAACCCTCCTGTTCCCTGCCCTCTGACCCCCTGACCCCTATCCACACCCCGGCCCCCTGACCTCCACCACGAAGTCCTCTGCCCTCTATCCAACCTCCCCTGCTCCCTGCCCCCTTACCGCGCTGCCTGGAGCACCAGTGGCTGGCGCCGCCCAGAGCCCAGGCTGCGGGGGAAGGGGAACAGCAGGGGAGGGGCCGCGGGGTAGCCTCCAGGGCCAGGAGCTCAGGGGCCGGGCAGGAGGGTCCAGCCCTGCATGCCGTAGTTTGCCCACCTCTGTCTTATGAGAACAATTTCTGTCAGTGGAAGAAAACAATTAAACTGAAAAGAAATGCTGCGAGTAGTTGTTGTTTTAAAAGTACTATCCACCGATGTGGATGTTACTGGGAATTATTTAAACAATGTGAATATCGGGTAGGTGCTGCTGTGTATGTGTCTGCATTGGGCAAGTATGCGCTTTGTGCGTGTGTTGTCAATGTCCGTGCTTTGTATTTGTGCGATGTTGCTCTGGCTGTGTACATCTGTATTGTAGGGTTGTGGTGAGTGTGTGGTGCGGGTGCTGTGTGTGTAGCTCTTGTTACTCTTTTTAGGATGCACCTGCGTGTGTTTTGTGAGCATGTCTCCTGCCTGGAGCTGTGTGTGTATGTGTTAGGTGATCCTGTGTGTTGGTTGGGGAAAACTGAAACAAGAGATGGAGAGAGAGTCTAACTACTTTTTTTTTTTAACCAATATTAGCCGATATTGCTGAACTTTTGTTTTGACTTTAACCTAGCCACTGGGTGAATGGGATCTGGTCACTTATGGACGGATATTGAAAATAACACATGGGAGACAGGATTCCAAGTGCGCGCCCCCTAAATTAGTCAGCGGAAAGTCATTGGGGCACGTGCTCAAGAACAAGAATTGACTCCACTTGAAGTTCTGCTCCAAATATTACTCTTAAATTAAAACTTCATCAGCTCAGCTCAGTTCCAGTGTCCGCTGAAGTCAATGGCAGCAGTTCCTGTGAGGTTAGTGGATGCTGGATCAGACCACAGGTCATGGGCCATGTCCACCCGACACGATTTTCATCTGTAGGGAGGGAGTTCACAGTAATATTCTTTCCTCTCTTCTATATCCTGTGTGTTGAAACTTCATGCGAATTGCTGGCTGGGGCTTTCTTCTCAAATAGAAACTACTCTTTCTACTCAGACTCAGTCCCCGCGTAGCTCAGCTGGAGATTTCTTTTCTAGCTGCCTCCTCCGAAACCCAGCTGGAGATCTGCCGCAGAGAAAGTGTCCTTGCTAGAGACCATGATGTGTTTATGCATTTTCCTTCTCCTCCTGGCCGCCCCTTCATGTAGGTCATTATCTAAGATGGAAAATAATAAGAATTTCAGCGCACTTTAATACCAAAGTGGGAACATGGAGGTTTTACTTTCTATTTTCCCAGGTGTCCTCTCAGAGATTCAGCTGGTGGAGTCTGGCCCGGGAGCAGTGAAGCCCGGAGAGACCTTCAAACTAACCTGTGCTGTGTCTGATTGGTACTGGTGGCACTGGATCCGACACCCCCGGCAAAGGGCTGGGATGGATGGCAGAGATAAGCCCTGGACCTTTTAAATTGACCTTTTAAATTGACTGGCTGGTTTGCAGGGCTCCTAGGCGCACGGGCCTGCCTCAGGGCTAGGCCCAGCCAGCTCCCTGGGTGGCGCAGCGGCTCGGGCTGGGGAGGGCCAAGCTTCCCCCTGTAACCGTGCCTCAGTGGGTCACAACTGAGAATGCCAAATTCATGAGGAACTGCTGAGAACTAGGGCAAACACGATATACCAAACCAGCCACAAAAATAAACTCCTGATTCACCACACTGGCTAACAAGAAAACTTAAAGGCAGTTTCCTCAGGCATTCCAGTTCTTATATCACCACCAAAAAACACTGGATTCAGAGGTGAGTGGTTCATTGCAATGGTCTCATCAAATAATAGGTTCTTCTGATCCCAAAGGACCAGCCACATTCCCAGGTCAATATATAACTTAGATCTTACCCAAAAATCGGGCTGATGCCAATCCTTTAGTATCTAAAATCTAAAGGTTTATTGAAAGAAAGAAAGAAAGAAAGAAAGAAAGAAAGAAAGAAAGAAAGAAAGAAAGGTGTGAGTGAAAATTGGTTAAAGGAATCAATTACATCTAGGAATGGCAAAGTTCTAAGTTCAAGCTTGTAGCTGTGATGGAATAAACTGCTGACTTAAGTCAAGTTTCTGGAGCACATCCACAGCTTGAATGGGTCATTCAGTCCATTGTTCAGAGCTTCAGTTTGTAGCAAGGTTCCTCCAGAGGTAAGAAGCAGGATTGGAGACAAAATTGAGGTGTTTACAGGGCCCTTTATAGCTTTTTCCATGTGGAGGTATCCCATTGTTCTTACTGTGGAAAATTACAGCAACAAGATGGAGTTTGGAGTCACATGGGCACATTTCATGTTCATGCCCAATTTCCCTCAGTCATTGCAGGAAGCCATTACCCATACTCCAGACAGCATGTTTACATGAAAGTCCACTCAGTGTAGATGGGCATCTCCCATGCTCAATTGTCAACCAAGAGTTTCATGATGAGCCACTTAATTTGAATAGTCTCTCCAAGATGTGCTGGGTGTTACCTTGTGGGCATTACCCCAGGAGCAAACATTTGAAATCCAAATATAGAGCCAATACTTATAACTTCATATACAAACATGATTCTTGCATACAGGTAGCAGAATCATAACCAGCAAATCATAACCTTGTCATAGACACCTCATTCGACAACCTTTGTACAAGATTTGCTGCAAATATATAACAGTGGTTGCAACAATGCTCTATATGGTCATATTGTAAGCAGATAACGTCACAACCCCTCGAGGCAGCCTCTCCACCCTCTACTTCTCTGGGAGCCAGGAGCAGCTGCTGGTGCGGCCTGAGGTCCCCAGGGGCCAGTTCACCATTGAGGTCTGGGTGAAGCCCGAGGGAGGGCAAAGCAACCCATCCATCATATCAGGTAACCCTGTGCCAACGCAGCGCTCAGCAGGGGTGTGGGGAGGGGAGCTGGGGTGTGTCGTGTGTGCCAGCCTGTGGCCAGTGGGGGCCAAACCGAACAGAGTGCATGGGGGAGAGCTGCCTGCTTAGCATAAACTCCCATATACCAGCGGGTGCAGGTCCCCAGGGCAGGGAAAGGTCTTTCCGGGAGGTATGCTCCATGGGAGGAAAAGCGCCAGCCTCAGGCAGAGATGTGTGAAGCCAGCGATGGGCTAGAACCAGGCTCTGTTGGATCTGAACCCCCAGCATCTTGGGAAGAGAGTGGGCCAGATTAAGAGACTCAGTTTAGGTCCAGCTGTAGAGTTGGGCATGGTGTGGCGTGGACTCCATGGTTAATGAATCCATCTCTTCATCTTCCCCTGGGCTGCCCCTCGGTGAGCTTTCCCCCAGCCACAGACTGGGCTTGTGCATCCAGAACATGACAGTGCTGGGCGGCTTAAGATGTAGCTGGTGAAGAGGCATCCAACTGAGTGAGCCGAGCCATGTCGGTCATAAAATACCATCCATGCTGTCTGATCCAGGCCAGCCAGCAGAACCCCTGAAAGCTCCTCCTGCCCGATGGTAAAGGTGCAGAGTTTAGACTTGGTTCAAATTGCCCTGAACCCTGTGCAAAGCGGCTCTAGAACACCTACCATTGGTAGCGCTTCACACCCATCTTGCACAGGTATAAATGGCTACACAGGGCTATGGGAAGCTGAGCCCAATTTTTGTCAGACTGAGAGATTTAGCTCCAGATGGTTATTCTGTGAGGTCTGGGAGCTTTCCTGGAGGAGACCCTTGGGGAAATACATAGCTGAGAATTGCTTAACTTGCTGCTGGCACCAGTGCTGAATAGAAAACAGCATGTGGGTCTGATCAGTGGAGGTATGTCCTTATGGGATATGCATCTGGCAGATACTAGCTGGATGCTGTGCTCAGGGCCGGCCCTAGGCACCAGGGTTCCAAGCATGTGCTTGGGGCGGCACTTTTCAAGGGGCGGCACTCCGTTTTTTGTTTTTGTTTTTTTGTTTTGTTGTTGTTGTTGTTGTTGCTTGTGGCGGCAAAAACCTGGAGCCGGCCCTGAGAGTGACTCGGTAAAAGGCCGATTCACCGTCTCCAGAGATGACCCCAACAGCCTGTTGTACCTGCAGATGAATAGCCTGAAACCCGAGGACACCGCCCGGTATCTCTGTGCGAGACACACACACAAAGGGGAATCCCGACAGGGCTCATACAAAAACCCGAGCGGCAGAACCGCCGTTCTCCCGTGCGCCGCGCGGGGGCAGCACTTCCACAAACAACAACAGACTAAGGATAGCTCAGTGGTTTAAGCATTGGCTTGCTAAGCCTAGGGTTGTGAGTTCAAGCCTTGAGAGGGCCACTTAGGCTCTGGGGCAAAATCAATCCAGCCCTGGGCACAGGAATGGGAGCTACAGACAGAGTGAATAAAAATCAGTCACTAGGCTTCAGAGCTCAATATTCATCTATGATCATGTGTCCATAAAAACTGGGGCTTCTTGAATATTCAACCCTTCTGCCCCTCTGAGTTGGCAGCAACAAGGGCCGGGTTCAGTATCTAGGGGTTCCGTTTCAATAACGCAATGCAAAACCGGCTCCAACCCCCACCCAGTGACCTGGGACAATAACATACCACCCCCCCGGGCGCCTCTAGGAGGCAATACTTCCCCTCTTGCAAGCACGGAGTCTGAGTGTAGCAAAAAGCCTTTTAATAAAGGAGGGAAACAATGCGGCATTATGTTGGGGAAACACCACAAACAGGATTCATAACACAAACCATGAGCAAAAGACCCACCTCCAAGTAAGTTTGGCAGTGTCCTTTTCCCCTCAGGGTCTTAAGTCCAATCACCCCAAAGTCCAACAACCCAAAAGTCTCTGCCCCTGGTCAGTGCTGCCCCAGGGTTCAAAAGTTTATCTGCAGAGTTTCTCCCCCCCCCCCCCCGCCTGGGCGGAAATGGGGGGGGCACACGGGATGTTAAGGGGCACCTTACATGGTCCGAGGCCGACTGCCCCACCTCTCAATGGAGTTCTGCTGCAGCCTTTACCACGAATGGCTTCGCTCTACCAGCCGTGCCACGCCGCTCCACTCCATCCCGCTCCTCCATCTGTCCCCGCAAACTGCTCCGCTCTGCTCCCCATTCCGTGGGCCGCTCCAACCGTCCCACAAACTGCTCAGCTCTGCCAGCCGCTCCACTCCACCAGCCATCCCATGAACCGCTCCAGCTGTCCTTGCGAAGGGCCCAGCTCCGCTCTGCGCCACTCCGCTCACTGTTCCATGGGCCGCTCCAACCATCCCACAAACTGCTCGGCTCTGCCAGCTGCTTAGTAATATATCTTCAAGCTCCCCCACTGCTTAACACAGCACTCAGTGATTTCAGCTTGTCTACACCCAGCCGCTAGTTCAGCGGCTGGGGATCGAAGTTCCGAGTTCGATTTATCGCGTCTGGTCTGGACGCGATAAATCGAACCAGGAAGTGCTCGCCGTCGACTGCGGTACTCCAGCTATACGAGAGGAGTACCGCGGAGTCGACGGGGAGCCTGCCTGCCGCGTGTGGACCGCGTCTGAACCGCGGTAAGTTCGAAGTAAGGTATGTCGAATTCAGCTACGTTATTCACGTAGCTGAATTTGCGTACCTTACTTCGACTTGGGGGGTAAGTGTAGACCAAGCCTAAGAGGGGAAAGGGTGGCGGATTTGGCAGCCCAGAAGCGGCGGCTGCGTTGCTTGCCCGGAGCCGGGCTCATGCAGACTGAGCTGGTGGGCTCGGAGTGACTGGGATTCCCGCCCCCCTCCCTCCCGCGGGAGCCTGGTGCTGGGCAGAGGCATCAGGCACCTGCCCGGAGGCGGGCTTGGCTCGAACGCTGGGGCCCCAGAGCCACTGGAGAGGGGAACCCTCGGATCCGCTTCAGCGGCCAGGGGCTGCTCCAGGGAGGGGACCCGCCTCCCCCTGCACGTGCCCGGACGGAGCTGGCGCTGCTGCCCGGATCTAGCCGCCGCCTGCTCCCCCAGTGCATGAGCCTGTGCTCGGGGGGAGCCGCCTGACAGGAGCAGCCCATGGGCACGGGCTTGTGCCAGGGCCATGCTCATGCAGCTGCCCGGCGTTAGCCCATGGGCCGAGCCACTGCCCGGAACTAACCAGCCTCCTGCGCTGCCCATGTGCTCCAGCCTGCGCCCGGGCGCCACCGCCACTGCTGGCTGGGACTAGCTGCCTCCTCCCCCGGTGGATGGCGCCGGGGAGCGGGCGGAGCGTGCAGACGGGGACGGGGCTGCCACGGCCGCCGGAGCCAGAGTGCCTGTGCCCTCCGCGCTCAGCAGCATGCTTTACTTCCAGATGGTGATCCTGGCAGGGACCGTGATGCTGGCTTATTACTTTGAGTACACGGACACCTTCACGGTTAACATGCAGGGCTTCTTCAGCTACAGGGCTCCTACCCAGGGCCGGCTCTAGGTTGCTGCCCCTGGAAATGTGCTGCCCCAAGCATGTGCTTGTTTTGCTGGTGCCTAGAGCCGGTCCTGCCTGCCAACCCCTGCCGCACCCCCCTGCAGCCCTGCCTGAAGCCAGCCTGCCCCACACACCCCTGTCTCCAGCCAGCCCCACACCCTTTGCCCTGCCTGCAGCCAGACCCTACCTCCAGTCAGCCCCTGCCCTGCCTCCAGCCACCCCCATGTCCACTGGTGCCCTGCAGTTCCCAGGGCAGTAACCCTGCACACCTGCTTCAATGAGGGGGGCAGGGAGCAGCTGGGACCCACACATGTGCACACCTAGGGTGACCAGACAGCAAGTGTGAAAAATCGGGACCTGGCGTGGGGGGGTAATAGGATCCTATATAAGAAAAAGACCCAAAAATCGGGACTGTCCCTATAAAATCGGGACATCTGGTCACCCTAGCACACCCCCAGGGAGTGCAGGGGACCCACACATATGAAACGGAGCTCATTAATAACCAATCAACAGCATATATGACGCAATGTACATAATATATAATTTTATTATTTATATAGGAAAGTAAATAATACATGGAAGAAATGAAAGGCGCTTTTTTACATGTTTTTTTTTTTTTGTTTGTTAGTCATCCCTGCCGGGGCCCTGCTGAAAATGTTCGAATTGGGTCCCGCACTTCCTAAAGCCGGCCCTGACCCCGCTTACCCCTTTTTCTCCTCACAGTGGCATAGCCAGGTTCTAACATCAGGGGGAGTGAACACATAAAAAGAGGGGCCACCCGACATATCAAATTACTAATTACATACTTTTAAATTCGTTATACATATTTATTTTGTACTTAAAATAAAAACACAAGAATGATCCAGCCATGGAAGGGCTTGCACAGCCGGCATTTCGCAGGAGAACTTTAGATTATACTTAGACAGGGCCAGCTCCAGGCACCAGCCGAGCAAGCTGGTGCTTGGGGCGGCTGGGCCTGGTCTACACTACGACTTTAATTCGGATTTAGCTGCGTTAATCCGAATTAACCCTTCACCCGTCCACACTACAGAGCCAGTTAATTCGAATTAAAGAGCACTTAAAATCGATTTCTGTACTCCACCTCGATGAGCGGAGTAGCGCCAAAATCGATTTTGTTAATTCGAATTAGGGTTAGTGTGGCCGCACACCACCGAATTAATGTGGTTAAAATAATGGGGTAGTGTGGCCGCACACCACCGAATTAATGTGGTTAAAAACCGAATTAATGTGCTTAGTGTGGCCATGCACAATCGAATTTATACAACCTGTTTCCCAAATTCGAATTATCTAAATTCGGATTAATCCCGTAGTGTAGACATACCCTAGGAGGCGGCATTCCGCCCAATCCTAGGGCGGCACAGCCGCTTTTTGTTGTTGTTGTTGTTGTTGTTCCGCTCCTGCTGCCCTATAGGGGGCAGCGACGTGGAGGATGGGAATGCCCTGCAGCAAGCCCGGCAGGGCAGCCTGCGTCCTTCCCTCCCAGCGGACTGGAGCGGTGCGGAGCCCTCCCGGCAGGGGGCGCACCGGTCAGGGCTGCGTGGTAGCGCCCCGCTGAATCCCTGGCTTTCCCCCTTCTCTCTCCGCCCCCACTCCCTCACCCTCCCCCCCGCTAGCCGGGGCATGTCTGCAGCTCAGGGAGTCCCCCTGCACCCGCGCTCCGGCTGCGCCGCAGGTTTTTGTTTGTTTGTTTGTTTGTTTTTTGCTTTGCTGTTCTGGCCACCGCGTTTTTTTTTTTTTTTGCTTGGGGCGGCCAGAAAGCCAGAGCCGGCCCTGTACTTATATATACTTTAGATTCTAGAAAGTAAATGACAGATTACAGTAGTTTATAATTGTCACAGGTTTTAAAAAAATACTGGCCATTTTTTCCAGTTACTAATTTCATTTTAAAATCAATCAATGAAATGCACTTTATTTATACTAGATTGTAATACTAAAGTCACCAAAAAGGCATGACAAATACAAGTTTTCTGAGAATTGGTGAGCAAAGATCTCATAGCTCTTCGGGGTTGGACAAAGCAGTAATTTCCCTTAAAGTAGCTTTATTCATGGGTTGTTTTTTTAAACAAAAGACATCTCTGCGACACAGGAGGGCAGTCTAACATTTTTGAAACACTGAGTACTGAAAGTTAGGGTTTTAAACCAATTTAAGCTGTACACACACACACACACACACACACACATGTACACACACACACACACGTACACACAGAGCTTAATTTGTGCAAGGGTTTGCCAAGGCTGAGTCCCAGCACCTGTAGGCTTGGCAATTCATAGCCCTGGTACCTGTGGACTTGCTGCGTCAGTTATGAAAGTAAAAAAATTGCTTGAGCCCTGGCACCTTTCATTACGAATTAAGCACTGATCTAGCGACATTTATTATTCTTTTTAGAGCCTCACCTCGTAGAGGCCTGTGAGTATGTGAGAATCTCAGCTTTCATTAACAACAACAAGTACAAGATACTAGCCCTCATGGGAGAGGGGCAAAGCTGGAAAACAGGAACCCTAAAAGCTCAAAAACCTGAAGGCAAATAAAAAGAACCCCATTTGTATTATATTTTAAAATCTCATGATTTTTAAGTCATGATATTTGGGGGCTTGCCTCATGATTTTTTGAGTGCTTGGCATTAGCACTAGTAAGGGAATCACCTGCTTTTCAAGGCCATCCAGGATATATCCCTATGAAAAATCGAGGACAAAGGTTATTGCTGGGAGACCTGGCACCATAAGACGTTGTGTGGTAAGTCACAGGCACTGCTCGGAAACCAGGAAAGGTGAAATCCTGCCCCTTCCCCTATTGAAATCAAGGGCAAACCCCACATTGATCAGCACAGAGACAGGCTCCCCCCAAGCGCTGGAGCTGGTCAAACGCTTGATGGGCAGCTCCTAACGCACCACCTCGGTGCAGGACATAGGGCCCCAAAGGGAGCCCCTTAATACAGGCCAGGTGGCCCGGGGACAGAGTCAGCCCAGCTCCCCTCCCCGCTGACCCTTCTTGCGGCCCCTCCAGCCCCGCGCGGATCAGAACCGAGAGCCACGGGAGCTGTTTCCAGCGGGGACAGGCTAGGGGAATGTTTTCGGGCGGCGGCAGGAAGGAGGCTGCGGGGCGGAGTGGGGTGGGGAGTGCGGTGTGTGCAGGGGCTGCAGGGACCCGAGCTGCCCCGGTCCTGGCTGAGTGTCCGAAGCCCCATCAGGCAGAGGCTGCAGGGTGAGGAGGAGCAAGGCAGGCAGGCAGGGAGTGACCCTGCAGACGCTGCAGGGTGAGACCCTCAACAATCTGCAGCAGTGGCAAGCTGCCTCCATGAGCCTGCTGCTCCTCAGCCCCCATCCTCCCCCGCTGCACTGGGGGGCTGCGCGGCTGCCCCTTCCCCTCCCGGCAGAGCCCACGCCTGCTGGGGCTCGGCTTAGTGAGCCGGGCAGTACAGGCAGGCAGGAGCCTCCTCCTCCTCCTCGCCGGGGAGCCAGGCAACCAGCCGCCGCCGCCGCCGCCTGCAGCCCCGGAGCGAGTGAGCGAGCCAGGCTGGGGATGCAGAAGGGCGGTGTGGAGCCGAGAGCCGCAACCCCTGCTCCCCCCACAGCTATGCTACTGCTTCTCCATATTGAGCAGGGTGGGGACACAGAGGAGAGACAGAAAGAGCCTGGGGCAGCAGCTGCTGTCTCAACTTCCTGACCCACTTAAAAGGACAATGCATTTAAGAGTGGGTCGGCTTACTTAAAGGGGCAGTGTGCATCTCTCTGTGTGTGTGTGTCCGTCTCTGTCTGCTATGCTGTCTCCCCTCCTCTCCATTCCTGCTGCCTTGTGGAGTGAGAGGCTACATTAACAACAATGTGTTAACCCTTGAGGGCTCAGCGAATGCTAGCTCATCATTTAGCACAGGGGGTCTCAAACTGGGAGTCGGGACCCCTCAGGGGGTCATGAGGTTATTACATGGGGGGTCGCGAGCTGTCAGCCTCCACCCCAAACCCTGCTTTGCCTCCAGCATTTATAATGGTGTTAAATATATAAAAAAGTGTTTTTAATTTATAAGGGGGGGTTGCACTCAGAGGCTTGCTATGTGAAAGGGATCACCAGTACAAAAGTTTGAGAACCACTGATTTAGCAGCCAGGCATTCCCTGGGAAATATCCCACCCTCTTTCACCCTCTAACTTCACCACCTCAACCAAGCTTCACAATCATCATAGCTGTGAACAGTATTAAATTGCTTGTTTAAAATGTATACTGTGTGTAGATCTATATAATATATAGTTTTTTGTCTGGTGAACCTAACCCCGCTTACATTAATTCTTATGGGGCAATTGGATTCGCTTAACATCGTTTTGCTTAAAGTCTCATTTTTCAGGAACATACCTACAACATTAAGTGAGGAGTTACTGTACAAGCGCCACAGCTCCCCTGCTTTGCCCCAGGCCCCCTGAGTGGCCCTGCATGGTGCTGGCATATAGGGTCTCAAGTACATGGTGTGATTGTTCAGAATAGCTTTTTCAGAACATAGGTGAAATAGCTGTATTGATGGTTATGCTATTTCTATGCATGTATATTCAGCTTGATATGTGAAGTTATGATTACTACATAGAATATCAGGGTTGGAAGGGACCTCAGGAGGTCATCTAGTCCAAAGCAGTACTAATCCACACCTATATTTTTTTTTTGCCCCATCCCTACATGGCCCCTCAAGGATTGAACTCACAACCCTGAGTTCAACAAGCCAATGCTCAAACCATTGAGCTATCCCTCCCCTCAATTATTGGCTTCCATCACCGTAAATGTCTGAGACCCACTCCAGCCACTTCCCGGGAGCATGACGGACCCAGTGCATGCCGTAGCTGCTGAAGGTGAACCCGGAGGCTTTGCAGGAGAGGCGGAGAGAGTCTCCGGGCTTTTTCACATCCCCTCCGGACTCCACCAGCTGGACCTGCAACTGGACACCTGCATATTATTTCTTTGCTCCTGTGGTAACGCCCACAAGATATTTATCCAGCACATGAAGGGAAAGTTGAATGGCCCATTAAGGAACACTTAGCTCACAATGGACCCTGGAAAACGCTTGTCTACACTTAATGGACTTTTTGTAAATGTTCTAACTAGAAGATGAGTGGGGGTGATGGACATGTAACTTGCCCATGTGACTCCAAACACCATCTTTCACAGTAAGAACAGATTTCCCTTCACTTGGCACTTGGCAGAAGCTAAAAGGCCCTGGCCCGGAAACATCCATTTTACCTCTTTCCTCCTCCGGCCTCTTTCCTCCTCCAGCCTCTGCACTATGAACCCAACTCCATTATCCTCCATTGAAATTGCAGGCCTACAGCTCTACTTCCAACCTCGCATTAAAAGATAGGAGAAGTTTTCACCCATATCTGATTCAAATTATCACAAGTAATTTAATTTGCATCTCTCCTGCCAGGTAAGCAAATATTCTTGTCTCTCAGGGGTGACCCAAAGCCACTAAGGCCAGAGAGAATATTTGCCTTGACCGCAACAGACTTTAGTTCAAGCCCTAGCAATTAATGGTTCAGAACTGGAGGTCTTCGACATCCTGTCATTATTTTGACACTGCAATGGAAGTAGAAACGTGATACACTGTGCGGTGGATGCTGCATATACACAGCGCAAGGGACAGTCTGACTCCTCCCTTCTATCTGAGCTCCAGTGCAAGTAATTCAGATTATAAATGGAAGGGGCTTGTGCGTCTTATAAGGAGCGGGATATGCAAATGGGGGTGACACTTTCCTGTTTAAATCGGTCTCCCTCTCTGCCCAGGATTCACCTGGAGAGTTCATACAGAGCTCTGCAATTGTGCAGTTACCAACCAATCCCCCTGTGAGAAATTCCACTTTAATCACTGGGGGAAATGGGACCTTGGATTCACTTACTTTTCACTGTAGCCAGGGCAGGCTCTAGCTTTTTTGCCGCCGCAAGCAACAAAAAAAACCATGGGAGGGCGGCCGGAATGCACCACCCCAAGATTAGCCGGAATGCCACCCCTTACAATGTCCCGCCCCAGGCTCGTGCTTCCTTGTCTGGTGCCTGGAGTCGGCCCTGGAGACAAGGTGGGTGTGGTAATATCTTTTATTGGATCAACTTCTGTTGGTGAAAGAGACACGTTTTTGAGCAACGCAGGGCTGCTCTTCTGGTCTGGGAAAGGTCTGTGTAGCCAGACACCTTGTTTCTTTCACCAACCAAAGTCAGGAATGGCAGGCATGCAAAACCATGTTGTCAAGTGTCCCGAGCCTCTGTCTGCCAGAAGCTGGGAATGGGTGACAGGGGGTGGATCACTCGGTGATTCCCTGTTCTGTTCATTCCCTCTGGGGCACCTGGCATTGGCCACTGCCAAAAGACAGGACACTGGGCTAGATGGACTATAGGTCTCACCCAGTCTGGCTGTTCTTATGTTTTTATCATTGTGTCAGTGTTCGGCTATTTCCATGTACCTACATGCGTATTGGAGTATGTTTTCTCTGAACTATATTTACGCCTGTATCTGTAATTTTCACTCCATGCATCTGAAGAAGTGGGTTTTTTACCCACGAAAGCTTATGCCCAAATAAATCTGTTAGTCTTTAAGGTGCCACCGGACTCCTTGTTGTTTTTGTGGATACAGACTAACATGGCCACCCCCTGATACTTGTGAACTCAGAAGTCTCTTTCCTTTCAGTAGAAGGTAGCACTGACACAAGGACACACAAACAAAAATAAGCACCACAAATCTCATTCCTGCCTTAGGGGGCAGCAGTGTTTCTCCCACCCACCCTCACTCCCAGGCAGTTCTTCTACATGAAACACACCTCGTAATACGGCGCTGGGTTTCTCCCCGGCCTGCGGTTCAGTTCTGCCCTGTGACCTGCCACCACAGCCTGTGTTCTGGCAAAGCCCAGGAGCGGCATCTTCTCTCCATTCCCTTTTCCAACTCTGTCACCAGAGCTACTTTTCAGGCTTTGCGGCCTAAATCAGCTCTTCCCCCATGCTCAGCAGCTTCTCCTTCTACATCAGATTCCCATGAGACTGTCATTTCCCTGAGGCCATTTATATCTATTTCATATGCCCAACACATTTTTCAATAGCCACTATTCCAATACAGAGACACCCTTTTACTCAAATATGGTAAAAGAAAGAAAGAAGTCAGATCACACAGCATTCGCTAATAGCTGGTTCATTTCCCTGCCCTGTTATACAGCTCTGAGAAAGCAACTGAACAAAGGAGCTCCCGTGTTTTCAGCTCCTTTTCAAGGGTGATGTCGGAGTGTCTGATCTTTATGCAAATCTCCCAGTCAGGTTCCCCATTTAAATAGCAGCTCCTGGGTCCTCACGGGACCCGCCTGCCCAGGGGCCGAAGTGAATTTCATTATTTCCCTTTTCCCCCCCCATCTTTTAGAAAAGATGGGAAATGTGTTGTTACTTCTGGTTTTACTCGCTCTCTCACCCTGTAAGTCAGGAGGAGAAATTCGGGGGAAATGATCAAACCCTGAGAAACAGAGGTCAGGATTTAACTGTAACCTTTCCTTTCTTTCCAGGTGTCCGGTCCCAAATCCAGCTGGTCCAGTCCGGGCCCAGCGTGGCGAAGCCCGGAGAGACCCTCACATTGACCTGCACCGTGTCTGGTTACTCCATTTCTTCTGGCTACTACTGGGCTTGGAACCGGCAGGCTCCTGGGAAAGGCTTGGAATATATGGGGAATGTATATGCAGCTAGTGGGGGCACCAACTATGCCCCGACTTTCCAGGGCCGAATCACCATCTCTGCAGACACTGCCAAGAACCAGTTCTCCCTGCAGCTGCGCTCGCTGACAGCTGCGGACACCGCCACCTATTACTGCGCCAGAGACACAGTGACACAAAGCAGAGCAGGGACCGTACAAAAAGGGGAAGCGGTTTCTGTACACACATTCAGGGCATTTACCACTGTGATTTTCCTCTCAGAGGGACACAGGCAGGAATAGAGAAGGAGAGAATGTTCGAGTCAAGATTTCATATAGTTCATACAAGCGATCGATACCCTGATATTGCAGAACAGCAGTGACGACAATGTCACTTCTTATTGCAGGACTAAGGGTTAAACAAGGGAATCACTGGCAAACCCCAACTCTCACCGTGTTCTCCCATCCCCAGCTGCTTCCCTCCCACTCACCTGCCATCCACACCTCAGGGTTCACTACTGAGCCTCGATCTTACTTAGTCAGACCGCTCTGGTTTTTGTATTAGCAACACTACTAGGTTTCTTCTCACTGTGTGTCTGGCACAATGATACCAGGCGGTGTCCTCGGGCTTCAGGCCGGTCATTTGCAGGTACAGCAGGTTGTTTGAATTGTCCCTGGAGATGGTGAATCACCCTTGAACAGCCGGGGAGTACCACTGGCTCGATCCAGCTTCATTAATTTCAGCCACCCACTCCAACCCCTTCCCGAGAGCCTCACGGACCCAATCCATCCAGTGGCTGCTGAAGGTGAACCCGGAGGCTTTGCAGGAGAGGCGGAGAGAGTCTCCAGGCTTTTTCACATCCCCTCCAGACTCCACCATCCGGACCTGCGACCGGACACCTGGGAATAAAGACATGTTACAAATATTGGTATAAAACCAACCACAATATACTATTTGTTTAGCTCTGCCACTTCTTCAGTGAAAACAATACCTTCCTGAGACACTATAGTGAAATTTAAAAGAAGCAAGAATCTCATTTTTGACGTGTTGGAGGGGGAAATTCTCAGGGCGAATAGCTGGTATCCAAACCGACACGGGGCCGGAGACTGTGTTTCCAGGTGCAGCCTGGGCAGAGAGAGACACAGATTTAAACAGGAAGCTATCACCGTAATTCACATATTTTCCCCTTTATAAACGATACAAACATCTTTCATTGATCCCCAGAATGACTGTAACTGAGGCTCAGAGGGGGCTCAGTCCATGTGTTTGTGCAGCGACTAAGAAAGTGTGCTGGGGTCTTGAATATACCTTTGCCGAAAGAAAAACAATTACCAGTTGCCTTCTATGACCTCAAATCTCTAGACAAGGTGTGACGTTATCCGATTAAAATATGACCATATAAATCATTGTTGCAACCACTGTTATATATTTGCAACAAATCTTTTACAAAATGTGGCATGTAAGATGTCTATGAAAAGGTTATGATTTGCTGGTTATGACTATGCTATCTGTATGCATGTATCATTTTTGTTTTGGAAGTTATGAATATTGGCTTTATGTCTGGATTTCAAATGTTTGCTCCTGGAGTAACCCCCACAAGGTAGCTAGCCAGCATATCTTGGAGGAACTATTCAAATTGGTTGTCCCTCAAAAGGACACTGAACTCACGATGGCCCATGAGAGACGCCTATCTACAGATAATGGCTTTCTGCTATGATTAGCACAGCACAGAGCGGTGGGATCCTCATTTCACTTTTGGATAAGGAAAAGATAAATAGCTACTTTTAAAGACCCCTCTTCCCCTGATATGTAGTCAGGGGTTGTTATAGTCAAGTAACCGGGTAGTGGGAGATTCAGTTCTGCAGCCACCACTTGTGGGCCGAGGGGCTGTGGAAGGGCCGGTCACCAGGGGTCAGTGTACATTCTCCCCTGCACCACGTTGGGGTTCCAGTGACACAAATAGCACAGGCTTGGGTCACAATCGTGAGAAAGAACAAAGGGGTAAAAAGAAAAAAAATAACGCCCTACCCCGATAGTGTTTTCCAGTAACCCCCTACCCCATCACGTTTTCACTGCACAGCTCCAGTTGAAAGGAAAGACCCTTCTCGGAGCGCTACCAGCTCTCCTCAAAGCAGAAGCCTCACTGAGACGAATGGGAGACTTCCAGAGAATAAGAAAAACAGCACTTGGCCCCTGACCCACGTCTGAACTTCCCACGACATATTTCCCTCTGCTCCCTGCACTTTACAACGGAGCCGGTCATTGTTGGGAAGGGGGATGGGCTGGAGTGGCTGGTCAGCTACTATGATCCCTCAAGCAAGTACTACGCCTCCTCTGTCGAGGGCCGATTCACAGCCTCCAAGGACAACACCAACTTCTACCTGCAAATGACCAGCCTGAGAGCGGAGGACACCACCGTGTATTACTGCACGAGAGACACGGCTACACTTGCAGATGTAGAGTGCTTTGAGTTAAAGGGGATTATGGGATGTTTCCAGAGGCCGATCACACTGATGCCCGATGCATTGTAGCCAAGGCTCAGCAAATGTTATTCCACTCACCGAGGTGGAGTACCAGCAGCGCTGTAGCCGTGGAGTCAGAGCGCTCTACGTGCCTTGCCAGTATGGACGGGGAGTGAGCTAGTGCACCTGGGGCTCCTTTATTGCGCTGTAACTCGCAAGTGTACCAAGCAGCTGCGGTTCCTTCTTCATCTGACAGCCCCTGGAGAGACTCCCGCCTCTTGATATCCCCTGGGCATTGTCTGTATCGATGGCATATGCGCCCGGCACATTTTGGAGAACCCCTGTTTCAAGGGAGAGACACTCATTGATTTCAATGGGATTTCACCCTCAGGCACGATGGGGCGTGTGACTCTCCTCGCCCATCCACTAGCCAGGACTCCCTGCAGAGTGTCCCTCCCCCTGGTAGTTTATCCCCAATGGGTAAAACTGTTTGCAAACCCCTGACCCAGTGGCTGCTCCTGGGTCCCAGACCAGTGCTCTGTCCTCTGGACAGAATGACCTTGAGCAGATCACTGCAGACTACGTGGCTCTGGGAAGAAGGATAAAGGAGTTTGAGGCGCAAGTGGTGTTCTCGTCCATCCTCCCTGTGCAAGGAAAAGGCCTGGGTAGAGACCGTCGAATCGTGGAAGTCAACGAATGGCTACGCAGGTGGTGTCGGAGAGAAGGCTTTGGATTCTTCGACCATGGGATGGTGTTCCAAGAAGGAGGAGTGCTGGGCAGGGATGGGCTCCACCTAACGAAGAGAAGGAAGAGCATCTTCACCAGCAGGCTGGCTAACCTAGTGAGGAGGGCTTTAAACTAGGTTCACCGGGGGAAGGAGACCAAAGCCCTGAGGTAAGTGGGGAAATGGGATCCTGGGAGGAAGCACGAGCAGGATAGCGCAAGAGGGGAGGACTCCTGTCTCATATTGAGAAAGAGGGACGATCAATGAGTTATCTTAAGTGCCTATACACAAATGCAAGAAGCCTGGGAAACAAGCAGGGAGAACTGGAAGTCCTGGCACAGTCAGGGAACTATGATGCGATTGGAATAACAGAGACTTGTTGGGATAACTCACATGACTGGAGTACTGTCATGGATGGATATAAACTGTTCAGGAAGGACAGGCAGGGCAGAAAAGGTGGGGGAGTTGCTTTGTATGTTAGAGAGGAGTATGACTGCTCAGAGCTCCGGTATGAAACTGCAGAAAAACCTGAGTGTCTCTGGATAAAGTTGAGAAGTGTGAGCAACAAGGGTGATGTCGTGGTCGGAGTCTGCTATAGACCACCAGACCAGGGGAATGAGGTGGACGAGGCTTTCTTCTGGCAACTAGCAGAAGTTGCTAGATCGCAGGCCCTGGTTCTCATGGGAGACTTTAATCACCCTGATATCTGCTGGGAGAGCAATACAGCGGTGCATAGACAATCCAGGAAGTTTTTGGAAAGTGTAGGGGACAATTTCCTGGTGCAAGTGCTGGAGGAACCAACTGGGGCAGAGCTTTTCTTGACCTGCTGCTCACAAACAGGGAAGAATTAGTAGGGGAAGCAAAAGTGGATGGGAACCTGGGAGGCAGTGACCATGAGATGGTCGAGTTCAGGATCCTGACACAAGGAAGAAACGAGAGCAGCAGAATACGGACCCTGGACTTCAGAAAAGCAGACTTTGACTCCCTCAGGGAACAGATGGGCAGGATCCCCTGGGAGAATAACATGAAGGGCAAAGGGGTCCAGGAGAGCTGGCTGTATTTTAAAGAATCCTTATTGCGGTTGCAGGAACAAACCATCCCGATGTGTAGAAAGAATAGTAAATATGGCAGGCGACCAGCTTGGCTAAACAGTGAAATCCTTGCTGATCTTAAACACAAAAAAGAAGCTTACAAGAAGTGGAAGATTGGACAAATGATCAGGGAGGAGTATAAAAATATTGCTCAGGCATGCAGGAGTGAAATCAGGAAGGCCAAATCACACTTGGAGTTGCAGCTAGCAAGAGATGTTAAGAGTAACAAGAAGGGTTTCTTCGGGTATGTTAGCAACAAGAAGAAAGTCAAGGAAAGTGTGGGCCCCTTACTGAATGAGGGAGGCAACCTAGTGACCGAGGATGTGGAAAAAGCTAATGTACTCAATGATTTTTTTGCCTCTCTCTTCACAAACAAGGTCAGCTCCCAGACTGCTGCACTGGGCAGCACAATATGGGGAGAAGGTGACCAGCCCTCTGTGGAGAAAGAAGTGGTTCGGGACTATTTAGAAAAACTGGACGTGCACAAGTCCATGGGGCCGGATGCGCTGCATCCGAGGGTGCTAAAGGAGTTGGCGGATGAGATTGCAGAGCCATTAGCCATTATTTTTGAAAACTCATGGCGATCGGGGGAGGTCCCGGATGACTGGAAAAAGGCTAATGTAGTGCCCATCTTTAAAAAAGGGAAGAAGGAGGATCCGGGGAACTACAGGCCAGTCAGCCTCACCTCAGTCCCTGGAAAAATCATGTAGCAGGTCCTCAAGGAATCAATTATGAAACACTTAGAGGAGAGGAAAGTGATCAGGAACAGTCAGCATGGATTCACCAAGGGGAAGTTGTGCCTGACTAACCTAATTGCCTTCTATGATGAGATAACTGGGTCTGTGGATGAGGGGAAAGCAGTGGATGTGTTATTCCTTGACTTTAGCAAA
Source organism: Terrapene triunguis (assembly GCF_002925995.2). Classification (NCBI taxonomy): domain Eukaryota; kingdom Metazoa; phylum Chordata; order Testudines; family Emydidae; genus Terrapene; species Terrapene triunguis. The sequence continues at coordinate 197,603 of NW_020665193.1, forward strand.
GCTTTTAATATGGTCTCCCACAGTATTCTTGCCGCCAAGTTAAAGAAGTATGGGCTGGATGAATGGACTGTAAGGTGGATAGAAAGCTGGCTAGATCGTTGGGCTCAACGGGTAGTGATCAATGGCTCCATGTCTAGTTGGCAGCCGGTTTCAAGCGGAGTGCCCCAAGGGTCGGTCCTGGGGCCGGTTTTGTTTAATATCTTTATTAATGATCTGGAGGATGGTGTGGACTGCACTCTCAGCAAGTTTGCCGATGACACTAAACTAGGAGGCGTGGTAGATACACTAGAGGGTAGGGATCGGATACAGAGGGACCTAGACAAATTAGAGGATTGGGCCAAAAGAAACCTGATGAGGTTCAACAAGGACAAGTGCAGAGTCCTGCACTTAGGACGGAAGAATCCCATGCACAGCTACAGACTAGGGACCGAATGGCTAGGTAGCAGTTCTGCAGAAAAGGACCTAGGGGTCACAGTGGACGAGAAGCTGGATATGAGTCAACAGTGTGCTCTTGTTGCCAAGAAGGCTAACGGCATTTTGGGCTGTATAAGTAGGGGCATTGCCAGCAGATCGAGGGACGTGATCGTTCCCCTTTATTCAACATTGGTGAGGCCTCATCTGGAGTACTGTGTCCAGTTTTGGGACCCACACTACAAGAAGGATGTGGAAAAATTCGAAAGAGTCCAGCGGAGGGCAACAAAAATGATTAGGGGTCTGGAGCACATGACTTATGAGGAGAGGCTGAGGGAACTGGGATTGTTTAGTCTCCAGAAGAGAAGAATGAGGCGGGATTTGATAGCAGCCTTCAACTACCTGAAAGGGGGTTCCAAAGAGGATGGAACTCGGCTGTTCTCAATGGTGGCAGATGACAGAACAAGGAGCAATGGTCTCAAGTTACAGTGGGGGAGGTCTAGGTTGGATATTAGGAAACACTATTTCACTAGGAGGGTGGTGAAGCACTGGAATGTGTTACCTAGGGAGGTGGTGGAGTCTCCTTCCTTGGAGGTTTTTAAGGCCCGGCTTGACACAGCCCTGGCTGGGATGATTTAGTTGGGAATTGGTCCTGCTTTGGGCAGGGGGTTGGACTAGATGACCTCCTGAGGTCCCTTCCAACCCTGATATTCTATGATTCTATGATTCTATGACCCGCCTTCCTACCCTCACAGCAGCCATGTCCTGCCACGTGCGCTGAGCTGAGCGCACCGTCTGTCTGGGGTGTAAAGGGGACACCTGTCCCTGACGGGACAGTGCCATGTACTGAGCGCTCACCCCCATCATCTCTTATACCCACCCTGGGAACCCGCATGCAAATCCCTGCCCGGGGGGGGGGTTCCTGTTAAATACAAATCCCTGGTTCTAGGAGCCTCAGTCTCTCCCCAGACACAGAACTGCCTGGTCCTGCCCGAAGGGAAGTTTCCCTCATTGCATGAAAGCCAGAATGAAATTGCTCTTGCTTTTCCTTTCCCTGTTCTCCGCCCTCACCTGTAAGTCTCTGTGGGGAAGTAGGGGAATTAGGGACACACACACACACATAGAGATTCAGTGGCTAAATCATCCCTGGATTTCTTTTCCTTTTCCCAGGTGTTCTCTCTCAAGTGCTGGTCCAGTCCAGCCAGGGTGTGGTGAAGCCCGGAGAGACTCTCACACTGACCTGCGCTGTCTCCGGCTTCTCTATCACTACTCAGCATTGCGACTGGAACTGGATCCGGCAGCCCCCCGGGAAAGGGCCGGAGTGGATGGGACGGGTATATCCGTATAGTAGCGGGACCACAAACTACGCCCCGTCTCTCCAAGGCTGAATCACCATCTCTGCAGACACCTCCAAGAACCAGGTCTCCCTGCACCTCCGCTCGCTGACAGCTGCAGACACCGCCACCTATTACTGCGTGTGACGTTATTGACATAAACTGGGACCATATAGATCATTGTTGCAACCAAGGTCCTGTAGTGGCACCCAAATCTTGTATAAAGGGGGTCAAATGGGGTGTCTAAGACAAGGTTACGGTTTACTGGTTATGATTATGCTGTCTATATGTGTGTATCAGTTTTGTAGTTGAAGTTATGAATATTGGCTCTATACTGTCTGTATCTCAAACTTATGCTATGCTTCTGGGTGACATCCCGGACAAGCTGGGATTAGCTCTGCCTAGCCTGCTTGATGGCCCATTAAGGACCATCAGCTATACAATGGACCCATTGAGAGAAGGCAAATATGCCTTCAGACTCAGCAAAGTATGCAGGGACTGGCCCATGTGACTCCAGGCTCCATTTTGCTGTAATTTTCCACAGTAAGAACAAAGAGGTGTTCTTACACCTGGAAAAGACTATATAAGGCTGATGCCTCATCTCCATTTTGTCTTCAATCCTGCTTCTTACCGCTGGACGGACTTTGCTACAAGCTGAAGCTTTGAACAAAGGACTGAATGACCCATCCAAGCTGGGGGATGTACTCCAGAGACTTGATTTGAACCTGCAGTTTATTCTATCACTGCTGCAAGCCTGAACCAAGAACTTTGCCATTACTATATGTAATTGATTCCATGTAACCAATTCTAACTCTCATCTCTATCTTTTTTCTTTTATCAATAAACCTTTAGATTTTAGGTTCTAAAGGATTGGCAACAGCGTAATTTGTGGGTAAGATCTGATTTGTATATTGACCTGGGTCTGGGGCTTGGTCCTTTGGGATCGAGAGAACCTTTTTTCTTTTATTGGGGTATTGGTTTTCATAACCATTTGTCCCCATAACGAGTGGCACTGGTGGTGATACTGGGAAACTGGAGTGTCTAAGGAGATTGCTTGTGAGACTTGTGGTTAGCCAGTGGGGTGAGACCGAAGTCCTCCTAGTCTGGCTAGTTTGGTTTGCCTTAGAGGTGGAAAACCCCCAGCCTTGGGCTGTAATTGCCCTGTTTAAGCAATTTGTCTTGAGTTGGCACTCTCAGTTGGGTCCTGCCAGAACCGCATCGTCACACTGCGTCACACTGCGTGACACAGAGCAAAGCGGGACTGGCACAAAAAGGGGAAGCGGTTTCCAAACAGCCCAGGGAGACTACAGTTACACGGATAGATGAGCCCATTGAGAGAAACAGATACACACATGGAGCAGGCTGTGGGATGTGCTGGCTGCGGCTTCCCTCAGTCCCCATTGGCCTGGAGCGGCGAACCGCAGCCAGTGGGAGCCACGATCCACCCAACCTGCGGACGCGGCAGGTAAACAAATTGGCCCGGCCAGCCAGGGTGCTTACACTGGTGAGCCGCGTGCCAAAGGTTGCTGACCCCTGTTTTAATATATCACAGGTCCTGTCCTGTCATCTTTGCAGGACCCGACTTCTCTGTTTTTACCGCACTTTCCCTAACGTGTTCCCTTCTGTGCCTCTGTGCCCCAGATTCAGCCTCATAGAACGAACTCATAACAAAATACAAGTTTACAGAGATCCAAACACAAGGCATAGTTCACATTTCACAGGAATTTCTCAGTCCCACACAGTCGCTTAGTGATGAATAATCCGGTTTCTCCGCTGCTCTGCACCTTGTGTTCCATTGTTAACCTCTGCGAAGTGGACGGGATGTGGGCCTGTTCTGATGTACAGCGCCTCCTGCACTTTAAGAACAGGGGCAGTTTCAGGTCAAATTTGAAGTGCGAGTGTGGTCGCTGGGAGAGCTCTCCTCGCGCTCCTGGTAATCCACCTCCACCGGGGGAATAGCTCCGAGTGCTGGAAGCCTGTATACACTAGTGCTTTAAAGCGCTCAGACTTGCTGCGCTCAGGGGGGTGATTTTTCTAGATGTCCCTCCTTCACCCTGCTTTTCCAGCAAGCTAAGCTGGAGAAGACAGGCAGGAAGCAGGAGCCATAGAGCCAAGGTGGAACTGGAACTAGGATTTTTCATACCTTGGTTTTGCCACAGTTTGCACACACCTAACCAAGGCTGAATTGTGCTTCCTGAACACACTGCTTCATTTGCAAACCCACTGGGGATCCTGAATAGCGAATGCCACGTTCTGAAGGAAGCGGGAAATGCAGCCATGAGGCCTAAATTCACAGGCAGAGCATGGGAATTCCCTGTACAGAAGCTATTGGATTCAGCTGTACCCAAACTCCAAGTTTCTTGCACGTGCCGATTCATAATAAAATATCCCATGTACAGAGATCATCTCCATTTAAGAATTGCCTGTTTTCAAATAATCCTGGTTTTCTGAGACCACAGAAATTTAACACCACTGTTGTCTGGTTTATTCATGTGTCAGACAGTCATTCTGTGCCTCTGTGTTTCAATAAATCTGTTTATACTGAAATTCAAGATTACAACTGGGCAGAACACAACCTGTCTCACAAGCTGCTTCAACATGTAGCATCACATCATTTTCCTTCCTTCAGCCCACGTCTGCAAAAGTTTGGCCACTAACTAAGAGGGGCAAGGTATAGCAGGGGAATCATTTCACGTGACAGGAGCCAGGCCTGGGGTATCACAAAATGTGGAGAGAGCTCATACAGGCTGACTGCTCCAGTCCAGCACAGCTGCCTTCCCTACATATTTGCAGTGACTCAGCTGTGAAGTGATGAATCCTGGTCCCATTGAAGTCAAAGGTAAAACTCCCATTGGCTCAACGGGACTGGGAGTTACTCCCCAATAACGGAAATATGTGTCAGACTCATAACAGAGACACAAGAGGACAGAACTATGTGTGCATGTGCAAAAGGAGGGATTTCGGGATATGTCATATCACCGTGTTGTGTAAGTAAATCCGAATTGCTGAATCTCTGTAGGATTCATCCTCATATCTTCGGCTCTATGATAACTCCATTTCTCCAACAGCAAACACCTGCACTGAAATTTCAAGCAATAGCCCAGAATTTCCCCAATTCAGGGGTTTGAACACAGGGCGCCATCTAGCTAACATTGAATTAACAGCAGCTTGCGGTGCGGCTTTTCCCCTTTCACTTTCCTGGGCTTTGCCTCATTCCTGAGCGGTATTGACAGCGCACTTCCCACAACAGCGCATCTGTACTCAAGTTACCAAGGTCAGAAAACAATCAGATTTCCCATGGTAAGGAGAATGCACCCCGTGTAGCCCTGGAAATGTTCCAATGAAGTGTTGGAAACACACCCGTTCATTTAAATGATCTTTAGACAGAAGCAGGCTAAGAGACAGTCCTCTATTCTAGGCCCTTACATATACCAACACATCTGAGCTCGTAATCACCCACATGCAATCACACACACACACAGACTTGTTGCTTCATTCACCCATACAAAGACCTGTACACCGTCCGGAACACACAGACACAATCAGACAAGCGGACTCCCACACACATAACCATACTCTCTAGCACTCACACAGAGATACACACGCAGAAACAGTGGTGAGCTGGAGCCGGTTCCCACCGGTCCACAGGAACTGGTTGTTAAATTTAGAATCCCTTTTAGAACCGGTTGTTCTAAGTTCTGGGACAACTGGTTCTAAAAGGGCTTTTAAATTTAACAAAAGCTCCGGCAGCTGTCCACCCCGTCTCCGGCCCCAGCTCACTTCCCCCTCCTCCCCTGAATGCTCCGCCCCCTCCCCCTCCCCCTCCCCCTCCCCCTCCCCTGCTTCACGCAAATCAGACGTTCGCAGGAAGCCTGAAACAAGCAGCAGGCAGGTAAGCTGGGACGGGGGGGCTCCAGGAAGGTTCGGGCCCCACGGCGCCGGTCCCGGTCGAGCGGCTCCGGCTTGGCCCGGCACGGGGAGTCGGGCTCCGCGGCACTGTCCTAAATCCGGAACCCATCCCCGGCACTAAATTGAATTATGCAAGATATCTAGTGCCTAAATCAGACCAGAGTCTGACCTAACACGAAGTGAACTGTGCAACCAGTTTAGAGAGCTGGTCGACTGCCTTTATCTACCCATTATTGCGCGGTGCATTGCGAGTGTCCATAGTTCACTTTCCCATAGTGCTCAGCACCAAACAGAGACTCAGCACGGCTGGGAATTTATTTCCAGTTATGCCACTTATTTCCTGGCTGATCTAGGGCAAATCAATTCACTCCCATGTGCCTCGGTTTCCCCTGTGGCAAAAAGTGGGGCCAATGCTACTTACCTCCTTTGTAGAGTGCTCAGAAATATCTGGATGAAAACCACTGTACAGGTAATAGGGTTAGGTATCATCCTCTGTACTGGGATTATTTTACCCAGCTCATGCAGAAATGATATTGAGTCTTTGACAGGCTGAGGTTCATGACTTTAGTAATATTGGGCAAAATCCTTCACTCCCCAATCCCGTAAATAGTCTCACTATGATCGGTCAGATTTGGTATTTTATCCATACGCAGGAATCTGACAGGAGTCGTCTACTAATCTCATTCCTCCCAGAGTTTTCTGCTTCATTCTCAGCTGCTCATCCTCTGAAGGAAGCATCCTCTTCATCGTAATTAGCTCTGTTCTAGTGATGAGTCCATTGCCTCTGCTGAAGACATTTTCAATTGACATTTCAAAAAACAACTAACAATTTTCCTGCCTCAGGGTTATGAACACAGGGCCTGACAAGGCTCGCCTTGCACTCAATGGGAGTGTTTCTGTGGGGTTGGGAAGGGTTTTGCGTTAGGCTCTAAAAGAATTTAAGACGCTTTCCTTATACTAGACATTTCTTGCCCAAGTTAGTCATGGCACCCAACCAGCTGTTTTCTCATGGGAACGAATATCCATCCATTGCTGCATCGGGGAATGGCCCGAGGCCAAATGAAGGTAATTGATGGACTAATTCCATTCATGTCAGTGATCTTTGCATCACACTCAGAGTAATAGATTTTTTTCTCTCTCAGATACACACATGTCCCCCTGTCCCCCAGTCACCATCATATCTGAGCACCTCATACTTCTTATCTCATCTATCCTCCCTGCACCCCGCAGAGGGAGGAAAGTCCCGTTATCCCCATTTCACACCCTGAGAACTGAGGGGAGTTGGGTGCTAGAATCTAGAGGCTTAAATACTTTGACCCAAGTGACTTGCTTCGGGTGACATGGGAAGTCTGGGATAGAGCAGTGAAAGGAGCCTCGGCATTCACAGCCCCAGGTGGGCGCCCTGCCCCCGAATGGTCCTTCCTCGCTTCCTCCTGCCACTTTCTGAATCCACAGGCGGGTACATTGAGCTCTTGAAGTGAGCGAGTTTTCTGTGTCCCAAGGAGGGCGGGGGATATGCAAATGGGGGACAGGTTCCTGTTAAAATCTCTCTCTCTCCCCCGGTTGCAACCCGGGAGTCAATCCCAAGCACCCTGGGTCTGTGCAGTGGCCAGCCAACCCCCCTGAGAACTCTCCCCTCCAACATCTGGGAAAACAAGACTTTGATCGGTGAGAAAATACCTTCCAAAGCTGCAGCAAGGAAAATTAAAGTTAGCCAATCTATTGAAGGGCGAGGGATTGTTCTCTGGGTGACGCTGCAATGGCCGCGATTTATAACATCGCTTCACTCTGGGGTCTCACACCTTTACCGGAACACGTGCTTCATGTGGCTGATTCTTCTCCAGTTCACCTACATTCGCTCCTTGAATCCGCTGCTGATTTTTATTGTATTTCCTATTTGCCTCTTTCCCCTTCTCCCCCAGGGGCCCGCTCGCAGGTGGTTCTGAGCCAGTCGGGGCCAGCGCTGAAGAAGCCCGGAAAGTCCCATATGCTGCAATGTGCCACCAGCGGGTTCACTCTTAGCAGCGCCTGGATGGGCTGGTTCACACAGGAGCCGGGAAGGGGCTGGAGTGGCTGGTTGAGTATTATGATGAGTCAAAAAAACAGCAAAACGCCTCCTCCATCCAGGGGCGATTCAGAGCCTCCAATGACAGCACCAACTTCTACCTGCACATGAATGGCATGAAACCTGAGGACACCGCCGTGTTTTATGCACGAGAGACACACACAGTGAGGGGAAGCCAGTCCGGGCTCAGACAAAAACCTTCCCGGCAGCTGCAGAGGAAGTTCTCTGCCTGGGGGCGCTAATGAGTCACAGACAGGAAGGAACCACGTGATGGGAGCATCAGAGAGAAAAGGTCCGTGGTAGAAATACAGGTCCCCGGATTATAGGTATTTGCAGACCAGGAGCATTTCTAAATGCACCTTATTCAGTCACTCTGGAATTGCTCTGTACATCAGACACGGCCATGCAGAGTTCGTCTCACTCCCTTTTCTACTGCAAACACGCACAAAAGAAAATAGAAATACACACACATGCACACACACACATAGAGACACATCAATGCGCACATAAACACACTAACACAGACACAGCACGTATATACACATAAATAAACCCACTTACAAACCCAAATATGTATACCAACATATATGAACGCATAAACACTCCCATAGTCTCACACACTCACACACACACAAACTTAGTTCTTCAAGCCCCCATACAAACACCTATACAGATCAACACACACATACAGTCACACAAGCACCCATACATACAAGTACCCACACCTTCAACCACTCACAGATATAGATACATATACACAGAAACACACGCAAATGCGCATGCGCACACTCACACACACAGAAAAACCTCTCAGACAAGTTCTGGGTGTGTTTAAGATGAAAATATTGGAATGAAAAGATTTAGCCAAATTCTGCTCTCATTGAAACTGGCCCAAATGAAGAATCAATGCCCTGAACTAAATTCCAGATTTATACCGAGTAACTGAGAACAGAATCTGACCTTGCATGGTTTGGGAAACATTCAACAGTTTACAGCGATGGTCTCCTGCCCTCATCTACCCTTTACTGTGCTGTGCATTGCAGGTGTCTGTAGAACGCTTTCCCTTTGTGCTAAGCACCGAATGGAGGCTCCTCACAGCTGGGAATTTATTTCCAGTCCTGTCACTTATTTCCTAGGAGATCTCGGGCAAGTCACTTCACTGCCATGTTCCTCAGTGTCCCCATGTGCACAGAAAAGGGAGTGTGTGGAAATGCAGCTTATCTCCTTTCTAAACCCCTGAAACCTGTGGATGAAAACCACGCTATAGGAGCTAGGAGTTACCTTCGACATCATCTGCACTGGGTTTGTTTGACCCCACTCAAGCAGAAATGACATTGTTTCATTGACAGGTTAAGGTCCATGACGTAACTAATATCGGTTTAATTCCTTAATCCCGTCAATAATCTCACTCTAATGAGGCAGTTTTGGTATTTTATCCATAGCTAGGAATCTGCCCAGGGCTCTTCTACTAATCTGATTGCTCCGAGTGATTTCTGACTGTAGTGGGGCAGCTGCCCCACTCCGTGAGAGTATGGGCTGTGGCAGGCCAGAGGGCCTGCGCAGATGCACAGCCAATGGGAGAAGGGCTTATTGGGAGCCAATCAGGGCCCAGATTGGAGGCAACCAATCAGGGCCAGGCTCAGCCCTATAAAAAGGCTGCTCAGGGAGAGGAGAGTCAGTCTGTCCCAGGCCTTTGACAGGGGAAGGTCTGTCTCCAGAGTAGGGAGACTAGCACCGCGGACAGCGCAGTGCTGGCCAGGCTCAGGGCGCAAAAGGGTGCTCTAGCCCGTAGCTTGCCAGGCTGCAGACCCTGAAGGGAAGGGCCTAGTGGGTGCAAGGGGCCGTAGGGGAAGTGGACCAGGGAATTGGACAGATGGAGGGGAGAGAAGGAGGACAGCGAGGCTGCCGTCAGAGGGTCCTTGGGTCGGGACCCAGAGTAGAGGGTGGGCCTGGGTCCTCCCCTTCCCCCCCCCCTTGCAGTACACCCAGCCATTGGCTGTAGGGAGCGGCCATTATAAACCACGCCAGATCCCTGACAGGTGGGATTAGACTTTGGGGTGTATGGTTGACCACGGTGGCTGGACATAGAGACTGCTGATTGACACACACACACCCCCGGAAGGGGATGTGGATGGACTGAAGGGCACGGCCGGAGGGCAGTGGTCCTGAAGAGGACGCCGCGAGTTGGTGAGCGAAGTGGGCTCAGAAGCCAACCGAGGGCAAGACAACGGGTGGGATACCACTGAGAGGGGACGCTCCACTGGACTGAGCTAATTCCCAGAGTAACCAGTAGGAGGCGCCGTGGTGGTGAGTCCCAACGTTGTTACATGTGGTGGAGAATGTGGGCACTAGCGGTCTGCCCCTGACACAAAGGGCAGAGCAAAGGACTGGGCAGTTTGTGCCACATTGAGAAACTAAGACTGAGACAAGATGGTGGAGAAGAAAGACTTGTACTGGAGGACCTGGGTGGCTCGGCTTGCCGAGCAGCAGAGAGAGGTGCTCTGGCAGCTGCGGGGGTGGGCACCCAGACCGTATAGGAGACCAGGCACCAAGGGCGAGAGGCCAGGGCCTGGGCTCAAGAAATATTACGCCTGTGGGCGAAGGGGCCACTTCAGGAGGGAGTGTCCCTACTGGGCGGGGGCAGAGAGGCCTCACCCAGACAAGGCGCCCCCTGTGAGAGTAACAGGGGGTCCCCAGCTTGTTGGGTCTGTGGGGAGCAGGGACACCTAAAGAGGGAGTGCCCCTACAGGGCTCCCAAGGCCCGGGCCAGCCCAGAAGGAGGGGCTAGGGCCCAGACAAGCAGGACTAAGGCCGTGGCAGGGGGAAGGCACCGAGGGTGCTTCCACTGCCACACCAAGGGCCACATAAAAAGGCATTGTCCCCTGAGGCAGAAAGGGGGAGTGCCTGAGAAAGAGGCTCTGTCTGGGGATAGCCAACAGGGGGTGGTAGTCCAGGCAGAGGCCCCCAAAGAGAAGGGGGCTGGGGTAGAGAGGCCCAACCTTAACCGGGGAACCCACATAGTGGCTGGGAGGGCCGATGTGGGAACCAAAACAGAAGTGGGAACCCACGTAGGACCAGGGAGGTCTACGGTGGGGTCCCAGACCATAGAGGAAGGAGGCAGGTTGCTCCAGTTAGTGGAGGGCCTGCGCTATGAGAGAGATTCCCTGAGGGCCCAGCTACGAGGAGCACAGGGGCGATAGGGAATTCCCCCCTGAGAGGGTTCTTAAGGGGGAGGGTGTGTAGTGGGGCGGCTGCCCCACTCCCTGAGAGTATGAGCTGCGGCAGGCCAGTGGGCCTGCACAGACGCACAGCCAATGGGAGAAGGGCTTATTGGGAGCCAATCAGGGCCCAGATTGGAGGCAACCAATCAGGGCCAGGCTCAGCCCTATAAAAAGGCTGCTCAGGGAGAGGAGAGTCAGTGTGCCCTAGGCCTTCGACAGGGTAAGGTCTGTCTCCAGAGCAGGGAGACTAGCACCGCGGACAGCGCAGTGCTGGCCAGGCTTCGGGAGCAGAGAGGAGCTCTAGCCCGTAGCCTGCCAGGCTGCAGGCCCTGAAGGGAAGGGCCTAGCGGGTGCAAGGAGCTGTAGGGGAAGCGGCCCAGGGAATTGGACAGATGGAGGGGAGAGAAGGAGGACAGCGAGGCTGCCGTCAGAGGGTCCCTGGGTCGGGACCCAGAGTAGAGGGTGGGCCTGGGTCCTCCCCTTCTCCCCACCCCTTGCAGTACACCCAGCCATTGGCCGTAGGGAGCGGCCATTATAAACCATGCCAGATCCCTGACAGGAGGGATTAGACTTTGGGGTGTGTGGTTGACCATGGTGGCTGGACATAGAGACTGCTGATTGACTCACACACACACACACCCCCGGAAAGGGGTGTGGATGGACTGAAGGGATGGGATGCCGCGAGTTGGTGAGCGACGTGGGCTCAAATCCAGCCCCAGGTGACTTGCCCAGTGGCACAGGAAGCCTGGGACAGAGCAGAGAACCCAGCCTGGGCATGCACAGCCCCAGGTGAAAGCCCTGAGCCCTGAATGTTCCTCGCTCGCTTCCTTGGGCCACTTTCTGAATCCCCAGGCAGGTAAATTGGGCTCGTTAAGTGAGGAGGTTTTATGTGTCATAAGAAGGGTGATATGCAAATAGGGATGACAGTTTCCTGTTTAAATCTGTGCCTCTCTCTGCCCAGGCTGCACCTGAAGAGACAATCCGCAGCCCCCTGGGTCTGTGCAGTCACCAGCCAAATCACCTGAGAACTTCCCCCTCCAGCACCAGGGAAAATGAGACTTTGGCTCCTTCTAGTTTTTGTTACTGTGGCTTTGGAAAGTATTTTCTTCCCAATGCATCTACTGAAGGGTGAGAGATTTTTCTATGTGTGATACTGCAATGGCTGTGATTTATAACACAGATTTATTCGGTGGTCTCATGCTCGTTATTGGAGAATGTGGTTCATGTGGCTCATTGGTCCCTTTTTGAAGATAATTCTCTCCTTCAATCCGCTGTTGATTTTAGATTTTCATAGAACTGGAAGAGACCTCGAGAGGTCATCAAGTCCAGACCCCTGCACTCATGGCAGGACCAGCACCATCTTCTAGAACATCCCTGACAGGTGTTTGTCTCACCTGCTCTTAAAAATCTCCAATGATGGAGATTCCACAACCACTCTAGGTAATGTATTCCAGTGCTTAACCACCCTGACAGTTAGGAAGATTTTTTTAGTATCCAACCTAATCCCCCTTGCTGCAATTTAAGTCCATTGCTTCTTGTCCTATCTTGTCCAATCATCATCCTATCGTCTGGAAGATAGCTAATGTAACACCAATATTTAAAAATGGCTCTAGAAGTGATCCCGGCAATTACAGACTGGTAAGTCTAACCTCAGTACCGGGCAAATTAGTCGAAACAATAGTAAAGAATAAAATTCTCAGACACATAGAAGAACGTAAATTGTTGGGCAAAAGTCAACATGGTTTCTGTAAAGGGAAATTGTGTCTAACTAATCTATTAGAGTTCTTTGAAGGGATCAACAAATATGTGGACAAGGGGGATCCAGTGGACACAGTGTACTTAGATTTCCAGAAAGCCTTTGACAAGGCCCCTCAAAGGCTCTTACGTAAATTAAGTTGTCATGGGATAAGAAGGAAGATCCTTCATGGATTGAGAACTGGTTAAAAGACAGGGAACAAAGGTAAATTTGGAATAAATGGTAAATTTTCAGAATTGTGAGGGGTAACTAGTGATGTCCTCCAAGGGTCAGTCCTAGGACCAATCCCATTCAATTTATTCATAAATGATCTGGAGAAAGGGGTAAACAGTGAGGTGGCAAAGTTTGCAGATGATACTAAACTGCTCAAGATAGTTAAGACCAAAGCAGGCTGTGAAGAACTTTAAAAAGATCTCACAAAACCAACAAAATGGCAAATGAAATTTAATGTGGATAAATGTAAAGTAATGCACATTGGAAAAAGTAACTCCAATTATACATACAATATGATGGGGGCTAATTTAGCTACAACCAATCAGGAAAGAGATCTTGGAGTCATTGTGGATAGTTCTCTGAAGATGTCCATGTAGTGCACAATGGCAGTCAAAAAAGCAAACAGGATGTTAGGAATCATTAAAAAAGGGATACAGAATAAGACCGAGAATATCTTATTGCACTTATATAAATCGATGGTACGCCCACATTTTGAATACTGCATACACATGTGGTCTCCTCATCTCAAAAAAGATATACTGGCATTAGAAAAGGTTCAGAGAAGGGCAACTAAAATGATTAGGGGTTTGGAACAGGTCCCATATGAGGAGAGATTAAAGAGGCTAGGACTTTTCAGCTTGGAAAAGAGGAGACTAAGGGGGGGGTATGATCGAGGTATATAAAATCATGAGTGATGTGGAAAAAGTGAATAAGGAAAGGTTATTTACTTGTTCCCATAATATAAGAACTAGGAGCCACCAAATGAAATTAATGGGCAGCAGATTTAAAACAAATAAAAGGAAGTTCTTCACACAGCGCACAGTCAACCTGTAGAACTCCTTGCGTGAGGAGGTTGTGAAGGCTAGGACTATAACAGGGTTTAAAATAGAACTAGATGCATTCATGGAGGTTAAGTCCATGAATGGCTATTAGCCAGGATAGGTAAGGAATGGTGTCCCTAGCCTCTGTTTGTCAGAGGGTGGAGATGGATAGCAGGAGAGAGATCACTTGATCATTACCTGTTAGCTTCATTCCCGCTGGGACACCTGGCACTGGCCACTGTCGGTAGACAGGATACTGGGCTGGATGGACTTTTGGTCTGACCCAGTGTGGCCGTTCTTATGTTCTTATATTAAGGAGAATAAATTTTCTCCCTCCTCCTTGTAACAACCTTTTAGGTACTTGAAAACTGTTATCATGTCCCCTCTCAGTCTTCTCTTTTCCAGACTAAACAAACCCAGTTCTTTCAATTGTCCCTCATGGGTCATGTTTTCTAGACCTTTCATCATTTTTGTTGCTCTTATCTGGACTTTCTCCAATTTGTCCACATCTTTCCTGAAATGTGGTGCCCAGAACTGGACACAATACTCCAGTTCAGGCCTAACCAGGGCGGAGTAGAGCAGAAGAACTACTTCTCATGTCTTGCTTACAACACTCCTACTAATACATCCCAGAATGCTGTTTGCTTTTTTTGCAACAGAGTTACTGACTCATATTTAGCTTGTGGTCCACTATGACACCTAGATCCCTTTCCACAGTACTCCTTCCTAGGCACTCATTTCCCATTCTGTATGTGTGCATCTGATTGTTCCTTCCTAAATGGAGTACTTTGCATTTGTCCTTATTGAGTTGCATCCTATTTACCTCAGACCATTTCTCCAGTTTCTCCAGATCATTTTGAATTTTCATCCTATCCTCCAAAGTACTTGCAACCCCTCCCAGCTTGGTATCATCTGCAAACTTTATAAGTGTACTCTCTATGCCATGATTTAAATCGCTTCTGAAGACATTGAAAAGAACCGGACCAAGAACTGATCCCTGTGGAACTGGTTAAAAGATAGGAAACAAAGGGTAGGAAAAAATGGTTCCGTTTTCAGAATGGGGAGAGGTAAATAGTGGTGTCCCCCAGGGGTCTGTATTGGGACCAGTGCTAGTCAACATATTCATAAATGATCTGGAAAAAGGGGTAAACAGTGAGGTGGCAAAATTTGCAGATACAAAATTACTAAAGGTAGTGAAGACCCAGGCAGACTGCAAAGTGCTACAAAAAGATCTCTCAAAACTGGGTGACTGGGCAACCAAATGGCAGACAAAATTAAATGTTGATAAATGCAAAGTAATGCACATTGGAAAACATAATCCCAACTATACATAGAAAATTATGGGGTCTAAATTGCCACTCAAGAAATCTTATGCCCAAATAAATTTGTTAGTCTTTAAGGTGCCACAGGACTCCTCATTGTTTTTATTTATGTATTTATTTTAAATAAGGAAGTGTTATTTACTCCTTCTCATAACACAAGAACTAGGGGTCACCAAATGAAAGTAATAGACACCAGGTTTCAAACAAACAAAGGGAAGTATTTCTTCACACAACACAGAGCCAGCGGGAGATTAACAAGGCGCGTCCGAGCCTGAGGCGGGAGGAGGTGACATCGCCCGGCCGCCGCCTGACACTTACTGTCCACAGGCTGGAGCGCAGCCCTGGAGCCCGCAGCAGCTGGTCTCGGAGGAGCCGGACCCGGTGATCGAAGTGCCAGCACTGACTTGTGGGCTCAGATCCGCCGGCCGGACACTTCGATCACCGGGTCCGGCTCCTCCGAGACCAGCTGCTGCGGGCTCCAGGGCTGCGCTCCAGCCTGTGGACAGTAAGTGCCGGGCGGCGGTCGGGCGATGTCGCCTCCTCCCGCCTCGGGCTCGGATGCGCCTTGCTAATCTCCCGCTGGCTCTTCCCCTCCCGGCTGCAGGAGGAGGCTGCTCCGGGATCCTGCTGCGGGGCTTTGTCCCCCGGCCCGGGCGAACTGAAGCACAAGGAGGAGCTGAAACCGCTGGGAGCTTGGAAAGGGAGCGCGGCGCTTTCCCCACCCCCGCTCTCCTCTTCCCCAGCTGATGCGCTCCCTTCCATGGAGCCGGGCTGCTGCTGGCTGCCCTTGCTTCTCTCCGCGTCCCCCAGAGCTTTCCCCGGTGGGCCTAGCTGCTGCTCCGCTCCTCCGCAGAGCCTTTCTGGACAGGCCTTTGCCTCCCTGATATTCCCATCCCCCGGACACAGGACACAGGAGAGGACCGGGCTCTCCATGGCTCTAGCAGAGCCTGGACCTGGCTAATGTCCATCCATACACACACACACACACACTCCCAGCTCAGCAGCACAGTCAGCCACCCCTTCGCCTTCCTCTTCTCCACCCCTCCCCCCTTTGCCTTTTTCCTTTGCGGTTTAAGGCTGAACGTCACTGTGGGTTTTCCTTGCTCAACTCTCCTTCTTGGCACAGGGTCAATGTCAGCCTTGTTTCCCAGCCTGGCCTCCTCTCACATGCTGACAGCAGAAAGAGGTGTGGGGCAGCCGTCCCTGCAGCCACTCGCTGCTGAACTTTTCAACTTGACTAATTTCAACATTGGATAGATCTCTGTAACCATCATGTGTTTGCTGCAGTTTGATTGCTCAGACTTTCCGTGAGTGGCATTGACAGATCAATGTATAGTAATAAAGTATCTGACTTCCTGTTCCTTGGGGGAGTTGGATTTTTTTTTTCTTGGAGCAATTTAATTTTCTATGAGCCTTTTTCCTATTTTTTTTCTTCAGAGTAAGCGACACACGTTCTTTAACAAGTGAAAGATCATTGAGTTTTAACCATTTTGATTTACCAGATGTTCGTATCAGCCTGCATGCAACTCCCAAGATCAGTTTGATTAATTGCACTGTTGTATTTCAGCTCAAAGAGGAACTAAAGATTTTCCTTGGACTTTCTGCTCTGAAATTTGCAGCAACAGAGTCAACTAAACATGCTGATGTGTGATTATATTCTGCGATTATTTCCTCAATATGCAAACATGTGTAAAAGCCAAAAAAAGGGGGAGGGGGCCGCCAACATTTTTTTTTTCTTCGGGCGGCAAAAACTCTAGAGCCAGCCCTGCCTAAAATGGCCGAATTTAAGAAAAAACAGAAACCAACCCCAACAGCGAACACAAAGGCACTGATTTGTGCTCAGTTGTATTTTACAGAATCCCCGTATAAATGGGAAGTGGAGTCTGAATGGGAATAGAAGTGTGAACACGAATATGAATATCCATCGTGAATAACAATCTCCCTTCAGTGCTGCCTGCAGTCTCCCCAGACATGGACCCCACTGACCGGACGTTACGTGGCCCCTCTGCGCATGGAACGGGGCTCCAGAGCTGAGTCTCCCCTTCCCTCACCATGTCACTCTACAATAGCCAGGCCCTCAGTTCCTGGGTGAGGAAATACAGTCACTGCAGGGAGCTGGTCATTCCTCCCAGGGGTCCGAAAGTGTCAGGAGGACCCAGCGCCCTGTGTCCGGCGCTGCACAGACACACAGGCCGGGACAGTCTGACTCCTGCACCCGGAGCCCTAGGGCGAGTCAGTCAGATCCCTGGCAGCAGGAGTGTGTGTCTCTTATAACGCGGGGGCATGCAAATGAGGGAGACAGTTTCCTGTTTAAATCTGTCTCTATCTCTGCCCAGGCTGCACCTGGAGACACAATCCACAGCCCCTGGGTCTGTGCAGTGACCAGCCAGTCCCCTGAGAACTTTCCCTTCCACCACCAGGGAAAATGGGATTTTTGCTCCTTGTAATTTTCTCTGTAGCAGCTTTGGAAGGTATTTTCCTCCTCTGATTAACTGGGAGTTAGTTGAATATTGTGTTATCACTGCTTTTTATATTGATATTTGCAACCTGTCTTTATTCTCAGGTGTCCGGTCCCAGGCGCTGGTGGAGTCCGGAGGGGATGTGAAAAGGCCCGGAGACTCTCTCCGCCTCTCCTGCAAAGCCTCCGGCTTCACCTTCAGCAGCTACTACATGAGCTGGGTCCGACAGGCTCCTGGGAAGGGACTGGAATGGGTCACTGCTATATACCCTGGTGGGAGTACATACTACCTTGATTCAGTGAAAGGCCGATTCACTATCTCCAGGGACAATTCCAAGAGTGAGCTGTATCTACAAATGACCGGCCTGAAGCCCGAGGACACCGCCCGCTATTACTGTGTGAGAGACACAGTGAAACGAAACCGATTTGTGCTCATACAAAAACTCAGGCTGCGGAATCGCCCTTCTCCCGGCAGCCGCGCGGGGGCAGCAGTGACACACACACCGCTTCGGGCTCGGACAGGAGACCCGGCAACTGGGTGAATGTAACACAAACCTCCTGTCAGTTTTAACCCTTCCGTTCCCAGGCAATGTGTCTCCCCTTCCTGCCCAGAGCCCCACTGGGCCTGCGGTGCAGAGATCCCTCGCTTCATCTGTGAACCCCAATCCAGAGTGAGTCCTGTACTGAGTCGCTCTCACCTCACAGAACTGGCACATTGGCTCTCCCGGGGCCCGTCTCTGTGTCAGACTCACAGGACAGCGTCTGTCAGTGTAAAGGGGACAAGCGCGTTGGGGTTTGCATCAGACCCAATGGATGGAGTGAATTGCTCCTGGGGCCAAATCCTCCGGTAGTGTAAAGTCACCGCAACTTCTTCCACTAGACTCGAGTTACTCCGGATTTACACCAGGGAGGCTCTGGCCCTTTCAGCAAACTGGGATGTTTATCACATTAATGCAGCGGAAGGTGATTAGTTCATTATAACCGATGTGGGGCCCCTCACCAGGGCATCTCCGCCCTTCACAAGCGGTTATTGCCTTTATCCCCATAACGCTGTCCCTTATTCCCCTTTTTCCATGGGCCGCAGAGGGCTTCAGATGTATAGACAATACCCCACTGGGCACAGTGGAAGGGTCACCAGGCCAGGAGTAAAATCAGGTTTTATGTATATAATTCCCAGACAATATTCCATCTTGTTGCCCATCGCTCCATAGTGTGTTTGATCTCTGATCAAATATCAGACAATGTATTAAAGAGAGACCCCCCCACAGCCTTTGCTAGATTCTCTGGCTACCCACCTGAACCCAGCGCTCCACACACCTACCCAGGCCCCACACATTCCCTGCTTCCAGCTTAACCTCCTTCAGGTCAATCCAGTATATGCAAAGCTGACAGCTCCCACTTCCTGGTTAAATACTGACAGTAGCACCTCAGACAAAAGACCTGACTCATTGGGGCTCCCTTCCAGTCCCACCACGATGCTCTTTGCATTAGGAAACTTCATTTGACTGACTGGAATCTCACATCGATTTTTTTTGAACATACAGTTGAACTACACTTTGAGGACAGAGTCATCCCTGCTCTAACTCAAGGGACTGGCTGTGATGAAGTGGGGGGGTTTCTTCTTTTCAGTGGGGTTTCAATGGTTCGCATGTGGAGGGGGTGGGACTCGGTTTCCCTGGGGGTTACTGGTTTAACAAGGTGAGGGGAGAGGGAGTTTGTTGTTACAGAGGACCAGAGAGGGAACTTGGGACCCCAGCCAATGGCCTGGAGGATGGAGACCCCAGCGACTGGTGACCTGAGACCCTGACCCGGAGACCCAGCTCAGGAGTTGCAGCCGGTTCTGGCCAGTGGGAGGACAATGGGCTGCAGAGTGAGGACCCAGTGACCTAACCAGCCGGTTCCAGCCAGAGGACAGAAGAGGGGAGAGGAGGCCCCAGTTTACAACCCTGTTTACCTGGAGAGAAGACAATGGACAGAGGTGAGGCCTGGGGCCAGTGATCTCAGAGGCCCAGCTGGGAAGCAGTGGGGCTCAGGGCTGGAGAGGGGGAGCAGGCAGAGCCCACCTGGATGCAGGGAGACTGGGATGTGCTGGGCTGAGGGAGGCCAGGCCTGAGGCCCTGAGAGTTTCCTGTGCTGTGTTCAACTCTCAATAAACCCCCCTGTTTTACGCTGGCTGAGAGTCACTCCAGTCTAGAGAACAGGGTTTATAACTTTATAATACTCTATTATTGTTCAGAATCCAGACCCCTAACACACAAGAACCAAAGACAGAGAGAGACTAAGCAGGCTGCTCCCGAAGGGAGAGAGGCACAACCCATCCCCATCTTGATTTACCATGGCTCTTTCCAAAGTGACTGTTAAAAATCCAGATCACAAGCTTCCCTATGGAGCCCAACAGCCTGCATGCAGGAGAAGGAAACTCCTTTCAAACTTAAAGTGATGGCTTCAAACGTTAAAGCAATTTTCAATAAACCACAATGGACTATTGACACTTCTGCCTCCAAGGCTACTAAACATTATGTGATTCTATTTATTCTGCCCCGCCTCCATTAACATTATCACGTAACTCCTATCTGCCCATCTATTAAGGCTACAGTTTAAGGTATAGACTTTAGGTTTACAGCAAGACTTCAGGCCTCTGGGTAGGATTAAAATTAGCTCTAAATTTAGGGATAGAGTTAAGATTTATGGATACAAATAGGGTTAGGATTTAGAGACAGAATAAATTTGAGGTTGAGGTTACAGTTAAAGGTTAATGTGACAGGTCATGTTTAATATTAGGGCCAAATTTAGGATTATGGTTTGCTTATACATTTAAGGTTGGGGTTAGAGTAAATGTTAAAGATTACGATTATTTGTTACCCTTAGAAATAGGGTTACAGTACAAATTTAGATTTTCAGTTAAGAGTTAAATTGTGGGTTTGGTTTTATCTTTATCGTTAGGTTTTAGGTCGGGCTTTAGTGTTAGTTTCAAGATAGTGATGGAGGGAGGGGGTGAGTATTAAAAGTCAGGGTTAGAATTTTCACTGAGGGTTAGAATTGCCTTCACGGATGAAGTCAGGATTTAGGGAAAGAACTAAGGTATTCCTTTAGCTCTCAGGTTAAGATCAATATAAAGGTTAAGGTTCAGGTTTATCCTTAGGGTTAGTGTTAAATATGGGAGTTAGGGAGAGGAGAAAGAAGATGCCAACTGGACTCCTTATAGTCCAATAGGAAGTTCTAATCCAGTGGTGCTAGGACCCCGACTGGGAGAGGGGTGGTACCCCAGAGATAAATTGCTTGCCCTTCTCTCAGCCACACACAAAAAAACTGAGTTTGTTCTAGGAAATAATTGGAGTCTATTATCAGAAGGAAGATATGCAAATAGGGTGAGAATTTCCTGTTTGAAGCTAAAACAACAAAGAGTCCTTGTGGCACTTTAGAGACTGACAAATTCATTTGGGCATAAGCTTTCGTGGGCTATAGTCCACTTCATCAGATGCATGGAGTGGAAAATACTGTAAGCAGGTATAAATACACCGCACATGAAAAGATATGAGTTGCCTTACCAAGTGGGGGGTCAGTGCTAATGAGGCCAATTCAATCAGGGTGAATGTGGCCCATCCCCAAGAGTTGACAAGAAGGGGTGACTATCAACAGAGGGAAATTTATTTTTTGTAGTTACCCAGCCACTCCCAGTCTTTATTCAGGCCTAATTTGATGGTGTCAAATTTGCAGATTAATTCCAGTTCTGCAGTTTCTCGCTGAAGTCTGTTTTTGAAGTTTTTTTGTTGAAGAATGGTGACTTTTAAGTCTGTTATTGAGTGTCCAGGGAGATTGAAGTGCTCTCCTATTGGTTTTTAAATGTTACAATTCTTGATGTCTGATTTGTGTTCATTTATTCTTTACTTTACTTTCCTGAGCTTTGGCCAAGGCCGAAGGAACGACAATCGTTCTGGGGTCAGAGCCTCACAAGTGTGAATTCTGGATGCTCCACGGATCCCAAGGCTGCTACCCCGACTGACGATAGCTGGTGCTCTGGCCCATTCATTCAAACAGATTAAAACATTGGTAACAGAAAGGATCTAGTGATACAATGAGATGAGGACCAGGCACCCACCCAGTTGAAATGGAAAGTCTGATTTTTAACAGGGTATTCTTATCTATACATGTACGGATTTCTTCAGTACCCAACAACAATCAATCAGCACTAAGCAAAATGGAATAAATAAGAACCCTTTACTGTTATTAACATGCAGTTCTCAGTTATTGATTATTGATAGCATATCAACAACCAAGACTGGATTTCTGAAAAATCCAAAGAGGACCCCTCTTTATGATTTGGGAATGGGTTCTTAAGAATGAAGCTCCCTGCCAAAGATACCCCTTTTCTCAAATGTCACTGAAATCTAGAGAGCAGGCAAGACATTTTGTGCCTCTTATAAGGAGGGGAATATGCAAATGGGGGCGTCAGTTTCCTGCTTAAATCTCTCTCTCTCTTTCTGCCCAGGAGGCACCCAGAGAGACAATCCGCAACCCCCCCGTGTCTGTGCAGTTATCAGCCAGCCTCCCTGAGAATTTTCCTCTCAAACACCAGGGAAAATGAGACTTTGGCTCCATTTACTTTTCCTTGTGGCTTCTCTGGAAGGTATTTTCTCTGCACAAATCCACTGCAGAAGCAGGAGACTCACTGTTTTTCTGCAATGATATTAACATATATTGCAAAGTGCTCTTACTTATTTTATTCCCCCTCATTCTTCCCTCCTCCCCTTTTCTTATGCAAGGGCCCGGTCACAGGTTGTTCTGACCCAGTCTGGTCCAGAAATGAAGAAGCCCAGAGAATCCACTCGGTTGAAATGCGCCGTAAGCGGGTTCACTGTCTCCGACTATTACATGGCGTGGTTCAGACAGGAGCTGGGAAAGGAGCTGGAGTGGCTGGTCAGCTATCACACACCTTCATCTACAAATTACTACTCTGACAGCATCAAGGCGATTCACAGCCTCCAAGGACAGCTCCAATTTCTACCTGCAAATGACCAGCCTGAAAGCAGAGGACACCGCCGTGTATTACTGCGCCAGAGACACACAGTGAGGGAGAAACCATCTGAGGACAGACAAAAACCTCCCCCTGCACAGACTGGGGAAGGGATTTCCTGGGGTGGCACTCTCGTTCCGCAGCAATGAGAACAGATCAAAGTATCTCCCCTTGTCGGCACCGCACAGTGACTCCGCTGACTCCATCTCCCCCAGGAAGCGCAGGGAGCAGATGCCCAGGATGGATTTCAGGGAGCAGGGAGGAGCAGGTGCGTCCACCCTCACTCTGTGGATGCCCTCAGTGACTCCCCAGGGCTTTCTGATCAAATACGCTCCAGTTTCAGGCTCCCTCCTTCTCCCACTGAAGTCACTGGAGAAGCTGATCCCTCAGCGAAGAGCAGTGGGAACGCTGAGCCCGGAGTGCGGATTATGGGCCGGAAGGGTCTGGCCAATAAACTAGAAGTGACCTTCCCCGGCAGCCCATTGATAAACCTCTACATGTGAAATTCACCCCTTTGTAAAGGGGCATCACAAGGGGCTATCCAGCTACTGAGCACCAGGGGTGACTTTTATCCTGCCCCTGCAGTACTGACCCTTCTCCTCAGGCTGAGGAGTTTGACTCCAAAACCCTTTCCAACAATACAGCCCAAAACAGAAAATTCCCCAAATCATATTTGCACAGTTTGTCTCTGTCCTAATTTTCCAGATTCCCATGAACAAGTAATGGTTCAGTAATGTACCTGGCTCCTAGGTTATACCATTGACACCAACATCAAAATTAGGGATGGGGCAGAAATAGACAGACAGACTTTCTCCAGTCAGTAATTTCATGGTTGCAAATCTCCGGCGGGCAGAAGAAATAGCAGAAGGGAACATTCCGTGTTACTGCTGGACTCTGGAATCCACCTGCCATGAGATTTAACAAAGCGACGCTGCGTCACACACCTGACACTTCCTAGGTTCCCCCGTTATATTGTCCCTCCCCACCCCTGGCCCATGCAAATGAGCTCCCCAGGGCCCTGTTTATAACCTCGCAGGCCACTCACCCCGCTCAGAGCCAGCACCGGGCTTCAGCTTCTCATCCCGCCTGGGGATCGAGCCGCCAGCCGCAGACATGACCCCCAGCCTGGCCATCGTCTTCCTCCTGCTGCTCCCAGTGGGTACGGGTGGGATCTGCGCTGCCGCTGGGCGCCCGGAACTGCATGTCCCCTAATAATTGCGCCTCTGGGAATCACTGCAATATTTCCCCTTTATTTCCCCCTCTGCAGGTGTCTATTCCCAGGTCAGTCTGGTGGAGTCTGGAGGGGGAGTCAAGAAGCCCGGAGAGACCCTCACACTGACCTGCACCGTGTCCGGATTCTCTCTCACTAGCTACGGGGTGCACTGGGCCCGCCAGCCAGCGGGGAAAGGGCTGGAATGGATGGGAGGTATCTGGGCTGGTGGAGGCAATAACTATAACGATCACCAGAGACACCTCCAAAAGTCAAGTGTTCCTGCAACTGATGGACCTGCAACCCGGAGACACCGCAGTGTATTACTGTGCCGGACACACACAGTGAGGGAAACCTATCAGTGCCTGCACTAACATTAACCTTGTGGGGAACCAGCCTTCTGGACTCTGGAGTGAGTCACAGACAGAAGCAGCAGCCGACACAGCATCCTTCCGGCCTGGTTATTCGCTTCGTACAGATTCCATGGCAAGTTACAAGCACTTGTGAATTTAGCGCCATCTCATCCAGATTCAAACAGGTAATTAGAGCTTCAAAGACTCAGAAGGAAACCCAGGAGTCCTGACTCCCAGGGCCCTGCTCTACGAATCGTCTATCATTCTGCCAAGAAATGAGAGGGAAAACGCCCGGAATATTCACTGTGTAGCAACTAGACTATTCTTCCCTCCCTTGGCTGGGAAGATACAAAAGGAGTCTTTATACCGGTACCTACTGCAGACTGCATTGCCCGACTATCATATTAGAGCCAGGAGTAGATGCCAGATGTTCTGTTTGGTGGCTGAGAAAATTGGTATCACTCACCGAAGAGCACAATGACCAGAGCAAACAGCCAATATGTCACTCTGGCTCTACGTCGGCAACGTGCTGAGCCGGCTAAATCTATTCCCCCTCAACCCACTCGTAATTCCCTGTGGGTGAAATTAACCCTTGTGAAGAGGTTCCAGAACAAGGGCCTATGCACTGAGTGAGCCCTACATCAGCGTGAAGTGGGATTTTAATATTTCACAGCCCTAGTGCTGCCTTCTTTCCAGGGGCCGACTGTTCCGTTTTTATAGCATTTCCCCTACATTGCTCCCATCCCTGGCTCTGTGTCCCCCATTCAGATTCACACAAACATTTCATAAGAAACATGAAGATTTACGAGACCCATTTTGGATGTGCAGTGGAGTTGTAGATGGTTGTGGTCCTATCGCCTAAGGCCTCCAATCACAGACCACACCCCAGAGTGCTAGGCACTCTACAAAGTGAGAGCAGAAGGACTCTTTCTTCCCCAGTGAGTTTATGATCTAGGTATACATGAGAAGCGCGGTATGAGTGGGAATGGGAACAGGAATGGGAATGGAATCATCCGTATGAATTTCGATTTTTAATAATAATCTCCCTTCAGAGCTGCTTGCATCTTCGCCTACAGAAAGACTCCCAGACACACTGCACTCGCCACCCCAGGGAAATTTAACTCTCCAGTGGGTGTCCCAGCTCAATGCAACCCTGTGACCTGACCCTTCCCCAGTCACTGACCCCTCTGTCTGAACATTGGCCTGGGCAGGGGCTCCGGAAACCCCTTCCCCATGATCGCACAATTTGATGACAATTAGGCCCTAAATTCATAACTGGGGAATTGGGTTCACACCCGCAGCTGCTTCTTTCCCTTTTACATCCCACCTCAGTGGGGCTGGGCGCTGCACAGACCCTCAGGAAGGGACAATCTGACTCCTCTCTGAGCCCTGGAGCAAGCAATTCACAGCCTGCAGGGAAGGAGTTTGGGTCCCTTATAAGGAAAGAGGTATGCAAATATGGGTGAGAGTTTCCTGTTTAAATCTGTGCCTCTCTCTGTCCAGGCTGCACCTGGAGACACAATCCGCAGCCCCTGGGTCTGTGCAGTGACCAGCCAGTCCCCTGAGAACTTTCCCCTCCAGCACCAGGGAAAATGAGACTTTGGCTCCTTTTAGTTTTCATTGCTGCGGCTTTGGAAGGTATTACCCCCCCCCCCCCGCCCCGCCGCCAAAGATCTACTGAAGGGACAAGGGGTTGATTTATGGTGGACAGGGCAATGGCTGTGATTTATAACAGAACTTTAATCTGTGGTCTCACCCAGTTTATTGGAAATGTGGTTCTTTGGTCTCTTGTTGATTTTAATTCGCTCCTTCAATCCGTTGTTACTGTGGGGCTTTGTTTACCATTTGCTTCTTTTCCCTTCTCCCCCAGGGGCCCGCTCGCAGGTGGTTCTGACCCAGTCGGGGCCAGCGCTGAAGAAGCCCGGAGAGTCCCATAAACTGCAATGTGCCACCAGCGGGTTCACTCTTAGCAGCACCACCATGGGCTGGATCAGACAGGATCCGGGGAAGGGACTGGAGTGGCTGGTCAGCTACTATGATCCCTCAAGCAAGTCCTACGCCTCCTCCGTCCAGGGCCGATTCACAGCCTCCAAGGACAGCACCAACTTCTACCTGCAAATGACCAGCCTGAGAGCAGAGGACACCGCCGTGTATTACTGCGCCAGAGACACAGTGAGGGGAAGCGAATCTGAGCTCAGAGAAAAACCTTCCCCTGCAGTAACAGCGCAACGTGTCTGCTGCTGAGGGCACTCACCAGGCCGCGACTGCCAGGGACAGGTGATGAGAGCAGCCCAGAGAAAGTCTCCCAGGCTATAAATAGTTGCAGACTGGTGCAGTTTCATAATCGGTTTAATTCACACCCTCCCTCCCCCGGAACTCCTCTGAGCATCAGACACTGTGCCAGAAAGATTTATTCTCTCCCCCCATCCCCACGTTTTTTTCTATTCCAGACACACAAACATAACGCTACTGGATGCACTGGGTCTGTCAGGCCCCCGGGAAGGGGCTGGAGTGGGTCGCCCGTATCAGCAGCGGCAGTGGGAGCAGCACATACTGTGGTGATGCAGTCACAGCGCAATTCACCATCTCCAGGGACAATCCCAACACCCTGCTGTATCTGCAACTGACCGGCTTGAGATCCGAGGACACCGCCCGGTATCACTGTGCGAGACACACACCCTGCACACTGAGGGGAAGCCGGTCTGAGCTCAGACAAAAACCTCCCGTGGCAGTTACAAGAGAAAGTCCCAGCTGGTTTGATGCTGACAGGCCGCATGCTGGGAGCTCACAGGAGACAGTAATTTCCTCCCTTTGAAATGAGGGAAATGAACCCGGCTGTTCAGGCAGATCTAGATCCACAGGAGGCGGAGATACTGGGAACAGGGTGTCCCGCACTGGGTGTGGGGGGGATTAACTCGGTCCCAATTATTCTATTACACACATTGATATGGGTTAAAAGGAATTATCTGCCAAAGAGAAATCCAAATATTCCCATGTTCACCTCTCAGTTCCCGTGTGGGGACAGAAAGCAGGAGAGGTGAAAACACAAACCCCGGCAGCTACAAAAGGGAACAAGGCTGTTCCCCAAATCCCTGTTGGTCAATGCAATAGAGCTGTGTAGTGTCTGTTTATAGATTTATTTGACTCCCTGCTCTGTACATTGTCTCCCTTCTATTAGCCTCATCAATGAACTGGTCTCCAGCCAGTCTGAGAGCCTAGGACCATGGTGCATTATGGAGCCAGCCAGCCAGCCACTCTCATCGTCTGAGTGTCCTTCAGTGTAACCGTCTATGGAACATTCCCCGAGAACATTCTCTCTCTCTCTCTCTCTCTCTCTCTCTCTCTCTCTCTCTCCAGTGTGGGAATGAGTGTGGGGATATGAAAGGGAACATGAGTGCTAATGGGAATGGAGATCTGTGTTTCAGTGTGAATGCTGATACTTGTCTGAAAGTCAGTGGGAATGGAAATATTGTTGTTGGTTTTGTTTGTTGTTATCCCTCAATATTACATCCTGGGGATGGTTTAAAATCACGTAGCGTTCATATCACACAAGTTCTTTAAACACAACCAGGAGAAAGCTTCTGTCTACACTGTATTGCTTATTAATAATTAACTAAGTAAATGATCTTGATGATGATGCTTAGCGGTTATAGATTTGGTGCTGGTTGTGGTCCTAGTGCCTAGGTTCTCCAGAAGCTGGGAATGGGCGACAGAGGGTGGATCACTTGGTGATTCCCTGTTCTGTTCATTCTCTCTGGGGCACCTGGCATTGGCCACTGTTGGGAGACAGGATACTGGGCTAGATGGACCTTTTGTCTGACCCAGGCTGGCCTTTCTTATGTCCTTAATTATAGTCTAGGCTCCCATAGTCCTAGGCATGGTACAAACACAGACCATAAAACCTCTCTCAGTCCCACCGAGTTTACAATCCGAGTGTAAATAGGAAGTGGAGTGTGACTGGGAACAGGAATATAAACACGAATATAAATATCAACGGCGCATAATAATCTTCCTTCACTCGACTCTCCCCTAAAGAAAAACTCCCAGACACGCCGCTCTCGGCCCACTAATGTCAAGGAGGCTCCACTGCAAAACCTTAACTCTGTCCTCAGACTCCGCCCCCTCCCCCAGCTTCTCCCACCTGCGCCCACAGGCGGGCCCCAGACCTGGTCCAAAGCACGAGCCAGGCTTGCTCAGATCACGTTCCTAGTGTCATGG
>NW_020665193.1:245907-252193 GCF_002925995.2 Terrapene triunguis
CTCTCCGCCTCTCCTGCAAAGCCTCCGGGTTCACCTTCAGCAGCTACAGCATGAGCTGGGTCCGACAGGCTCCTGGGAAGGGACTGGAATGGGTCGCCTACATTTACAGCACCAGCATACACTACAGTGACTCTGTAAAAGGGAGATTCACCGTCTCCAGAGATGACTCCAACAGCCTGTTGTACCTGCAGATGACCAGCCTGAAGCCCGAGGACACCGCCCGGTATTACTGTGTGAGAGACACAGTGAGAGGAATCCCGATACTGCTAATACAAAAACCTGAGCAGCAGAACCGCCCTTCTCCCGTGCGCCGCGTGGGGGCAGCACTTCCACAAACAATCCATCCCTGAGCACATGAACGGGATCTACAACCAGAGTGAAAAACAAATCAGTCCTCAGGTTTCAGAACTCAATATCCATCTATAGAATCCTGGGACTGGAAGGGACCTCGAGAGGTCATCTAGTCCCGTCCCCTGCATTCATGGCAGGATTCAGTGTTATCTAGACCATCCCTGACAGGTGTTTGTCTAACCTGCTCTTAAAAATCTTCACTGATGGAGATTCCACAACCTCCCTGGGAAATTTATTCCAGTGCTTAACAATCCTCACAGTTAAGAAGTTTTTCCTAATGTCAAACCTCCCTTGATGCAATTTAAGCCCATTGCTTTTTGTCCTATCCTCAGAGGTTAAAGAGAATAATTTGTCACCCTCCTCCTTGTACTCCTCCTTTTATGTACTTGCAAACTGTTATCACGTCCCCCTCAGTTTCTCTTCTCCAGACTAAACAAACTCAGTTTTTTCATTCTTCCCTCATAGGTCACGTTTTCTAGACTTTTAATTATTTTCATTGCTCTTCTCTGAACTTTTTCTAATTTATCCACCTCTTTCCTGAAATGTGGCACCCAGAACTGGACACAATATTTCAGCTGAGGCCTAATCAGCGTGGAGAAGAGTGGGAGAAATAAGTGGCTTCCTTACAACACTCCTGCTAATACATCCCAGAGTGATGTTCGCTTTTTTTAACAGCTGGGAAGGGGGATATGGGGTAAATACTCTGTGGTGTCAGAGCTGGGAAGGGGATATGGGCTAAATGCTCTGCGGTGTCAGAGCTGGGAAGGGGGATATGGTGTAAATGCTCTGCAGTGTCAGAGCTGGGAAGGGGACACGGGGTAAATGCTCTGCGGCGTCAGAGCTGGGAAGGGGGACATGGGGTAAATGCTCTGCTGTGTCAGAGCTGGGAATGGAACACTGGGAAACAGAATCTGCCGGTGTTTAGAGCTCTGGACATGTTTTCTGGGAACTAACCCCAATAAACCGCATTGTCTGCACTTCGGACTTCTGGTCTTTTGCTGCTTGCTGTCTGCGTGACAAGAACCAGGGAAGTGGGAGGGTGAAGGGAAAGCCCTCTAACACCATCTAGGTTGTATTTCCCTAGTTTATGAGAAAATTAAGTGAGACAGTATCCAAAGTCTTACTAAAGTCAAGATATACCACGTCTACCGCTT
This sequence comes from Terrapene triunguis, assembly GCF_002925995.2. Taxonomy (NCBI): domain Eukaryota; kingdom Metazoa; phylum Chordata; order Testudines; family Emydidae; genus Terrapene; species Terrapene triunguis. The sequence goes on from NW_020665193.1 coordinate 247,413, forward strand.
CCCCACTATCCACAAGGCTTGTTACCCTGTCAAAGAAACCTATTCGGTGGATTTGACATGATTTGTTCTTGACAAATTCATACTGACTGTTACTTATCACCTTATTATTTCTGGGTGTTTGCAAATTGATTCCTTAATTATTTGCTCCCTTATCTTTCCGGGTACTGAAGTTCAGCTGACTGGTCTGTAATTCCCCGAGTTGTCCTTATTTCCCTTTTTATATGATCATGTGTCCATAACAACTGGGGCTGCTGGAATATTCCTACGTTTGAATTTGGCATTTATCAGACACCAACGTGAAAATGCACCGTGCAGAAGAGGATTATTTCAGGGAATCAATTATAATAACTGGTGTAATAACTGGGACTTGGATTTTCAAAGGGGCCTAAATGCGCTGGGTGTCAAATTTCTATTGTGGTTTGTTGGGAATCGGGTACTAATGTCTCAGCTTCCTTTGAAAAATCCCCAAATGCCACTATCGATCTAACACTCTTGAAAGGAGACATCAGGTTCCAAACTCCGCTGGCCTCAATACAAAAACCAGATTTCCCACGATGCTGCCCTGCTCACTAGCAAAATAGTTTTCTCTGTAAAGGCCTGATCCACAATCTGCTAAAGCCAAAGGTGGGTGTTTCCATTCCCTTCAACAGATGGTAGCTCAGCCTTTCCACCTGGAGGGATGGGAGAGGATTTAAGGGAGCTCTTTGTGCACCAGTTTGGGGTCAGGATGGCCCACACTCGCTGGGCGCTGCCCAGGCACAGAGTTAGTACCAGTCCGACTCCCTCTCCTAGAGCGACCGGCCAAATAACTCCGAACATTCAGGGAAAGGGTTTGTTGTCTCTCCTATAAGCAGTGGGATATGCAAATAAGGGTGTCAGTTTCCTGTTTAAATCTCTCTCCCCTCTGCCCAGGCTGCACCTGGAGACACAATCCGCAGCCCCCTGGGTCTGTGCAGTCACCAGCCAACCCCCCTGAAAACTTTTCCCGCCAGCACCAGGGACAATGAGGCTTTGGTTACATCTCGTTCTCATTGCAGGAGCTCTGGAAGGTATTTTCTTCCTTTCACTGTATTAGGGAGGTGCGGGATTATTATGCTATTCCATAGATACTAATGTTCCCTGTAATGCGACTTTATTCCCAGGTGTCTGGTCCCAGGTGCTGGTGGAGTCCGGTTGGGATGTGAAAAAGCCCGGAGACTCTCTCCTGCAAAGCCTCAGGGTTCACTTTTGGAGACCACAGGATGAGTTGGATCTGTCAGGCTCCTGGTAAGGGCCTGGAGTGGGTCGCAGCTAGAAGCTACTGGGCCGGCAGTACTGTACGTTACTCCAGCTCGGTCCAAGGCCGATTCACCATCTCCAGAGACAATCCCAACAACCTGCTGTATCTGGAAATGACCGGCCTGAAGCCCAAGGACACCACCTGGTATCACTGTGCGGGAGACACAGTGAAGGGAAGCCGGGCTGAGCTCAGACAAAAACCTCCCGTTGCGGTCAGTAGGGAAAGTCGCAGTTGGTGAGACCCTGACACTCCGGGTACTGGAAACTCAAAAGAGAAAACACTGTGTTCATTGCAAGGTGCCCTGCTCTAGCCAAATCCAGCGTCACACAGTGCACAGATCCAAGGGCCAGTCCCCACAGGACTGAAAGGGGCTGTACCTGGACCTTTGCCCCCTAATTTTTAATACATTTTAAGTAAATTTTATGTGCAATAAAGACTCCCATTCTACACCCCCTTAAAATCAGGGGGCATGAAACGCGATAAACAAAACCCAAAACCCTGTCATTCAGAACAAGGCACCGGGCTACCCACAACGTTGCTATCGATCATTGTGTATTTCTGTACTATTTGCTTTCAGGTATTAAACAACTTATGTAACCAATCGAGTCCCTGCCCTGCCCTGCACACTGTCTCATGTCTATATGACTCATCAAATACCGCCCATCCATCTGGTCTGAGAATCTAGGACTATGTCACGTAATTGATCTGTCATCCATCCGACTTCCTCTCTCAGTACAATCCAATTAACCTACATGTATTTAAACAGGAACCCCCCTGGAAGGGAGTTGCAGGTATATTTCACCCAGAGATGTTAGGAGTTGAACGGGGTTATCAACAGGTGCCCTAGGGAGATGGGCTCACTCGATCCAGGGCACAAATGGGTATCTCCTCGGTACTAGCTGTTGACATTTTAGCAGATGATGTTGCTGGAGAAATTCCATAGATCAGATTTGTCCAAAGAAAGGACTAAATTCAGGCTTTGTCTCTCAGAAATGTGTGAGCTTAATGACATATCCAAGGTAATGTTGTGTTTTCTATCTAATGTTATAAAAGACCTGAGTGGATCTCTCTCTCTCTCTATCTATGTATTCAAACCCATCACTCTCTTGGTGATTGACACTTGCCTGGTGTCAGGGGACGGAGTCTGCCACCTTCAGAGAGAGAAATGCATTAAGGGGCTGATCCAATTCCCATGCAATCGATTCTGAAAACTTTCTCTGACTTTTCAGAGCTTTGGCCAAGCCCGACAGAAGGACAATTGTTCTGGGGTCAGATCCTCACTGCTGTGAATTCTGGAAGCTCCACGGATCCCAAGGCTGCTACCTCGACTGACGATAGCTGGTGCTCTGGCCCATTCATTCAAACAGATTAAAACATTGGTAACACAAGGGCTCTAGCCAGGCCCTCTCAGAGCTCCAGAGAGGCCCAGGTCACTTCCAGCTTTTGAGGCCCCGAGCCATAATAAAAATTAAAAAAAATTACGACACATGAGAACAAAATGAGGCACCAAAAATAGTGAGACATAATTTGAATTTTTTTTTATTTAACCAATGCTTTTCTAGCCTTTTTCTGTGCAAATGCACTAATTATTGAGGGAAAATCTAGCTTTTGTGCAATGTCACAGTTGATATTAAGCATGGCGAGCCCATCCAAATGCTCTTGTCCCATAGTTGAAGAGTGATAGTTCTTTACCTGCTTCAACACATTGAAGGTGTATTCACCTGAAGCCACCGATGCAGGCAAATTGATAAAAAATACGCAACATGTAGTCAACCATATTTGAAATGTTCTTCTGTAAATAAGTAGCATATCCACACTTGAAATGTTCTACTGTGAACATGTACACAAATGTGGAATGGTACACAAATGCTGAAAAGACTTAAAATGAAGGAATACTAATTAAGAACACAAAATGAAACAATCAGACAGGTTATTATCCTTATCATTGAATCAAAACTCAAGCCCGCAAGGTATAATATAACAGGCTGAGCTGAAGACAGAGGTATGACATATATATAGTAAACACAGACACGGATACAAAGGGATAAAATCCAAATATTTCAAACGTGTGTCCTCATGAAACTCACTGTTCAAGATTGTCATCACAAATTTTCACCTTGAATCTGGGCCTATAGACCACGAAAGCCTATGATGACAGCCAAGCTACCAAGCTAGGGCTCAACCAACCAACCTGTCACCTCTTTTAGCTACCATTTAAAGATAATAATGAGGAATTCTCACACATAAATTATTCCTTAGTCAACTAGACGTAAAACTATAAAGACACTAAAACAGGGGTGGGCAACTACGGCGCGCGGGCCGGATCCGGCCCCTCAGGGCTTTGGATCTGGCCTGTGGAATTGCCCCCCCAGCACTGTGGGCCCCTCAGCCTGTCAGAAGAAGCCGGCACCACGTCCCTATGGCCCCAGGCGCGGGGGAACAGAGGGCTCCATGCATTGCCCTTGCCTCAAGATACCCCCCCGCCCACCACAGCTCCCATTGGCTGGGAATGGGGAACCACGGCCAATGGCAGCTTTGGGGAAGGTACCTGGAGGCGCGGCCAGGGCAGAGCCCATGGAGCCCTCCACTCCCTCCTCCCCCGGGGGCCACAGTGCTTCCTGGAGTGGCGCAGGGACAGGGACAGGACAGGCCGTCATGAAGCCTGCCCTGGCCCCGGTGCGCCCTGCTGCCACCCCGGAGCTGCTTTAGGTAAACGGCGCCGGGCCAGAGCCTGAACCCCTCCTGCACCCCACCCCCCAATTCCCTGCCCTAAGCCCCCTGCCTGCACCTCACACCCCTCCTGCACCCCAACTCCCAGCCCTGAGCCCGCTCGTACACCCCGCACCCCTCCTGCACCCCAACCCCCTTCCCTGAGCTCCCTGCCGCACCCTGCACCCCTCCTGCACCCCAACTCCCAGCCCTGAGCCCCCTGCCGCACCCTGCACCCCTCCTGCACCCCAACCCCCTTCCCTGAGCCCCCTCATACACCCCACACCCCTCCTGCACCCCAACCCCCTGCCCCGGCCCTGCATACAATTTCCCAACCCAGATGTGGCCCTCGGCCCAAAAAGTTTGCCCACCCCTGCAATAAAATGTAACAATTCTCTACCTTTCAACACGCACTTGATCCAGCACCAGCCACTAGTAGTGGTTTGTTTATATAATCGGGTGATCTGAGAGGACAAGTTCATCACGGTCTAATCTTGTGCCATCAGAACCGATATATTTTTATTAATATTTATGAATATTTTTAACTCTATAATATGACAAAATCTATATTAGTTAACAAAAAAATTATGTCTTTTACCAAATCACATCTTTTATTTGCTTAAATTTGCAGCTCTAAGCTGAGAGAGTGTCACATTTTGGTCCGATAGGGATACGCATAAAAACAAGTTGTGAAACTTATCAAATGCCAAAAAATTAACAAGTGTCTAAATCTGAGGCCCCCTCTGAGCTTGAGGCCCAGGCCCAATGGCCCTCCTGCCCCCCCCCCCCCCCC
>NW_020665193.1:252293-278957 GCF_002925995.2 Terrapene triunguis
AGGTGATTTTCTCCCCCCAAAATAGCTCCTGAGATTTCTTCTCATTCCTAATCTCCTGATTTGCCTTGGTTTTCAGGTGCCCGGATGCAGGTGCAGGTGATGGAGTCCAGAGGGGTGTGGAAAAGCCCTGGAGACTCTCTCTGCCTCTACTACAAAGCCCCTGGGTTCACCTTCAGCAGTTCCTGCTCGGCTGAGTGCCCAGGAAGGGGACTGGAATGGGGAATGGGTCTCCACCCACAGACAGCTGTAGAAGCAACACACAAGTTACACCAATTCAGTAAAAGGCTAATTTACCATCTCCAGGGACAACCACGTTTACCTGCTGTATTCGCACAGGAACAGCTTGAGACCCGAGGACACCACCTGGTATTACTGTGAGAGACTCTCTGTAGTGAAGCTCAGAGAAAAACCTTCCCTCTGAGTGGGTGTTTTCCTTTTGGGGCGCCCAAGGTCAGTAAAATGCAAAAAGATTAAATCTGAGAACCTACACGAAACTGGGCACCCTATTGTCTGTCCTTTAATAACGGCCCCATTCTCGCATCCATCGCTCTCACCAGAAAATTGGATGCTCTAAATAAAATATTTAGTAATTGAACACACCAGTATCATTCTTCTTCTCACCAGAATGACAAGAATCTGCAGCTCCCCTACTAACTCGCCAGGATCTATTCCCGGCTGATCTTGCAGTTCCAAATTTTACTCGTGGCTGGCACTGTACAGAATGCTGCAATCAATCCATCTTGGGGCTTCTAGTGGGAAAAAACCACACACTCCTCCCAGCAATTAGAGTTCCCTCAACAAAATTTAGAGAGAAGAAAATCCAACCTTATTAAAATACATGTACATAAAACGGCATAAATCAGAGTGTTGCCGTTAGGGTTATGTCTAAGGTTAGGGTTAGGGTTAAGGTTAGGGTTAGGGTTAGGGTTAAGGTTACAGATGAGGGTATGATTAGGGTTAAGGTTAGAGTGAGGGATAGGGTTAAGGTTACAGATGAGGGTATGATTAGTGTTAGGGTTAAGGTTAGGGTTAGGGATAGGGTAAGGTTAGAGATAAGGGTATGATTAGTGGTAGGATTAGGGTTGATGTTATGTTTAGGGCTAAAGGTATGGCTCAGTATGGGTAAATGTAAGCAGGGCCGGCTCTAGGTTTTTTGCCGCCCCAAGCAAAAAAATTTTTGGCTGCCCCGAACCCCGGCCCTGGGCTCTCACCCCCCCCATCCCCTGCCCCCCCACCCCCGGGCTCTCTCCCCCCCCCCCACCCGCACCCCCTGCCACCCCAGCCCTGGGTTCCCCCTCACCAGTCCTGACTCTGCCCGCTCCCCCCTCACCTCCAGCCGGTCCGGCACTGGCAGGGTCTGGGTAAACAGCGGGGCTCCCGGGTCGCGCCTCAGCCCAGGGTCCCTCCAGCCAGGGCTCCCACCTTCAGGACCGACCGGGACCCAGGAGGGTAGAGCCGGGGGATCGCCCTGGCAGGGGCCTGAGGAGCCGGGGAAGGATAGGCCCAGAGGGAGCGGAGCCCCGGAGAGCGGGACGTGGGCCCACACAGCAGAGCTCTGCCCTCTATGGCCCCACTGCTGCTGCTGCTTCTGGCCGCCCTGCAGCAGCCCCTGGGCGGCTCGGCCACTTCACCCAGCCCCGGCTGGGGCGCTGGGGAGCAGCCGCCCTGCAGCACCTGCAGGCGGCTCCATGCGCCCCATGGGGCGGCCCCCAGCCTGAGTGTCCCCTGCTCGGAGCCTGCCCGGCCCAGCCACAAGATATGGGGGCTGCTCCCCCGTGGCATGAACTGCAGTGGCCCCAGGGCGCCCCCACCCACGTCGCGCTGCTGCTGCCAGGGCCAGCTCTAGGCTTTTGCCAGCGGAAGCAAAAAAGAAAAAAAAATTGGCCAGAATGCCGCCCTTGAAAATGTGCTGCCCCAAGCACGTGCTTGGTTTGCTGGTGCCTAGAGCCGGCCCTGAATGTAAGTATCAGGGCCTAGATTAATTTTAGTGTCTGACTCAGTGTTACAGTAAGTGTAAGGTTTACAGTTAGAATTATTATTAGAGCCATTATTACAGTTAGGCTGTTGGATTAAATCAGAATTGGGGGGGGTGATAAATGAAAGAGGGGGTAGCTCCCTTTTATGGACACCCAGCCAGCCAGTTAGCTATACAATCCCTTTTAGTAGTTGTTCTCTACTTGTTTTACCTGTAAAGGGTTACAAAGTCTCCCTGCATAGGTAAAAGGAAGGGAGTGGGCACCTGACCCAAAGAGCCAATGGGAAGGCTAGAACTTTTTAAAACTGGGAAAAAACTTCCCCTTTGTCTGTCTGTTGTTGTTTTCTGGAGAGGGGGGACAGAGCAGCGATGCTGTAAGAGCTTTGGGCCAGGTATGAAAAGTCATCAGATCATACCTAAAAACTATTCACTTGAAACCCCAGATATGTAAGAAGATCAGGAAATGTCTAGGAAGATGTGATTAGGTTTATCTCTTTTTATTTTTATATGGCTTGTGGATTCATCTGTGCTAACCCCCAGGTGCTTTTGTTTTGCTTGTAACCTCTAAGCTGGACCTCAAGAAGCTATCTTGATGCTTAATCCTTGTAATTGCTTTTTATAAACCTAGCAAAAAGCCTAAGTTCCAGATGTATTTTCTTTCTTTTTGTTTTTAAGAAAATTTACCTTTTTTAAGAACAGGATTGAATTTTTGTGTCCCTAAGAGGTTTGTGCATGTTGTTTAATTAGCTGGTGGCAACAGCTGATTTCCTTTGTTTTTCTTTCTCAGCTCTTCCCCGCAGGGCAGGTGAAGGGGCTAGAGGGTACCGCACAGGAAGGAATGCCCAAGTGCGCCTTTCTGGGTTCTCAAAAGAGGGATTTTGCACTTGGGGGGTGGCAGCATCTACCCATCCAAGGTCAAAGAAAAGCTGTGACCTTGGGAGTTTAATACAAGTCTGGAGTGGCCAGTATTAATTTTTAAAATCCTTGTGGGCCCCACCTTCTGCACTAGAAGTGCCAGAGTGGGGAATCAGTCTTGGCACGGGGTTCGAGTAATAATTAGCATTTCGGGTAAGGGTAAATAGTATGTCTATGGATTAGAGTTCGAGTCCGGATTTGATAAGAGGCTACATTTATGGTTAGGTTCTTGGACAGATTTGAAGTAAAAATTGTAGAATTGTATCTTCTTTCAGGAATAGAGGATAAAGAATCCTAGGGAATATTATAAGGGTTCTTGTCATTTTATCCTGAATAAGTAAAAGTTTTTCACTGTTTGAAAATCCATTAACTTCCGTGGAGTGACCAGTGTTTTACAGCTGAGGGTGGGGGAGCAGAAAGCACCAATACAGAGCAGAGCCCTGCCTGCCTCACTCCAACCGCTCCTCTTCTTGCAATTCACAAGGGAACTCCAGGGAGTGAAGCGAACCGCGATTGTCCCATGTGGTGAAAGCTACCAGGAAATATTTCCCACCAGACAGAGCCCAGGTCAGTGGAGCCACCGCTTCTGGGAAAGGGGCTGGGCCGGGGCTTCAGTCCCAGCTATTTCCCAGCGCCCCGGGGCATTATTCTGTCTGCAGGGGTGTCTGAGCTTAATGGAACCCTGTGACCCGACCCCTCCCCTGTCACTGACCCCACTGACCTATGCCTGCACGGGGGCTCCAGGGCTGGATCTCCCACCCCCCTACAAACTGACAGCTATCGGGCCCTGATGGGAGCCAACAATTTTACGCAGACTCAGTCAAAGGCCGATTCACCATCTCCAGAGACAACCCCAACAACCTGCTGTATCTGCAAATGACCGGCCTGAAGCCCGAGGACACCACCCGGTATCACTGTGCGAGACACACAGTGAGGGGAAGCCGGTCTGAGCTCAGACAAAAACCTGCCCTCGCTGGCTAAGGACAAACTCTCCGCTGGGGGGCGCTGGAGTTCTACAGCTCGCAGCAGAGAGACAGTGAGCGAGAAAACTCCTGTCCTCAGCTGCCTGTCTGTGACTCTCACACACACAGATGCAGACACAGACTAACCGCACTGTTTTTTGTTTGTTTGTTTTTTGTAGTGCTTATATTCTCAGAGGATTACTGTCTTCTGAAGGCAGCAAATATAACTCCACTAATTCATGTGATCGAAAGCACATTGATATCAGCCGAAAGACTCCCATTTAACTCACCTGATTTGAATAAAGCCCTTATTAACTGGAAATGTATCTAGTACTGTACAGTAAATATAGCGCTTTTGCCAACAGTATAATTAATCTCTACCGAACAGGAATAGGATTTCAGAGATGCTGTAAGGGAACTAAGGGCCCAAATCCTACTGAATTTCGTTAGCATTTGAGTTCCTAATTCCCTTGGGCTCTTTTGAAATCCCAATGAAAACCACAAGAAAAGAGGTATAATTTCCCTTCTCCAAATATTCCTTCATTCCTAAGAAGGCGCTGTCCTGCACTTATATTTGTCTGAGAAGCTCAAAGACGACTAAGAATGTTAAATGACCAAATCCTATTTATTTAAATTTAATTTGGGTGTCCAAATACCTTAGGCGGTTTCACACTTTGGTGAACTGAATTCACTGTGTCAGGGGAACATGCGTCCCACGGCGAGATCCCCATGTGTAGACAAAAATCAAACTCCGTCATCTCTTATATTCACGTTGTGAAACTGGCATGCAAATCCGTGTCCGTGCCTCCCCCCCGCCCCCCGCCGCGGGTTCCTGTTTAAATACAAACCCTGGATTGGAAGAGCCCCAGTCTCTCCCCAGACACAGAACTGCCCGGTCCTGGCTGCTGGGGACAGTTTGCACATTCATTTAAAATGAACCTGCTACTGATTTTTCTGTTCATGCTGGTGGCCCCTTCAGGTACGTGTCTATTGGGGGTCAGGAGGGTTAATTGCTGCAGTGACTCCAGAAGATCAGCCATTCAAGGAAGCCTAAGGGAATGAAGTGCCCGGATCCCAATGTAATTCAGTGGCATTTGGGTGTCTCGCTACCTTAGGCGCGGTCTCGTGGTGTTTAATTTTCACATGTTCCCCACTCCCAGGGGATAGGAGCCTGGCTCATGGATTCATTTCTGTGTTTCCCTCCCAGGTGTCCTCTCCCAGGTGCAGCTGAAGGAAACAGGCCCGGGAGCGGTGAAACCCGGGGAGTCCCTGACACTCACTTGTACCATCTCCGGAGACTCAGTTTCTAGCACCAGCGTTACCTGGACCTGGATCCGGCAGCCCGCGGGGAAAGGGCTGGAATGGGTAGGGCGCATTTACTACAGACCAAGCCAGTGGTACACTAACTACGCCAGCTCTCTGCAGAGTCGAACGACCATCACACAAGACACTTCCAAGAACCAGTTCTCCCTGCAGCTCCGCTCGCTGACAGCTGCAGACACTGCCACGTATTACTGTGCCAGAGAGACACAGTGACAGAGCAAAGCAGGGACTGGTACAAAAAGGGGAAGCATATTCTGACCAGTGCAGGGAGACAATCAGAATGGAAAGAGCTGTTATTCCCATCATTAAAATGCATGTAAATGAAACAAAATGGAAAGGGGAGGCAGGTAAGGAATTTGAGGGAATTTTCTACATATCTGTGGACCAAAGTGATGCAACAAAGAGGAGGATCATGAGCTTTAGTGACATGCCTCAACCCCCTGGTCGCAATATTTCTAAAATCCCCACCAGCTCTTGTCCAGCAAAATTCAATCTTACAGACATTCCAAGGGGTTGAGAGATAAACTAACTAGCAAACCCAATCCTTCCACACTGGTCGGGAAAGAGAAATAGAGAAAGAGACAGAAAATGACTGACTGAAGAAATGATGTTGATCTGTGAAGTTTTGAGAAGCACCTACGTTAATCAGGAGCCGAGGATCCAGATTCTCAAAGGCATTTAGGTGCCTAAGGAAATATTCAAAAGCATTTAGGAGCCTAAAGTTCATTGATTGCAATGGGCGTTGGGCAGCGAGGTGCTTCTGAAAATCCCACCAGTTGCCTGCATGCCTTTAAAAAATGGCTGTTAGAGACAGTAGTTTAGAAACTTTGGGATATGCGTACATGTTGCCCAGGATGTTAAAAGGGGCTTCTGGGAATTAGGTACTAAAATCTGGCAGAAATTGCTTAGGTGTTGGGCAGCTGTCATCCCTTAAACTCCTTTCAAAATTCTCAGCTCCTATTATTGTTCAGGGTGCTCAAATAACAGTGTGATTCGCCAGAGAGAGAGAGAGAGAGAGAGATGGAGGAAGAGAGCAATAAAGTTATATTTAGTTGGTTCATTTAGGTGTTCACGGTTATAATTTGGAAGTATCACATGTTGTAGGAGCAGCAGTGATCTGTATGCTCTGTATGACTATGCTCTGTATAACCTGCATGTTCAAGAGGTCTGTTACACCTCCCCTCCCCCCCCATTTTGTCTCCTCTTCCTCTCTGAATACCTGTGAAGTGGCTTTCCCCCTCCCCCTCCCTCCTGGAATGCCTGTGGGATGAATGGGCTGGTTGAAGAGCTGGAAGATCAGAAGAGCTCCCAGGTAGACAAGGTGTCTGGGACTCTGATTAGGCAGCGCTCACACACCCAGTGCATGGACACTGCCCGAGGTGGAATGTGACCAACCAGATGTGGCCAAGTCATCTCTAGTCACAGGCCATGAGGGGCAGGTCCTTACAAGGGGAAGGGGCCATGTGCTCGGCAGTGCACTCACAAGCTTGTACCTCCTGTGAAGACCCTTCGCCCGGACCGTCGGACCAGTGGTTCACCGCGTTGTATTCCATCGTGCCTCGGGAAGACTTACCTTCATCGCCCCATCCATCGCTGTGCTGTGGGACACTTACCTTGAAGGATCCTGACATCTCCAGTGCCGTGCCTGTCCTGGGAGCGTGAGTATGCGAGTGTGAGTGTGACACCCACCCCCTTCTTTTGAGCTTAGCTATCACTATAATAAACACACTGCTTTCTGCCAAACTCTGGTGGGTCATTAGTCCTCCCTAAGCTTACTAGGTGGCCCAATTTCGGGTAACATTACTGGTGGAGAATGCAGGCAGCTTAGTGGAGGATTTGACCCAAGAGTAGGGGTCCTCTGGTGTCTCCCGGTGGTCTCTTGAGCAGGTCCGTCTCAACCCTGCTTGAAAAAGTGGTAGGCTAGCAACCCACCGCAGGGAGAAAAGGACGCCGCTGCTAAGTATGCCACTGTGGGGCAAGGAGAAGAAAAAGGCGAAGCAGCCCAAGTGAGAATACACCCCCTTTGGGGAGCGGCAGCGCCGCCCGGGGTGTTGTTAGCATGGCTCCAAAAGAAAGGGGCAGACCCCTGGATGCCAGGGGCGGTTGCACCTGGGAGTACAATTCCTGAACTAGAGCTCCTGTTGGATAAATATGTACTGATATACGGTCCCGACAAGGCGGGATGGGATTGTGCAGCCGCCTGGCTGCTGTGGCAAGCAGGCTGGCAATGGCAGGAGGCAAAGAAATAGATTCACTCAAGGGCCGATGTAATGAGTTGAGAAGGAACGGGATATGTGGAAGGCGCAGGCTCTGACTGCTAGCGCCCAAGCGTCTTCCCTCTCTGTAGCCACAGTACCGGTGGTGGAAGCAGAAGAGAAGCGGGAGCGGGTGGAAGTAGAGAATGCCGCTCTGAGCCAGGCAGTTACCTGCCTGAAGGATCTGGTCCTGGAGCGGTCAGCCCAGGAGAACAGGGCCCAGGGGGCTTATTTAGCCCGAGTCACCGCCGTTGGGGTGAAAGCCCAGGGGGGTGTGGGACCATATGATGATTGGGACGGGGATATCTGGTATGATCCAGATCCCCTGGATCCAGACCCCGGATGGCCGGCCCCCAGACACCGTGTTGCGGCGGTCCGGAGGGTGGTCCGAAACTATGGGCCCGTGCCCGCAGGGGACGGGGCAGCCCCAAGTACTGGACACACTATGGCAGAGACTGAGTTGACTCCCACACAAGCAATAGAGTTAGCAAAAACCCTGGGTGGCCCCTCGCGCTCCGGGTTCAGCGGGTGGGCCCGGGACATGGTGACCCTGTGTTTGGATCAGGGACTGAACCCAGCTGAGACCCGACGGGTGTTAAAAGCCACGTCCGGGTTGGGAGGGGATTTAGCAGGGGCGGCTCGGCAGCAAACCGGTCATGCCACACCCAATAGTATCTTTGATATGTTGGCGGGGATGACGCCTGCCGTGGGGCCATGCACGTTGTTGGCAGAGTTTGTCTCGGTGGCTGCTGTGCCTGGGGAAGACCCCGTCCGGTTCATAGAGAGAACGGTTCACCTGGCATGTTTGTGTGGCCGGGGTGTGACTGCCATAGAGGGAGGGCAGGTTCCCCCGACCATAGCTCACGTAGCCCTGCCTCCGGAGGAATTGAGGCTGGTCGCCCAGAGTCTCCCAGTCCATGTACAGCAGGCGATCGGGAGGTGGAGACCAGGGGAACCCGCGGATGTGGAAGCCCAGCTGGACGCAGTCAGGCAGGCTGCTCTCATCGCCCCGCCTGTGCCACAACCACCAGTGGGCCAGGCTTCTAAGGGGCGGCAGTAGATCACAGAAACCTCAGGAGACCAGACTCTCGGTCTGGAAACCGCAGGTGGAAGTCCTGCCCGCGGAATAACCTCTGGTGGGTTTTGCTGGAACAGGACGAGGAACAGGGGGAGGGAAACCCACCGGGGAGCTGATGCTCCGGTGCGTGCAGTTGAGGATACCCCTTCCTGCAGGGGAGCAGAGGGGCATCCCGACCCCATCAGGAGCAGCACCAGCCGGCTTGGATCGGCCAGCGCAAGTCCCCTAAGGGAGCCCGCAGGAGGACGGATGCCCAGAGGACAGGTGACAATGGGTAGCCACCTTGTCCCCCGATCAGAGGCGTGTCTAGTAGTCCAAATGAGGGTAGGAATGAAACGTACCCCCTGCATGGCACTGGTGGAAACTGGTGCAGCAGTTTCGCTGTTACCCTTTTTTCCTCCTGAATGTGTGCAAGTTCGGTCAGTTGTGCTGGCTGCTTACGGGGGCCAGGAGGAGAGAGGAACCTTGTTGTCAGCAACTAGGTCGGAGTTGGCAGATTTGGTGGCTAACCTCCCCTGGGTTCATTGGCAGATGGCAGGCGAAGTTATTCTGGGGATTGATCAGCTCAGAGAGCTCTGTTTGGTGGTAGATTGTGTCAATCGCTGCATGTGGCAGGTCCCCGCAGTGGATTGGGGAGAAAATCTACAAGGAGGGATCTCCGGAGTGCTAACCCGCTCTGTGTTGGGGTTGGCAGCTGTGGAGGTTCCAGAGGCAGATGAATGGAAAAAGCAGATTCCCGGGGTCTGGGCTAAGGATAAATACGATTGTGGTCTCTGGAAGGGGGAGCCCATTGTCATTCAGGGTCCCCCGGTGCTGCCCCAGAAACAATACAAGAATCCTCCTGAGGCAGAGCAAGCTGTGTGTGAGGTATTGGATGCCCTGATAGTCCAAGGAGTGGTTCGTTTAACTACCTCTTCTTTCAACTCCCCCGTCTGGCCAGTCTGCAAGGCAGACAGGAAGACCTGGTGACTAACTATAGATTACCACCGGATCAATGCTTGCACCCCACAGCGGGCTCCAGTGGTGGCAGACATGACCGCATTGTTGGAAAGTATTCCGCCCGAGGCAAAGTGGTTTTCAGTGATTGATCTAGCAAACTGCTTCTTCGCCTTGCCCCTGGCTCCAGAGAGTCAAGAACGATTTGCCTTTACCTTTCACAATACCCAATATACATTCACCCGGGTTCCCCAGGGATTTCACCAAGCCGTAACTAGCACCCTAGATACCCTGACCCTCTCTGACCGGCCACGGGTAGCATCTTATGTGGATGACATCCTCATAATGGGCAGCAGGATATCGGGAACTAACAGAAAGAGTGCTGCATATCTTGCAAGAGGCAGGATTTAAGGCATCCCGAGAGAAAGCTGAACTGGTGCAGCCTTAGGTGGCATATTTGGGAGTCCAACTATCAGAACAGGGTCGACAGGTTTGTCCTAAACGCCTGCAAACCCTTCAAGCTCTTTCTGCGCCAAAATCTAAACATGAGCTGCAGATGGTTTGGGGTTCCTTTCATTTTGTTAGAACTCATGTCTGGGATTTTGCCGATCTAGCCAAGCCTTTATATGCCTTATTAAAGGAGGATGCACCATTTTTGTGGGGGGAGGAGCAGGCCCGGGCGTTCGGGGCCGTTAAGCAGGGAATTCTGAATGCTGCGGTGCTTGCTACTCCGTGCCCGGGGTTTCCCTTCCAGTTTCGTCTGGCAACCTCACCCCAGGCCATAGCAGTGGCTGTCTTCCAAGCTGTGGGCGCTGAACCAGTTCGCCCGGTAGCCTATTACTCCTGAGTCCTGACCCTGGTGGAGCAAAAATTTGGCCCATGCGAGAGGGAGTGTCTGGCTGCAGTTTGGGCTTTAGAAGCCATGGCGGCAATGGTGGGGGATAGTCCCATCATTCTACAGAGCTGCCACACTCCGCTGCGATATATCCTGTCTGGAAAGCTAATGGGCAGCGGTGTCAGTAGTCCCTGGCTGGCACAGTGGACCCTGACACTAGTGACCCGCAGGGTCTGATACAAATCCACTCTAGGGGCATCCGCAGTGGCGGCCACTTTGCTATCATGCACCGGAACCAGCCATGAATGCCCGATACAATCCCCGGAGCAATTAATCAAACAGGTGGCCTCAGTGGCTGAGGCACAGGAGATCACCCATCCTGAGAACATCTGGTTTACGGTTGGCTCGGCATTGCGAGTAGAAGAACAGCTGCGTATTCAGACAGCGTGTCTGAATCTGCTGGATCGCAGTGTGGTTCACAGCTGGTCCGCGGGTTCGGCTCAGCTAGCACTGTTAAAAGGTTTGGTTGAGTGCCTGAGGCTGTGAGCTGAAAACCTGGGACCCCTAGTGGTGTTTTGCGACTCAAAGTATGTAGTGGAGGGTAGCAGGAACTGAATGTGGCAATGCGCTCGAGATCAATGGAAAAGCGCAGATGGGAAGTGTCATAAATATACACAGGGCAGCTGTACTGAATTGTCTTACCTGTAAGGGATGAATCAGTTCAATTAACCTAGTTGTCACCTGACCAGAAGGACCAATGGTGAAAGAAGATACTTTCAAATCTGGGAGGAGGGGGAGAAGGGTTTGTTTGTGCTCTCTTTGTTTGTTCCATCTCTGGATGGAGAGAAGGTCCTGGCAGGAAAAACATATCCTGGAAACATACCTGAAATTAGCATCTAAGATTACAAAAATGGTAAGTAAGGCAAGGAAATGCGTTAGATTATCTTTTGTTTTAGCTTGTGAATTTTCCCTATGCTAAGAGGTAATTTCATTCCAGTTTTGTAACTGGAAAGCAGAGTCATGGGGGAATCCTCTGTGTTTTAAATCTTTTTATTTACCCTGTAAAGTTACCTTCCAGCCTGATTTTGCAGGTGTGATTCTTTTACTTTTTTACAAATAAAATTATTCTTTTAAGAACCTGATTGATTTTCGGTGTCCTAAAAACCAAGGGGTTTGGTTTGTGTTCACATTGTAACCAATTGGTTAGTATATTATTCTCAAGCCTCCCCAGAAAAGGGGATGAAGGGGCTTGAGGGGATATTTTGGGGAAACAGAGACTCCAAGTGGCCCCTTTTCCTGAATCTTTGTCTAAATCACTTGGTGGTGGCAGAAATAACATCCAAGGACGAGGAAAGGATTTGTGCCTTGGGGAAGTTTTTAACCTAAGCTGGTAGAAATAAGTTTAGGGGTCATTCATGTGGGTCCCCGCATCTGTACCCCAGAGTTCAGAGTGAGGAGGGAACCCTGACAGGAAGCCATTAGCTCATGGGGAAGATTGGCAGACTGTGCACCAGCGGGTGACTGCCCATCCGGGGCAATTGTATTTAACACATGTGGGGGGTCACCAGAACCCCGACTCTACCCCGGAGGCTCTCTATAACCATCATGTGTATGTGTTTGCTAAGACCCCAGTAGTAGCTGCTGTCACCATCAGAGGTGCTATACACCGACAATTACGGGCAGCTGAAGATCCCTCGGAGCTGCCTGACGTGGCACCCAGAAGGTTGGATCGACGGGATATCATCTGTTGGGCCCATGGACTAGGACATGGATGAATAGAGACCACCTACCAGCGGGTCCGAGAAATAGCCCACTGGCCAGGACAGCGACAGCAGGTAACTGCCTGATATGTGCTATGCACAACGCTCAGGCCGGGGGGATCAGAGGACCAATTACCCTTGGCCCACCAACAGCTACCTGGTGGCCCGTGGGCTCGGGTCCAGCTGGATTTCATTGCGGGCCTCCCACCAGGACCACAGTGACAAACCTGCTGTCTGGTAATAATTGATGCTTTTAGCAGGTGGGTTGAAGTGTTCTCTATGAAGCGACACACGGCGGCGGATACAGCCAAAGTGGTGTTCAGGGAGATCATATGTTTATATGGATCACCAGAAGTCATCAACTCAGACCGGGGACCCCAGTTCATGTCAGAGATGTGGGAAAGCCTCCTGTCAGCACTGGGTATCTGGCGACAGCTGCATATATCCAACACCCCCACAGCTCTGGATAAGTGAATGCATGAACAGGAGCATGAAGGAGTCACTAGGTAAGGTTCTGGAACATCAAGGAGGTTCATGGGTGGAGAAATTGCCCCTTGTATTGGCCACGGTCCGCAGCCGAGAATGCCTCAATTCCCACCTTACCCCGTATAAGCTGTCAGGGGCGGCTCCAGGCACCAGCGCAACAAGCATGTGCCCGGGGCAGCAAGCCACGGGGGGCGGCATGTTGGTCGCTGTGAGGGCGGAAGTCAGGCAGCCTTCGGCGGGACTGGCAGATCACTTGCAGAAATGCCGCCGAATCTGTGTGACCAGCGGACCGCCCGCAGGTGTGCCACCGAAAGCCGCCTGACTGCTGTGCTTGGGGCGGCAAAAAACATAGAGCTGCCCCTGGACACAGTAATACCGAGCGGTATCCTCAGGCCGGTCAGTTGCAGATACAGCAGGTTGTTCGGATTGTCCCTGGAGAGGGTGAATCTCCCTTGAACAGCCGGCGAATACCACTGGCTCGATCCATCCGAGTTAACCTCAGCCACCCACTCCAGCCTCTTCCCGGGACCCTGTCGGACCCAATCCATGTAGTAGCTGCTGAAGGTGAACCCGGTGGCTTTGCAGGAGAGGCGGGGAGAGTCTCCGGGCTTTTTCGCATCCCCTCCGGACTCCACTAACAGCTGGGACACCTAGAAATAAAGACATGTTACAAGTATCGGTGTAAAAACAACAATAATGTTATAGTCTTCGGGCTCTGCCATTTAACCAGGAGAACAAAATACCTCCCAAACTTGCTACAATGAAAACAATTGTGATCCAAAGTCTCATTTCCCCGGTTTTCGGAGGGGAAACTTCTCAGGGGACTGGCTGGTGACTGCACAGACCCAGGGGCTGCGGATTGTGTCTCCGGGTGCAGCCTGGGCAGAGAGAGGGACAGATTTAAACAGGAAACTGTCACCCCTATTTGCATAGTCACCCCACCCCATAATGCACGCAAACTCCTTCCCTTAATGATGTGAATTTCTTGCTCCAGGGCTCAGAGAGGAGTCACATCCTCCCTTCCTGTGTGTCTCTGCAGCACCCAGCCCCAGAGCGGTGCGTGTAAAGAAGCAGCTGCTGGGTCTGAGCCCAATTTCCTGGTTATGAAGTTAGGGCCTGATTGGCATAAAATTATACGGCGTGGGGAACGGTCACTGGAGCCCCTGCCCCTGAGAACAGCGGGTCAGTGACTGGGGGTGGGGGGGAGGGTCACAGAGTTGCATTGGGCTGGGACACCCGCTAGAGAGTTAAAATTCCCTCATGTGGCGAACGCCCTGTGTCTGGGAGTCTTTCTTCAGGTGAGGCTGCAGGCAGAAGTGAAGGGAGATAATTATTAAAAATCGAGATTCATATTGGTGATTACGTTCCCATTCCTTTCCCCATTCCCACTCATGCCGCACTTCCCATTTATACCTAGATTGTAAACTCGTTGGGGAAGAGAGAGTCCTCCTGTTCTGTCTTTGTACAGTGCCTAGCACTCTGGGGTCGTGGTCTGTGATTGGAGGCCTTAGGCGCTGGGGCCACAACCACCCCCAACTCCAAAACCATCACCACAAACAACAAACAAACAACAACAATAATATATATTGCCATTCCCACCTGTATTGATATAGGTATAACACATTCACCCTCACGCTCATCTTTCCATTCCCATGTCCAGTCTGACGCATGTTCTCTTTAATATCCCCATAGTCACCTGCTCACATACTGATGTTCCCATTAACACTCATATTCCTATTTGCATTCCCATTCCTAGTCACCCCGTGCACACCTATACCCATTTCCAATGACACTCCCATTCCTCCGCTCCTTTCTACTCACCGCCCCATTCCTGTTCACACTGAAATTCCTATTCCCACTCCTACTCAGATTCCAGTCCCATTGCAGGGGTAGGAGCCTGGGCATTAGGCCCTGAAGCAATTCGAAGCACTAACATTATCAGGGGTCAGTGCTTGAGTATGCCACAGCAGTGTTTCCAGTAAGTGCAAAGGTATCAGCCAGGAAGCAACATGGTCTATTAGATAGGATGCTACACTGAACCAGAACAGCATAGGGTTGTTGTTTTTTTGTGGGGGGGGGGCGGTGTTGGCGGGGGCAAAGAGTCTGTTAAGGCAGGGGAAGTGAGATGGAAGGAGACTTTATGAACGTCTTAATATATTTGATTAAATATCTAAATTCTTCTATGGCCTGCTGTGAAATTAATCCTGGGAAAGAAAGTGAAATTAAAACACTGGTTTGTTTCTTTACTCTCCTTTGTACCTAATGGGCTCATTGTTACTTGCAGACCTTGGGCACCACGACTAGATATTCTCATGCAATTGCAGAGGAAGGTTTTTTGGATGAGATGAGGCTGGTTTCCTTTCCCTGTAATTCCGCACAGTAAATACAGGGCGGGATCTTCTGGGCTGAGGCTGCTCATGTCTGCATATGCCAGATTTGTGCAGATCTGGGAATAGAGCCCAGGTGTCCCCGGCCCAGCCCCGTGAGCTAGTCACCACACTGCACTGCCTGAAAAATAAACTCTACTAATGGAGCCTCTCAGCTGGACTGTGCTGCTTCAGGCTGGCTTGTCCCTAAGGAGTGAAGGGCCTGGGACCAGCCAACCCTGATTACACAGGAGCCAATCCTGGGAGGGATCAGGTGATTGCCCCCCGAAGAGCAGCCGAGGCTGCAGTGAAGGGGGAATGCTCAGTGCTCGTCCAGCAGAAAGCCCTGGGAGTTAGGACTGAGACTGCAGCCAGGTAGGGCCAGGGGGCGGGCTGCCAAATCAGGAAAGGCCCCAGGCAGAAAGGCAAGAGGAACCATTGTTCTGTGTGGCCTTTTGGATGGACTTTGTTTCGAGATTTTGATTATTATTTGGAGTTTATATTATAGTAATAAACAGAGTCCAAAAGGAGTGGATTTTTGACTCCAAAATCCATGGGTGAAATTGTATCTGCTCAATCCAATAGGGGAAACTGAGGCAGGCTGCCTGCAGTGTGGCCCTCGACCACTAGGGAGCTCATGCAGCAGTTGGCTATTTTACACTCCAACAAAATAACACACTCTAAAACAACATTTCTTCCTTTCTTCACAATGGCTGGCATTTTTAAAGGAGCCTCAAGGATTCGGGTGACAAAATCCCATTGAAACTTCCTTTGAAAATTCCAAGTTATAGTCACTTCCTCACGTAACAATCCCAGAGCTCCCTCTGCTCTTAGTGATGAATTGGCACCAGAGACAATTGTAGAATTTGGCCCAAACTCTCGAGTCACGGAGGGGGTCAAGTTCAGTCTCGTAGTCAGCGTGTTGTGGCATTGTTTCCGGGCAGGTTCCCCACTCTACCGCCACTGAATCACTGGCTTTAAATCCATGTGTGTGTCCTTTTCTTTCCACTCACTTAAAAGCTTAACTTATTTGATTTGATTTTAAAAATGGAATCCAAGCAGGGAAGGGAATAATATTATGAAGTGTTGTCTGGTGTTTTGAGTATTATATGGAATATATTTTATATTAATAAACCCAGCCCGCAAAGGAAGGGTATTTTGACTCGAAAACTCCCCTGTCCTTGGCAACAATAGAACTTGAGAAAGTTCAGGGGACCTAGACACTAACTGTTCTCTAGTTTATTGAAACATGAAATGTTTCCTTTTCATGTCACTCAAGGGGAAAAAACATCCACTGCCTGGTTGAGTTCTGTTCCCAGATTGAACATTTTATTGCCTTGCAAACCGTGAGTGGCCCAGACCAGCGAACTCCAATGTCAGGTCATTACAGTGCTGGGTATTTGTCCTAGTTCCATCATGGTGTGTCTCTGACACAACAATACAGGGCGGTGTCCTCCATTCGGAGACTGCGCATTTCCAAAAGCACCAAACTGTTGGCATTGTCTCTGGAGACGGTGAATCTCCCTTTCATGGAATCAGAGTAGTAGGTGCTACCCTGGGCAGCAGCTCTGGCCGGCCACTCCAGTCCCTTCCCACAACCTGGCGGAACCAATCCATAGGATAACTGAAGTGTGAATCCGGAGGCTTTGCTGGAGAGGCAGAGAGTGTCTCCGGGCTTTTTCACATCCCCTCCGGACTCCACCAGTTGGACCCACGACCGGGCACCTGCACACAAAGCACATTGTAAATACTATTAATATCCATAGCAGCAATGCTGCACTCTTCCTGCCCCGCTGCAATGCATTTAGCAGGTGAAATTACCTTGCAAAGCTGCTCTAGTGAAAACGAAAAGGAGCCAAAGTGTCATTTTGCCTCATGTTGGCGGGGAAAGTTCTCAGGGACTGGCTAGTAACTGCACAGACCCAGGGAGCTGCGGATTGTCTTTCCGGGTGCAGCCTGGGCAGAGAGAGGCAGAGATTTAAACAGGAAACTGTCATCCCTATTTGCATATCCTCCTTCTTATAAAAGACACAAACTCCTTTCCTGACTTTTCTTTTAATTACTTCCCTGAGACAGGGGCGGCTCTATGTATTTTGCTGCCCCAAGCACGGCAGTGAGGCAGCCTTCGGCAGCACACCTGCAGGAGGTCCGGCTGGTAATGCGGATTCGGCGGCATGCCTGTGGGAGGTCCGTCGGTCCCGCGCCTTTGGCGTACCCGCCGCCGAATTGCCGCTGAAGCCGTGGGACCGACGGACCTCCCGCAGGCAAGCTGCTGAAGGCAGCCTGACTGCCGCCCTCACAGGGACGGCACGCCACCCCCCGCGGCTTGCCACCCCAGGCACACGCTTGGTGCGCTGGCAGGACTGGCTCTAGGCACTAGCAAAACAAGCAGGTGCTTGGGGAGGCACATTTCCAGGGGTGCATTCTGGCCAACGCCTTCAAAAATTCCAACATCAAGCCCAGCTCTCCTTGGGCAACAAAGTGCCCAGCAACTGCCTGGATGTGGCAGGCAGCGGCCCTCCGGGCTACTGCTACAAAGTCTGCCTGACCCCGGAGGCGGCCAAGAGCGACTTCATGTTCCTAAAGCCCTGCAGCCCCAGTCCCCCGAGGAACAACGAGAAAGCTGCCGAGAACTTACCAGGGCCAGGAAGGAAGCCCTGAGCAGCCAATAACACTGTCAGTGTCCCCAGCCAGGTAACCCTGGGCTGCAGTACAGCCGGTGGGGCTCAGTGACATGCACTGGGTGAGAATGCCATGAAATACCCCTTCAAGGGTTAGCCCGGCTTTCCGCTTCTTCTCTCTCTCCCCCGCCCCCTTGGGAACGAATCTGAGCCGGGAGAAATCCTTTCATTCAGGCACAACTTTTTAAAGATAATGACCCGACCTTTGATCAAGTGGCAGTGTCGGGATTAGCACCCTTCAGACAGCAGGCAATTCTCCAGCGCGCTCCTCACCCATGTCAGTTAGGCCTGGTCTACACTACGACTTTAATTCGGATTTAGCTGCGTTAATCCGAATTAATCCTTAACCCGTCCACACAACGGAGCCAGTTACTTCGAATTAAAGGGCGCTTAAAATCGATTTCTGTACTCCACCCCGACGAGCGGAGTAGCACCAAAATCGATTTTGTAAATTCGAATTAGGGGTAGTGTGGCCGCACACCACCGAATTAATGTGGTTAAAATTAATGGGGTAGTGTGGCCGCACACCACCGAATTAATGTGGTTAAAAACCGAATTAATGTGCTTAGTGTGGCCGCGCACAATCGAATTTATACAATCTGTTTCCCAAATTCGAATTATCTAAATTCGAATTAATCTCGTAGTGTAGACGTACCCTTAATGATTTGGGGAACGTCAGGCTCATTTTAAATGAGCAAAAGTAGCAGAAAGCGCTCCGAAGCAGCAGCCCAGCTCCTAGTAAGACTGAAATACGGAGCGTGACCAGGAAAGCCAAAAACTGTCTCCTTTTGTGGTCTCTTGCTCAGCCTCCGATCGCGGCTGCACAACCCCGTAGCCTTCCTTCAAGAGACCCAGGCGTGACACCGGGACAGCAAAGCACGTGGGGATTTAAGCCTCTGGAAATGTCCCTCTCTAGCAGGGCCGGCTCCAGGCACCAAGCACCCAAGCTGGTGCTTGGGGCGGCACCTGGAGGGGGGCGGCGGCGCGGCGCTCTGGCCGCCGGGGGGGGGGGGGAGGGCCGGGGCCCCAGCGGGGCTCGCAAGCCCGCCCCCGGCCCCGGCCCGCCGGGCGGCCGCCCCCCCCCCCGCCGGGCTGCCCCCCCCCCCCCCCCGGGGCTCCGGCCGCCCCCCCCCACGGGGGGGGGGCGGCCGGAGGCTTTTTCGCCTGGGGCGGCGAAAAAGCCAGAGCCGGCCCTGCTCTCTAGTCTGTATTTCCCCTGCGCACATATCACAGGCAGCACGAGTTACTCAGGCGCTCTAGTGGCCCATGGGGCTTTTCAGCTCCTCTGACTCAATAAGAAATTCAGGAAGATACACCCGGTTCAAGCAGATTCAGATGCAGTCTTTGTCCAATGCTGCATCAGTACCGCACCTAGTCAAACAAAACAAAACAAAAAAAACATTGCAAAGTGCAAACATATGTAAAAGCCACAAAAAAAGGGCGGGGGTGCCAAAAATTGTTTTGCTTGGGGCGGCAAAAAACCTAGAGCCGGCCCTGTGCGCTGGTGCCTGGAGCCACCCCTGGACAGGAGCCGGGAAAGGGGCTGGAGTTGTTGGCTGACTATTACGGTGAGGGAAGCAAGTACTACACTTCCTCCGTCCAGGGCCGATTCACAGCCTCCAAGGACAGCGTCAACTTCTACCTGCAAATGACCAGCCTGAGAGCGGAGGACACCGCCGTGTATTACTGCGCCAGAGACACAGTGAGGGAAAGCGAGTCTAAGCTAAGACAAAAACCTTCCCCTGCAGTAACAGCGCAACGTGCCCGCTGCTGAGGTCGCTACCAGCCCCAGACTGCCAGGGACAGGGGATGGGAGCAGCCCAGAGAAAGTCTCCCAGGCTATAAATAGCTGCAGACTGGTGCAGTTTTATAATTGGTTTAATTCACTCACGCTGGAATTCCTCTGAGCATCAGAAACTGTGTTGGAAAGATTTACCCCCCCCCTTTTTTTTTTCTATTCCAGACACACAGACAAAACAGTGATGCATAAAGAAATATATATAAACGCACACAAGCACATTCAGGTAATCACTGCTACACAAAAACACAGAAGTACACACACCGAGGAAACGTGCAAACACACATATAACCACATTCATATATACAATCGCTCCAAAGCAAATACACCACTAAACACACACAAAAAAGCAAGCACAAAGACAGAAACAAATAAACGCATCCATCTATATACACCCAGAAACACACACATACAAACAGGTACACGCATAAACACATATAAAGAAACACACAAACAGACACACAAATACAATTACTGTGGATGCATCAACCATAAAGCCAGTCCGGGTCAGACAAAAGCCTTCCTGACAGCAGCAACACAAAGAGTTCACCGCCTGCCAGGTGCTGTGAACCACGGACTGCAAATAACACGGTGACGGGAGCATCAGAGAGACGGGTGGTGGTGGTGGAGGTGGGCCGGGGGGGGCAATGTAGGGCTCTGGATTATAAATATTTGCAAGCTCATTGCAATTCTACACGGGTTTTAATGATTCACCCTGGAATTGCTCCACCTCATACACTGCCATGATAAGAGCTATTCTCACCCCTTTTTCTATTCCAAACACACACACACACACACAACTTAGACATGGCAGGACCAAGCACCATCTAGACCATCCCTGACAGGTGTTTGTCTAACCTGCTCTTAAAAATCTTCACTGATGGAGATTCCACAACCTCCCTAGGCAATTTATTCAAGTGCCTAATCACCCTGACTGTTAGGAAGTTTTTCCTAATGCCCAACCTAAACCGCCCTTGCTGCAATTTAAGCCCATTGCTTCTTGTCCTATCACCAGAGAATATTTTTTCTCCCTCCTCCTCCTAACAACCTTTTATATATTTGTAAACTGCTATCATGTCCCCTCTCTGTCTTCTCTTCTCCAAACTAAACAAACCCAATTCTTTCAATATTCCAACATAGGCCATGTTTTCTAGACCTTTCATCATTTTTGTTGCTCTTCTCTGGACTTTCTCCAATTTGTCCACATCTTTCCTGAAATGTGCCACCCAGAACTGGACACAATACTCCAGTTGAGGCCTAATCAGTGCAGTATAGAGCGGAAAAATTACTTCTCCTGTCTTGCTTTCAAGCTGGGAATAAACATAAGGAATTATCACCCTTGGCACCGAAGGCTGGAACGTTCAAAGTGAGGGTTTGACCCCTCAAATCCCTTTCCAACCAGTGGGAATGGGTTACCCAGTGCTCCATGGAGGGTTTGGAAATCACACCTCACGTATGTATTTCACCAGTGAAGGGTGCTAGTGTTTATACATCCACTGATTCTGTTATTTCAGATTCATATCCACTTGGTGTTACGTTTTGATAACCCAAACTTGGGCATCTTAACATCTGAGTTTATCAATTATCTTTAAGCTCACACTCAAGTCCCACTGATGTTAAAGTGGCTTTAGTGTTTCCCTGGATTATAATTTTCCCTCTGTTGATACTCACCCTTCCTTGTCAACTGTTGGGAATGGGCCACATCCACCCTGATTGAATTGGCCTCATTAGCACTGACCCCCTCACACTTGGTAAGGCAACTCCCATCTTTTCATGTGCTGTATATTTATACCTGCCTACTGTATTTTCCACTCCATGCATCTGATGAAGTGGATTTTAGCCCATGAAAGCTTATGCCCAAATAAATGTGTTAGTCTCTAAGGTGCTACAAGGACTTCACATTCTTTTGACTGATACAGACTAACACGGCTACCCCTCTGAAACCTCTCCTCAGCATTTCCTAGGACAGAGGTGGGCAAACTACAGCCTGCAGGATAGTCCTGCCTGGCCCTTGAGCTCCTGGCTGGCGAGGTTAGCCCCCGGGCCCTCCCCTGATGTCCCCCTTACCCACAGCCTCAGCTCGCCGTGCCACCAGCGCTCTGGGCAGTGGGGCTGCGAGCTCCTGCCAGGCAGCACAGCTGCGAGAGCCGCCGGCCTGCCCCGATGCTCTAGACAGTGTGGCGGCATGGCTGGCTCCGGCTGGGAGGCGCGGCACCAGTCCTGGTGCTCTGAGCGGCATGGTTAGGGGGTACGGGGGTTGGATAAGGGGCAGGGGATCCCGGGGGCAGTCAGAGGACAGGGAGCAGGAGGCAATTGGATAGGCATGGGAGTCCCGGGGGGCTGTCGGGGGAGCGGGTGTGGATAGGGGTCAGGACAGTCAGGGGACAGGGAGCAGGGTGCATTGGATAGGAGTGGAGTCTCTGGGGGGGGCAATTAGGGGTGGGGGTCCGGGGGGGGCAGTCAGGGGACAAAGAGCAGGAGGGGTTGGATGGGTCAGGGGTTCTGAGGGGGGAGTCAGGGGGCAGGAAGTGGGTAGGGGAAGATGGGGCAGGGGTCAGGCTGTTTGGGGAGGCACAGCCTTCCCTACCCAGCCCTCCATACAGTTTTGGACCCCTGATGTAACCCTCAGGCAAAAAAGTTTGCCCACCCCTGTCCTAGGGGGTAGGTGAGGCAGCTCCCCGCTCACTGTGCTGGTTTTTGCAGATCCCATTATCAACTCTCCTCTACACATGCATGTTACTTCTAGGGCAGCCCCACCTGCCCAGATGGGGAATGGCAGGGGACGCTCCTCTCACACCTCTCCGCTGGCCCCTTCTCAGCCACAAGGGCCAGTCTCAGCCAGTGTCTTCTCCACGTTCTCCCACTGGGCCTCCTGGTCTCAGCCCATCACACAACAGTTCAGCCCCCTCCCAGGGGCAGCTCTGAACCAAGGTTCTTCCCCACCTCCAGGGCTTGACGTCAATTCCCCCCCTTGTGAGGGTACTGGGTCCCTGGGCTTCTCCCTCTGGGAGTCCATGGGCCACTTAAACCAGTCTTCCACCCCTCCTGGGCTCTTCGGCCCCCAGGCGCGGTCCTGTGGGGTGGGGGGCAAAGGGGGCAATTGTCCCAGGGCCCAGGACACTTTTAAATCACCCTGGCAAGGGAGGCTAGCCCCCGGCTCCACCCCTTCCGCCTGCGCTCTCCCCCCGTGGCCAGAGCCTGGAGACCCCCGCAGCCAGAGGAGCCAGCCGCAGCCCAACCCCCACCCGGAGGAGCCCCGGTCTGACGTGCCTGCTGCACACGAGGGAATGAAGGGCCCCCCACCTAATTAATGGAGCCCCATGGCTGGCTCGACTAATTAGGTGCCTCCTGGACCCTGGAGAGGAGGTGGAAGAAAGTGAGGTGATGGGAGAAATAGGAGATATGTGGGGGTCAGTGGGGTGAGGTGGGGGTGGAGGGTTTGGAGTGTCCCAGCCCCAGCCGGGGTGGGGAGAGCAAGCTGCGGGGGTGGGGGAATTAGGCTTTGTGGGGGGGGTGCCAAGATTTCTGGTGAGTTGCTGGCATTTAGGGGCATGTGGCTACCTGGGAGTGATCTTATGGATAAAGTGGAGCAATCCAAGGTTTAAAAAAAAATAGATCTGTGATTTTATTTTGATTGGTGTCATGTTAAAAAGCTGCTTTATGCTATTTGCTCTGTCTTCGATACTGATCCTGCAAACAGTTGTGGCTGTGGAGGGCTCCCATGCAGAGGCGTTTGCAGGATTGGGGGTTCAGTGAATGAATACTGGAGCAAAAGCACATGGATAGGCCTAGCTCAGGGGTGGGCAAACTACTGCCTGCGGGCCGGATCCGGCCCATCAGGGCTTTGGATCTGGCCTGCAGGATTGCCACCCCGTGGTGCCACGGGGCTAAGCAGGGGGAAGCGGCCAGCACCACGTCCCTGGGGGAAGGGGGGCAGAGGGCTCTGTCCGCTGCCCTCGCCTGCAGGCACCGCCCCCCGCAGCTCCCATTGGCTGGGAACGGGGAACCGCGGCCAATGGGAGCTTCCAGGGAGGTACCCTTAGATGAGGGCAGCGCATGGAGCCCTCTTCCAGGAGCAGAGTGGGGCCAGGTATCTGAAACTAGAAATATGAAATATAACTCTGAGGGCCTATTGTAATTATGCAAAGTATGGGCCATTCATGGTGGTTAGGAATCTTGATGACTCCCATTAACCATGACAATTGTCTGCAGATGACTGTGGTTTAATTGTAAGTCTTCCTGTATATGTGTGTGCTTGCAAGTGGGCAATGAAGTCTTGCAGTGACATGTGATCATGTCACATGTCATCTTTAACCTGGTGTCTTTCCATCGAGAAGGAGTGGGTGGGAACCCAGAGAGGGACAAAGGATTCCCACCTTATCCAAAAGATATTTAAAGGGGTGGAACAGAACAAAGGAAAGGAGCCATCATGAAGAATCCCCTAGCTACCACCTGAGATGGAACAAGAGCTGTACCAGGGAAAAAATTGTGCCCAAGCCTGGAAGGTGTCCAGTCTGGGGAAAAAACTTACTGAAGCATTTCTGAGGGTGAGATTATCTGTATTCCGTTTGATTAGACATAGATTTGCGCATTTTATTTTATTTTGCTTGGTGACTTACTTTGTTCTGTCTGTTACTACTTGGAACCACTTAAATCCTACTTTCTGTATTTAATAAAATCACTTTTTAATTATTAATTAACTCAGAGTATGTATTAATACCTGGGGGAGCAAACAACTGTGCATATCTCTCTATCAGTGTTATAGAGGGCGAACAATTTATGAGTTTACCCTGTATAAGCGTTATACAGGTGTGGAAGCAGAGAAAGAACTGACAGGAAGGGGATTGCAATGCATGACAGTTTGTTAGCAAGAGTCAGGCTAACTGTAATCCTAATAACTTGAGATTTGTAGAAGCGAGGATTGTGTGAGGCGAGTGGGAAAGAACTGTGTGAGAAGTTGTTGCGACCTTGTGTAGATAATGTGCAGACAATATGGAATGTAGACTAAGAGTCTACATAAGTGAGAAAAACAAGATATCAGAATGACCAATGTATAAACAAAATGCTGCGGTTGCTTCCCATTGTCTGTAACAAAAGGTATAAATGTTTGCTGTAATTGTTTATTTGAGGAGAGACCTTCCTAGGAGGGGGAGACCCTGTGTCCTAGTGCACTCTCTCCCTTTACACAGCTGCTTGAGAGAATAAAGTATCTGACTTTGCTGTACCCAACCAAAAGAATGAGAACTGTGTTTTTCTCCAACACAGGGTAAAACAGATTTATTTGGGTATAGACCTCAATGGGAGTTGGGCATCTGAGTGCTAATGATAAGAACACTTCTGTGAGCTGTTTTCAGGTAAACCTGCAGCTTTGGGGCAAGTAATTCAGCCCCTTGGTCTTTGTTGGAGCAGACAGGAGTGTCTGGCTCAGCAAGACAGGGTGCTGGGGTCCCGAGCTGGCAGGGAAGGCAGGGGTAGAAGTAGTCTTGGCCCATCGGGTGGCAGCTCCCAAGGGGGTTCTGTGATCCAGCCCGTCACAATGGGCACTAGATTTGCCTTTTTCCAATCATCCGGGACCTTCCCCTATTGCCACAAGTTTTCAAAGATAATGGCCGATGGCTCTCCAATCACATCAGCCAACTCTCTCAGCACCCTTGGATGCACTAGATCTGGACCCATGGACTTGTGCATGTCCAGCTTTTCTAAATAGTCCTTAACCTGTTCTTTCACCACTGAGGGCTGCTCACCTCCTCCCCATACTGTGTTGCCCTGTGCAGCAGTCTGGGAGCTGACCTTGTCTGTGAAGACTGAGGCAAAAAAAGCATTGAGTACTTCAACTTTTTCCACATCATCTGTCACTGTGTTGCCTCCCCCATTCAGTAAGGGTCCCACACTTTCCCTGACCTTCTTTTGTTGTTAACATACCTGTAGAAACCCTTTTTGTTACCCTTCACATCCCTTGCTAGATGCAGCTCCAATTGTGCCTTGGCCTTTCTGATTACACCCCTGCATGTCTGAGCAATATTTTTATACTCTTCCCTAGTCATCTGTCCAAATTTCCACTTCTTGTAAGCTTCCTTTTTGTGTTTAAGCTCACCGAAGATTTCACTGTTAAGCCAAGCTGGTCGCTGCCATATTTGCTAGTCTTTCTGCACATCGGGATGGTTTGTTCCTTCCCCCTCAATAAGACTTCTTTAAAATACAGCCAGCTCTCCTGGACTCCTTGCCCCCTCATTTTAGCTTCCCAGGGGATCCTGCCCATCAGTTCCCTGAGGGAGTCAAAGTCTGCTTTTCTGAAGTCCAGGGTCCATATTTTGCTACTCTCCTTTCTTCCTTTTCTGAGGATCCTGAACTCGAGTATCTCATGGTCACTGCTGCCTAGGTTGCCACCCACTTCTACTGTGGGAGCAGGATTTTATAATTGCACTATGAGAATTAATGTATGATTTGATTTCATCCTGCCAGTCACCCTTTTTGAATAGCAGAAAGGAATGATCCTCTGGGACTATGGGATTCTGATTCCCATATGCATTACAAATTGGGCCCTTTTAGTTCTTTGTTTTACGGTTTAGTTAGTAAGAGAGAGGATCCTGTATTGTGTCTATGTTAAGTAGATTAGAAGAATGTTGAAGGCCTGGGCCTCAATGTGAATTGTTTTGGTTATAAAATTTAGCAAGGTTTAATGTACAATCTTTTCACTCGATATAAAATACTGCTGTTTGTATCTCAAAGGTCTCTGTAAAAGACTGTTTGTGTGAATGAGGAATGCATGCATCAGGAAAAGATAAGATGTGAAGGTCATTGTCAGAGCCAGATGGTCAAGGGAAGAGGAATGAAGAAATTTAACAGATTTATCGAGGCCAGAGAACCATCAATGCGCATCCATGACTGAGGGAAGGCAGATTGATGACCCCGAGGTGGAGGCTGGCACCCCTAAAGACAAGACAATTGATTAAATCAAAAGGACAGGATGGCCCTCTCGGAGGTGCTTTGGAATGTTAGCATCAGAAGATAACACTGATTAAGGAGTAACCAATCACAGACTGACACGGCAAAATCCATAAACTTCAATGAAGAAAAAAAAGACTATAACTGGGATCGGCAACCTTTGACACGTGGCTCACCAAGGTAAGCGCCCTGGCGGGCCAAGCCAGTTTGTTTACCATCCGCGTTCGCAGGTTCGGCCGATCGCGGCTCCCACTGACCACGGTTCACTGCTCCAGACCAATGG
Source organism: Terrapene triunguis (assembly GCF_002925995.2). NCBI lineage: Eukaryota > Metazoa > Chordata > Testudines > Emydidae > Terrapene > Terrapene triunguis. The sequence continues at coordinate 278,892 of NW_020665193.1, forward strand.
GGGCGGCGGGAAGTGGCACAATTGGAGAAATGGTCTGAGTTAAACAGGATGAAGTTTAACAAAGAC
>NW_020665193.1:279357-313501 GCF_002925995.2 Terrapene triunguis
CCTAGGGAGGTTGTGGAATCTCCATCTCTGGAGATATTTAAGAGTAGATAAGTGTCTATCAGGGATGGTCTAGACAGTATTTGGTCCTGCCATGCGGGCAGGGGACTGGACTCGATGACCTCTCGAGGTCCCTTCCAGTCCTAGAATCTATGAATCTATGAATCCCTTGGACCGCACTGCTTCCCACAACCCCGATTGGCCTGGAGCGGCGAACCGGGGCCAGTGGGAGCCATGATCGGCCAAACCTGTGGACGCGGCAGGTAAACAAACTGGCCTGGCCCACCAGGGTACTTACCCTAGGGTGACCAGACGTCCCGATTTTATCGGGACTGTCCCAATATTTGCTTATTTGTCCCATGTCCCGACCTACCTTCGGTCGGGATGCGAATTGTTCCGATATTTTGCCTCCGCTCACAGGTAGAGCGGAGCCCGGAGGGGACTCGCGCCCCCCCGCCTGACTCTGCCCCCTCCTTCCCCCATTGGATCCCTCCCCAAATCCCCGCCCTGGCCCCACCTCCAGCCCTGCCCCCTCACTGCCTCATTGGATCCCTCCCCAAATCCCCGCCCTGGCCCCACCTCTTCTCCGAGCACACCGCATTCCTCCTCCTCCCCCCTCCCTCCCAGGCTTGCACTGATCAGTTGTATGGCGGTACAAGCGCTGGAGGGAGGGGGGAGGTGGAGACGAAGCGGAGGCAAGCTGGTGGGGTGGCAGGGCGTGGAGCTCCGGTGGCTGGTTTTTTTGTTTGTTTGTTTTTTCTCTGCCGCCGGCTTTTTTAATTATTATTTTGCTGTGCCCCCCCGACTCCCCGCGTCCCCATATTTCACCTGTGTGATCTGGTCACCCTAACTAACCCCGGCAAGCTGCGTGCCAAAGGTTGCCAATCCCTGGACTATAAGAACAGGGTGCTTGCCCATGGGACTCTGGGCTCGTCTTGCCACAACTCCAGGAGCATCGGATCATGACCGACAGAGCCTGGCTCCCCTCTGCGACCAATCTGGCTGGCCACTAGATTAATCCAGACTCTGGACTGGGAACTATAAACATCGACTGGCAGGACTGTGTGCATGGTGTGTGTGACTGAAAAGCATATGCTAACTGCTGTATTCTCAATAAATGCGGTGTGTTGCCTTCTCCCCTATAAAAGATCTCATGTGCATAACATTTTGGGGGGAGAATTGCAAAAGGGGGAAGAATAATGCATTGTAATTGTATTGTTGAGAATTCTGCTAAAAGGTATACCATACACTCAAAAGCGATCGATCATTCAGGTGTGCACACCCCCGGTCATAGAGATACCAGGCAGTAAAGAGGGAACCATTTGTGGTTAATATTGTATTCACTGTTGGTATTCTGTGAACTGACAGTTTTGATGATTAAAAGGTATACACACCCTCGGTCACAGCAGGGCTCGAAAAAGGAGAAAGGTTTAGCATTCCTTTCTCCACCACGGACTGCTGGGGGAGAAATAATTGAAGGTGGGTATACCCCCGATCGTAGCAGGGTCGGGCAATTGGGGGAGGATTAGAGTCCTCGCTCTGACCCATCTGTCGGGGAAAACTATAGAGATAAGATATGTACAAACCGTCTAGGTATATACACCCCCGATTGTAGAGGTACCAGGCCATAAGGGGGAGGGTTAGAGTCCTCGCTCCTACCCGTCTGTTGGGGAAAAATTGCATAGGTGAATATACCCTTGGTCGTAGCAGGATCGAGCCCCAAAAGTAGGGGGCTTAGAGTTTCCCCCTCCTGCTCTGTCAGGCAGAGTTCTTTTTAGTGGGGATAGACTTTTGTGTTTTGTAAGTCCCAGCACGAGTGTGGGCACGGAAGAGTTATAAGGTAAAAGAGATTCATAAAGAAATATGTTCAGGTGGTATATTCAATGTGAGACCCAACTCTGAAGGATATAGGAGTGTGGGCAAATAGTGGTAGCACCTGTGTAAGAAATGTTTAAAAATGTTTAAAAGGAAGCAATCCAAAGATGATACTTTGTTCAAATACTTGGAATGGTGAAATCTGAGTTGATGAAGGTGTCATTTTGGGAGAGAAGCAAGTGAGTTAAGGAAAGAGAGTGAGAAGTGAACTCTGCAGAGGCTGGAGGGAATTACAAAGGAAAAGTGTTAGAGAAAAAGAATTCTTGGTTTCTTTGCAGCTATTCTGAAGGGAAAAGGGGCCCTTTTCCAAAGGAATGTCTGTAAATAAGCCAGGCAAAGAGACAATCGGATTTAAATCATTTGACTATGAACAATTTAGTCAAATTCACTAAAAGAACGTAAGGGGTTTCTACTGGAACTTAACTGGCCCCAACTGTATACAAATGTAATCTATGTACAGCTGTGTAAAATTAAAGCAGTGTAAGGGATGTTAAGAAAAAAAGAATATGTGTGTATAAATATATTGTGTTTAGGACCTAAAGCAACACTCCTGGTTTGTAAAACTCTTGTTTTGTAAGTGTAAGAGGAATTGGTTCTGTTTTTAAATAATACCACTAAAATCCATTAGACTCTTTCTTTCAAAGTTGCAAAACCGAGAAACACTTTTTGCCAGACATGAGTAACTAGTGTTGTTTGACTTTGGTATTTAGCATTTAACCCTTAAGGTACCATAATGCTTTATAAGTTCAATATCTTTGTAAAAGACCAAAGTCATGGCTGCAGCGGGGCAGTCAAAACCAGGAGAATGGGAAAAGATTCTGGATTTGTTTTTTTGGATTTAGATTTGGGTTTTTTGGTAACCAAATAGCAGCTAAGAGTTGTAAGGAGGCTCTGTGTAATTAAGCTGTCACTTTGATAAGGGTACATAAAAACTCCATGAGCACAAAAGAACCAGTTACACCTTATGTAAAAATTGATATGGCTAATGTTATAGAAGTTAAACTATGAAAGGAATGTGCATTTTCCCCAGAACATGTGCAATGTATATTGTAGAAGGGGTAAAAGAAATGCAAAAACATTATAAACTTGGTCTGCTGTATAAAATGGGGAAACTGAGGCACAAACTCAAACACTAATGGAAAGAGTTTTGGCTCTAATTCAGGAAATGGGGTTCAAAGTAGCCTTAGACAAGGCTCAGCTGGTGCTACCTCAGGTTACACACCTGGGCACAGTCGTTGGACAAGGAGGGAGACAGGTAGATCAGAGGAAGGTCAGGGCACTGGAAGAAATGCCAGTCCCTACTGACGCCCACTCTTTAAAAGTACTGCTAAGAAGATTCAATTTTCTTAGCCCACACATTTATAAATATGCTGAAATATTGTGGAAACTGCTAAGGAAAAAAGACAAAATGGGAATGGGGAAAAGAGCAGGACTCCGCTTGAACCCTGCTAAAACAGAGGCTCTCACAGCCCCAGCCCGGCGTTTCCCTGATGAATCAGCCTTTGGTTATTCGTTTGGCGGCTAATAACATGGCCTTGGCTGCCACACTATTACAAAATATTGAAAAAGGGAACCAACATGAATGTCTAGAAGTCACTCTGGAGCAAAGAATTGCCTTGGTAGAGGCACCCCCACTGGAAACATTAGATACCGTGGGCCAAGAAAAGCACGTCTGGTTTACTGACAGGAGTGCAATGGTAGTAAAAGGGAAAAGATGTGTAAAATACGCTGCCATTAACTTAGAAGAGGAAGTCATTCAGGGACATTTAGACCATGGATTGGCTCAGCGTGCCGAGCTCCACGCAATTTATCAGGTTTTAAGGCAATATGAAAATTCCGCACGGCCTGTGTATATTTACGCCGATAGCCATTTTTGCGTAAAAGGGATTCAGTTCTGGATGCAGGACAGGAGAAGGAATGGGTCGAAAGTGGCGGACAGTAAAGATGTTGCATATTTAGACGAGTGGGTCTGTAACAAGTCCTCTGCCCAGCCTTCTTCCTGGGGCCCACTGGCTGCCCCAATAAAGCACAGAGAGGCTTTTCCTTCTGCAGCACACGTGGCTTTATTTACAGACTTCTCCCACCATCAGTGATATACTATATACAGTTTGCAGGCCTTCCAATCTCCACTTCCACCCAGAGCCTGCCCTCGGCCCTGAGACTGACCTTCCCCTGGCCATCCCCCCTTCTCCCAGTGAGGTCTGTGGAGAAGCTGAGCCCTTAGTGCAGGGCAGGGGGCGTGCGGAGCCCGGAGTGAGGGTTGTTTGACAGGCAGGGTGGGGTCAGTAATCTCTGAGTGATCCCCCCCTCAGCCCATTGATAATTCTCTGGATAAAAATCCACCCTTTTGTAGAGGGAGCACCACAAGCGTCTATGCACCTACTGAGTGGCACCAAAGCATTTTAGTGTTTAACATTATTTGAGGGTCTGATGCCCAGATCCATATTCCCACAACAATCCAAAGGAAACATGTCTGTGAGTTTCATGCTCCGTGGTGGGAAGAGGAAGGCCAAAGTGGGTATGAATCCAAACATCAATATGAATGGGAAGGGGAATAGAAATGGAAGTATCCAGGGGGTATTAATAGGAATCTGAATATGAATGGGGATATGAAGTGGAGTATAAATGTGTACAAAGGGAAATAGGAACAGTTATATGACTATGAACTCCTAGGGATGGGACTGGCAATATGAATGGGAGGGTGAACTGGAATGTGAAAAACAACGTCTATAGAAATATGAATCCAAATAGAAATACCCCAAAGAAAAGCACTATGAATGCTTACCTCCAGTAACTAACCTGCCTGCTCCTCTTCCCCAGTTCATCCTCTCTCTGCTGGGATTCATGTTTTTCATTTCCATTCCGTTAAAAGTGTCATTAGGAGAGAATTATACTGACTCACCCCCTCACACTAGAACTCTCCCCTCCCCTTTACACCTCCCCCCACGGCCACTCTCACCTCATAGAGACCCTGCGTTACTGCCCATTTTCCTCCTCTCTGCACCTACCTACCACGGCTACCCACAGCCTCGCTCACCCCACAGAGACCGAAAAGGCTGGGTGCACTCTCTGCCTTCTATACTGGACACCACTGTGAGGTTCAGTGACTGTCATCACCCCATAGAGACCTGCTCACCCTGGCCTGGTCCCCTCCCTGCTACCGCTAATCCAGGCTCCCTCTTCATTCGAAGAGCGGTGACCTCTGGACATCTCTCCCTCCCCAGGGATTGGATCCCACCTATGAATGTGCTACAGCCCCTCCTGACAGCAATATGCAAAGCCCAGGAATCTTGGCTCTTGTTATCTTGTTATCCCCGTTATACACAGGCATTGCACTGGCCTGCCTCTCAGCTGCAAATTCCCACCATCAACCCAAACCCAGAGAAGCCAGGCAATGAGGAGTTACGGGTGAAGAATCCCCCAGGCTTTTCTAACCACACCTGAAATTCTCCCCTGTCAGTGACTCTGTGGCCACCCCCACCCCCGAGACATTCTGCCCTCAGCACATTCACCGCCCTGGCGCTGGGCATCCAGCTGTGAACTCTGGCCTCAGACTTTCCTCCGAGCCCTTCTCCCATCTCCAGCGACAATCTGCAGCACCAGCCCTGCTCCGAGCACGAGGCGCTCCTGCTGGGGACCTGCCCCCCGGTCACTGCGAATGTCCGTGGAGTGGGCCCCTGCTGGGAAAAAGAATGGGCCACTTTGCCCCAGCGCCCCGGGGAATCTTCACCCTCCAGCGGGTGTCCCCCAAACCAATGAAAACCTGTGACCTGACCCCCGTCACTGACCCCACAGAACCACCACCCCACGGTGCATGGGGAGTGCGGGTTTCAGAGTGGAAACTCCCACCATCTTAGTTGACTAGAATAGATTTTGTATGGGGCCCCAAATCCCCAGGTAAAGAATTCTGGTTATTCAAGGGAGCTGTTTATTTCTCCCATGTACAAATATGTAAGGAGCAGTCTGACCCCCCTCTGAGCCACTGTATTAGTAATTGACATCTCTGAGGAGAGGAGTTTGTGTCTCTTATAAGGAGCGGGACAGGCCAGTGGTTCTCAACCAGGGGTAAGCAGAGGTCCTCCTGGGGATGCATCAGCTCCTCCAGACGTTTGCCTAATTTTACAACCGGCTACATATAAAGCACTAGCCAAGTCAGAACTCACTAAAACTTCATACGGACAATGACTTGTTTCTACTGCTCTATAGGCTGAAATTTAGTAAAATCTTTATATTCCAATCGATTTATTTTCTAATGATATGATACAAATGAGAAAGTCAGCAATTTCTCGATAATGATGTCTGATTTTTAAGCATACGGTTTTTAGGTGAGGTGAAACTTGGGGTATGCCAGACAAATCAGACTCCTGATGCAGTACAGTCTGGAAAGGTTGACAGCCATTTTCCTGTCTCTATTACTGGCCAGAACCAATTGCAAGAAACCCTGGTCCCTGGACACGCCGCTCTCGGCCCACTAATCCCAGGGAGGTTCCACTGCAAAACCTTAACTCTGTCCTCAGACTCCCCCCCTGCCCAGCTTCTCCCACCTGCACCCACAGGCGGGCCCCAGACCTGGCCGAAAGCACAAGCCAGGCTTGCTCAGATCACGTTCCTAGTGTCATGGATCATTTCAATGTAGCCGGTCACTGCTGGGAAGGGAAAGGGGCTTCCCCCAAATCCCTCCCAGCGCCATGGGAAATCTTCCCTCTCCACCGGGTGGCCCAGCCCAATGGAACCCTGGGACACGACTCCTCCCCAGACACTGACCCCCCTGACCGGACGTTGCATGGCCCCTGTGCACGTGGAACGGGGCTCCAGAGCTGAGTCCATCCAATCCCCAACATCACCTCACAATAGCCAGGCCCTCAGTTCCTGGGTGAGGAAATACAGTCACTGCAGGGAGCTGGTCATTCCTCCCAGGGGTCCAAAAGTGTCAGGAGGACCCAGCGCCCTGTGCCCGGCGCTGCACAGACACACAGGCCGGGACAGTCTGACTCCTGCACCCGGAGCCTAGGGCGAGTCTGTCAGATCACTGGCAGCAGGAGTGTGTGTCTCTTATAACGCGGGGACATGCAAATGAGGGAGACAGTTTCCTGTTTAAATCTGTGTCTCTCTCTGCCCAGGCTGCACCCGGAGACACAATCCGCAGCCCCTGGGTCTGTGCAGTGACCAGCCAGTCCCCTGAGAACTTTCCCCTCCAGCACCAGGGAAAATGGGATTTTTGCTCCTTGTAATTTTTGCTGTAGCAGCTTTGGAAGGTATTTTCCTCCTCTGAATAACTGGCAAAGTTTAAAGAATTTTGTGTTACCGCTGTTTTTATACCGATATTTATAACCTGTCTTTATTCCCAGGTGTCCGGTCCCAGGCGCTGGTGGAGTCTGGAGGGGGTGTGAAAAAGCCCGGAGACTCTCTCCGCCTCTCCTGCAAAGCCTCCGGGTTCACCTTCAGCAGTGCCTACATGAACTGGGTCCGTCAGGCTCCTGGCAAGGAACTGGAATGGGTCGCTCAAATATACCCCGGTGGGAGTAGTACATACTATCTTGATTCCATCAAAAGCCGATTCACCATCTCCAGGGATGATTCCAAGAGTGAGCTGTATCTGCAAATGACCGGCCTGAAGCCCGAGGACACCGCCCGGTATTACTGTGCGAGACACACAGTGAAACGAAACTGGTTTGTGATCATACAAAAACCCAGGCTGCGGAATCGCCCTTCTCCCGGCAGCCACGCGGGGGCAGCAGTAGCACACACACACCGCTTCAGGCTCACCCAGGAGACCTGGCACCCGGGTGAATGTAAGACAAAACTTCCGTCAGTTTTAACCCTTCCGTTTCCGGGCAATGTGTCTCCCCTTCCTGCCCAGAGCCCCGCTGAGTGCAGAGATCCCTCGCTTCATCTGTGAACCCCAGTCCGGAGTGAGTCCTTTTCTGAATCGCTCTCCCCACGCACACCTTGCACGCAGGGCGGGCTCTAGGATTTTTGCCGCCCAAAGCAAAAACAATTTTGGCCGCCCCCCCCGTTTTTTAATTACCCCACCCCCTGCCCCGCCTCAATTCTGCCCCTTCCCCAAATCCCCAGCCCTGCCTCCTCCCCCCAGGCTCTCAAGCCTAGGAGGGAGGGAGGGAGGGGGAGAAGATGCTCCCTTGCCGCAGCCACTCGGAGTCTCCCCCTCCCTCCCAGGCTCTCTGGATCTCCCCCTCCCTCCCAAGTTTGAGAGCCTGGGAGGGAACGCGAGTAGCGGCGCGCGAATCAGCTGTTTCGCGCGCCGTGGCGCACGAGCGGCAGCAGCAGCGGAGGTGAGCTAGGGCAGCCGGGGCACATTTTTAGGGGCAGCATTCTGGCGCCGGCCATGCCGCCCCTAAAAATGTGCCGCCCCAAGCACCAGCTTGTTTTGCTGGTGCCTAGAGCCGGCCCTGCTTGCACGTTGGCTCTCCAGGGACCCGTCTCTGTGTCAGACTCACAGGACAGCGTCTGTCAGTGTAAAGGGGACAAGCGCATTGGGGTTTGCATCACACCCAACGGATGGAGCGAATTGCTCCTGGGAACAAATCCTCTGCTAGTGTAAAGTAACCGCAACTGCTTCCACTAGACTTGAGTTACTCCGGATTTACACCAGGGAGGTTCTGGCCCTTTCAGCAAACTGCGACATTTATCTCATTAATGCAGCGGAAGGTAATTAGGTCATTATAACCGATGTGGGGCCCCTCACCGTGGCACCGCCGGGATTTTCCAAAGCGGCTCGTGGGTTGTTTTCACCCAACTGACATGTGGAAATCGCAGCCCGGCCTCTCCGCTGGTGTCAGTGGGTGGAGCTGAGACATCCCAACCCACAATAAAGTTCCATAATGTCACCGAGTCACCATGGAGATAACAGACCCCGCCCCTCAGCCCTTGATGACATCACTCAGCCCAGCGCTGGCACTCAGGGCACTGGGGACAGTCACGTGACTAAGGGTTGCAGACAGGAACATGAGGGGATTTAATGGGGTAGCTCAGGGAGAGGCGGCTGCTGAGGGAGAAGCAGAGGCTCGTTGGTGGGTGGTTAGGGGGACACTAGGGTCACAGAACGCAGCTCCCACTGAGTGAGATATGGCCCAAGACTGACCCTTCTCCTCAGACTAAGCAATTTGACTCCAAAACCCTTTCTAACCATACAGCCCCCAACACAAATTTTCCCAAAGCATTTCTGTACAGTTTGTCTCCATCCTAATTTTCCAGATTCTCATGAACAAGGAATGGTTCAGTGATGTACCTGGCCCCTAGGTTATAGCATTGACACCAACATCAGAAATGGGGGTGGAGCTGAGAGATAGATAGACCGATAGATTACACAACTGAGGCCATTTAATTGTGTTATCAGTGTAATGAGGACAACTATATAAAGCTTATGGGAAGTTTCTCTATTGAGGTTGGACTCCCAACCCACTTCTATTAGACTTAACAACACTGCATCACACACCTCCTAGCCCCCCCGTTACATTGTCCCCACCCCCCAGGCCCATGCAAATGAGCTCCCCGGGGCCCTGTTCATAGCCCAGCCGCAGGCCGCTCACCCCGCTCAGAGCCAGCGCCGGGCTTCAGCTTCCCATCCCGCCTGGGGAACGAGCCGCCAGCCGCAGACATGACCCCCAGCCTGGCCATCGCCTTCCTCCTGCTGCTCCCAGCGGGTACGGGCGGGACCTACGCTGCCGCTGGGCGCCCGGTACCACATGTTCCCTAATAACTGCGCCTCAGCAATATTTCCCCTTTATTTCCCCCTCTGCAGATGTCTATTCCCAGGTCAGCCTGGTGGAGTCTGGTGGGGGAATCAAGAAGCCAAGGGAGACCCTCAGACTGACCTGCGCCGTGTCCGGATTCTCTCTCATGAGGGGTGCACTGGGCCCGCCAGCCAGCGGGGAAAGGGCTGGAATGGGTTGGAGTTATCTGGCACACTGGAAATACTGCTCACAGCGATGCGCTCAGAAATCACCTCAGCATCAGCAGAGACACCTCCAAAAGCCAAGTGTCCCTGCAACTGACCTGCCTGCAGCCCGGTGACACCTCCATGTACCACTGTGCTAGAGACACACAGTGAGGGAAACCTATTAGAGCCAGCCCCAAAACTAACCTCGCAGAGAACCCGATTTCCTGTGTGAGTGGCACAGAGCAGCAGCTGCCAGCACAGCGTTCTCCATGCTTGGTTAGATACTGGCTTCATCCCAATTCTAGGGCGAGTTACTGGCACTCGTGAATTTAAACTGTATGACGGGGTAAACAGTGAGGTGGCAAAGTTTGCAGATGATATTAAACTGCTCAAGATAGTTAAGACCAAAGCAGACTGTGAAGAACTTCAAAAAGATCTCACAAAACTAAGTGATTGGGCAACAAAATGGCAAATGAAATTTAATATCGATAAATGTAAAGTAATGCACATTGGAAAAAATAACCCCAACTATACATACAATATAATGGGGGCTACTTTAGCTACAACAAGTCAGGAAAAAGATCTTGGAGTCATCGTGGATAGTTCTCTAAAGATGTCCACACAGTGTGCAGAGGTGGTCAAAAAAGCAAACAGGATGTTAGGAATCATTAAAAAGGGGATAGAGAATAAGACTGAGAATATATTATTGCCCTTATATAATACAATGGTACGCCCACATCTTGAATACTGTGTACAGATGTGGTCTCCTCATCTCAAAAAAGATATACTGGCTCTAGAAAAGGTTCTGAAAAGGGCAACTAAAATGATTAGGGGTTTGGAACGGGTCCCATATGAGGAGAGATTAAAGAGGCTAGGACTCTTCAGCTTGGAAAAGAGGAGACTAAGGGGGATATGCTAGAGGTATATAAAATCATGAGTGATGTGGAGAAAGTGGATAAGGAAAAGTTATTTACTTATTCCTGAAGGACATAAATCCACACCGTGTAGAGGTCAAAGCACAGGGGTTTATTACACACACCTCTGGCGGAGTGTCACCTGGCTTATTAGGCTTGGAGACACTGTCAATTAATTGATTACAATGGAATATATAGATTTTCCACGGGCGGGGGAAAGTGACGGGGTAGGCAGTTCCATACCCTGGGATAGGTTTTGCAGCAAGACAAGATAGCACAGTAGCCAATGGTTAAAAGGTTACATAATGTCTCCGCCCATGGTCTCAAGTTAGCAAGTTAACATTTAATTAATGCTTTGATAAAATGTTATTAGTATAAAATATATATGTTGAATTCTGCTTTGGGGTCCATAGGAATGAAGCAACTCCTTTGATTGTCCAACAGATACAGTCCTAGGGGTTAAAGCAAAGAAACAGTGAAAGCATATGGAAATAGAGATTGTCTCCTTTATGTTTTAAGGCAGGGCATTGGTCCCTTGGAAGGGAGGTGGAAGGATGCCATATCATTATAGTGACATGTGCCAATTTTTCATAAACTCAAGGTTGGATCTGTGGGAAGACTGTTTTCCCTTCAGGAGAAACACAATAGGAACAGGGATCCTTTGTTCAATTTGAAACGTTGGATGAAACATAATTATTCAGTTATTGCCTCAACATCTGGCATTTCTACTGACCAAGCATATCTTAGCAAAGGCAATCTTATTTTGTTTACCCCAGCTTTCTCTTAGCTGATCACTATTAGCTAGGCCTCTGGTCTCCAGACCAAACTCTGGACTTTGGGTCTGGAAAAGAGCTGGCATAATCCATATACCAGGTTGTTATATAACATGCACATGGATTTTAACCCTTCAATTCCCATAATACAAGAACTAGGGGTCACCAAACGAAATTAATAGACAGCAGGTTTAAAACAAATAAAAGGAAGTTCTTCTTCACGCAGCGCACAGTCAACTTGTGGAACTCCTTACCTGAGGAGGTTGTGAAGACTAGGACTATAAAAGCGTTTAAAAGAGAACTTGATAAATTCGTGGTGGGTAAGTCCATTAATGGCTATTAGCCAGGATGGGTAAGGAATGGTATCCCTAGCCTCTGTTTGTCAGAGGATGGAGATGGATGGCAGGAGAGAGATCACTTGATCATTGCCTGTTAGGTTCACTCCCTCTGGGGCACCTGGCATTGGCCACTGTCGGTAGACAGGATACTGGGCTAGATGGACCTTTGATCTGACCCGGTATGGCCATTCTTATGTTCTTATGTCACCCAAAGCCACAACATGTATCAGAACTTCCGGGCTGGGAATCAAGCCCAGGAGCTCTGACCCCCGGCACCTGCTCTCCCAGTTTTTCTATCAGTCTGCCAAGAAGTGAAGGGAAAGGCCTCAGGAATATTCCTTAACCCTTCCTCAACTCTTGCTATCAGGACTGTAATCACTGGGGTGGCTCTTGGGCTCTACAGTCATGAGAACAAACACACAATTATCTCCCCTTATTGACTCCCCACACAGCTGCCAGGGGGGAGAGAGGATCTGGCCCCATCTGACCCCGGAGAGCGCAGGGAACAGATTCCCAGGGTGCCGTTCAGCGGAGCAGGGAGAAGTAGCTCTGTGAATATCCCTGGGGCTCTCTGATCAGATGGGCTCCAGTGCGGGGCTCCAGCTTTCTCCCACTGAAGTCAATGGAGAAGCTGAAGCCTTAGTGGCCATCAGCGAGATACTGAACCCTGGGTGAGGATTATTGAATGGGTCTCTTGACTTCCCCGTCAGCCCATTGATAATTCTCTGTAGGTGAAATCCACCGCTTTGTAGTGGGGCCAGTAGCAGAGCGTATGCACCTAGCGAGCCCCCCCTAAGCCTCACAGTGGGATTGAATCATTGGCTGAACCTCGTCCTGGCCTGCTGTCCTATCCCTGGAGCACTGACCCTTCTCCTCAGACTCAGGCATTTCCCTCCAAAACCCTTTCCAACATCACATCCCAAAGCAGAAATATCACGGTGCTTCTTTCCATAGTTTCTTTTCCCGCTCGTTCTTCAGGTTCCCCTGAATAAGGAATGGATCAGTAATGCGACTAGCTCCTGGCTCATAACATTGACACCAACATCTAAAGCAAAGAGTGCGGAAACACCGGAAGATTAGAGAGAGAGAGAGAGAGAGAGAGAGAGAGAGATGGGATGTTTGGAGATAGATAGATAGATAGATAGATAGATAGATAGATAGATAGATAGATTCTCTCCATTCAGTAATTTCATAGTTGTGAAATTCCGGCGGGCAGAAGAAATAGCAGAAGGGAACATTGCGTGTTACAGCTGGACTCTGGAATCCACCTGCCATGAGATTTAACAACGCGATGCTGCATCACATACCTCCTAAGTCCCCCCATTATATTGTCCCCCCCCCCCGGCCCATGCAAAGGAGCTCCCCGGGGCCCCGTTCATAGCCCAGCCACAGGCCACTCACCCCACTCAGAGCCAGCGCCCGGCTTCAGCTTCCCATCCTGCCTGGGGAACGAGCCGCCAGCCGCAGACATGACCCCCAGCCTGGCCATCGCCTTCCTCCTGCTGCTCCCAGCGGGTACGGGCGGGATCTGCGCTGCCGCTGGGCGCCCGGTACCGCATGTTCCCTAATAACTGTGCCTCTGGGAATCACTGCAATATTTCCCCTTTATTTCCCCCTCTGCAGGTGTCTATTCCCTGGTGGAGTCCAGTGGGGGAATCAAGAAGCCCAGGGAGACCCTCACACTCACCTGCACCATGTCCGGATTCTCTCTCACTAGCGAGGGGGTGCACTGGGCCCACCAGCCAGCGGGGAAAGGGCTGGAATGGGTCGGAGTTATTTGGCACACTAGAAATACTGCTTACAAGGATGTGCTCAGAAATCGCCTCAGCATCAGCAGAGACACCTCCAAAAGCCAAGTGTTCCTGCAACTGACCGGCCTGCAGCCCGGTGACACCTCCATGTACCACTGTGCTAGAGACACACACTGAGGGAAACCTACCAGAGCCAGCCCCAAAACTAACCTCGCAGAGAACCCGATTTCCTGTGTGAGTGGCACAGAGCAGCAGCTGCCAGCACAGCGTTCTCCATGCCTGGTTAGCTACTGGTGTGAAATTATTGACATGAACTGTGACCGTATAGACTATTGTTGCAACCAGGGTCCTATGGTTGCACCAGGTCTTGTACAGAGGTGGTCACGTGGGGTGTCTATGGAAAGGTTGTAGTTTGCTGATTATGAATATGCTCTCTGTAAGTGTGTATCTTTTTTGTATTTGAAGTTATGAATATTGGCTCTGTACTTGTATCTCAATGTGTGTAGCCTCAGTGAAGATTTGCTCAGCTTCTTGAGAAAGGACTATTCTCAGTAAGTGCCCAATCAAGAAACACTTAACTGACAATGGACTTTAGGAGACTTTAGGAGACGCCAGTCTGAGCTTTCCTGGGAATGTTCAAACTAACATATAAACAATGGTGTCAGCCTGCAAAAAGCTGAATCTTTCATAGACATGTGATTTGCCCAGGTGACTACAAACTCCATCTTGTTGCTGTGACTTTGCACAGAAGAACAAAGGGGGTTCTGCCCCCAAGAGAGAGAATATAAAAGGCCTGGAAGCCTCTCCATTTGGTCTGCAGCTGGCTCAAGAGATGGCTTCTCCACCCCAAAGAGATGCCTGAAAGAAACTAGAACAAAGGACAGTAACTACTGGGATGTGAGTATTGCTGGACTCAGACTAGGAAGGAGTCCAATCTGTGAAAGAAGCTTATTGTTGTCATCAGATCCTACCGGTGTGGTGCTCTGCTCTGTTCAATGTTGATAACAGGCAGCTGCGTTCATGTGTTTCCTCTGTGTGCTGCCCCGGCTCTGCCGATCGCTGACACAGCAGACCCTGAGACAATCCCCAATGACCACAGACTCCGATAAGGTACGAAGGCACCCGGCCAGGTTTATTGTCAAATGAAGCACAGTAATAGTTCCCTGCAGACCCTGCAGGACATACTACAAATATGTGCCCCCTGACAATGGACGGACTCAGTCAGTGGTGGGACTCTCCACTGCCCCCTAGGCCAGACAAAGATGTCCACTCAGTCATGCATTCTTAAACACAGGTACAAACATGTTTCGCATCATTGAACACACTGAGGTACAGCCCCTCTATGCATTACGGTGTTGCCTTTCTCATGGTGCAGATTGGTTCGAACAAATAAGTCTGTCCATCATATTGTCTATTAATCGTATTGTCCTTTCATATTGTCTATCCATCATATTGTCTATCCATTGCATTGTTCTTTCATGTTGTCCTTTTATACTGTCTTTAGACAGGGTCTGCCTGTTCCTTGTTATCTGTGTGGGTGCCGTCCTGGCATATGTTCATCTTATTAGTACTTACATGTGTATACGCTCTTGCCAACCTCTGTGAGCAGGGCCTGCCTCTGGCTCACAGCCTAACTTTGCTTTATGTTAGCAATGTCTTGGCCATTACTTCAGTTCAGGCCTCATACTGGGCCTCTGATACCAAGGGTTTATGTCTCAGGGCCTCATCTTACTACATTCCCCGACTTTTGTCTTTTTATGGGGAAGATGTTTACCCATCGTCCTGGGAAAGCATAATGCATGGACTGAAGATAACCCAGTGGGCTAAACACTGTTATGTGGTCACCTCATTTTACCATCCATACACTCATGCCCCATCTGTCCTTAGCCTGCACATTCCCTCATACGACTGGTAGACAGATT
Source organism: Terrapene triunguis (assembly GCF_002925995.2). Lineage (NCBI taxonomy): Eukaryota > Metazoa > Chordata > Testudines > Emydidae > Terrapene > Terrapene triunguis. Next base: position 294,828 of record NW_020665193.1, read on the forward strand.
TTATTATCCAATTCTTTCCAGTCCCTTATGGTGGCCTGGGAATGTTAGGCCCGGGACCATGACTGAGGAATGTAGTACTATGATTGAGCCTTAGAGGCACCCCCAAATAATATATATGAATAATATGGATATGGCATATATATTTGTAGCGTATATGGATATATATGTCTGGTATGTATGTGTATATATAACACCACCTTATGTCCAAGCATAACCATGTTTTTCCAGTCTGGTGTTGTACTCTGGCCCTTTTACTTTGTCGACACAGATAGAAACACACTCCTATTAGGGCAATTGCTGTTATCACCTGTATCATCATTAGTAGTAGGCCGACTTCTTTGAAATACTGGGCTAGGCATTGTTATAGTCTGTTCCACAGTATTATGTATATGAGAAGTAAAACAAAAATTTGGAGTAGTGACACTACAAATGAGGCCTTTATATATATAAATGTCTTGTAATTAGTTACTACCCAGTACTGGTCATTCGTGTTATGGGTCACCTTTACTGCCGGTTGTCACTCTCTGGTAAGCTTTGCTGGGCAGGAAACAGGAATGTCTAGCTTCTCTATTCCATGGATTGCATTGCCCCGTGATACACCAGCAGTTGAGGTAGATCCAGCTGTTTTTATGGATGTTGTTTTCCAGATAACTTACTGAATGGACAGTAACCAATTTATCAAATATTGCTGTGTCAGGATGGAGTATTGGTATCCAGACACTGAGCAAGATTGTTCTGAATAACATGTGTCTTAGTTAGAATGCAGTGTCAGTAACCCAAATTATGAGGGGTATTAACACAGAATTTGTTTTCCCAATTGTAGTTACTGTGTAACTTAATTTCTTTACCAATTTGTTTTTTTCCTTGCCTTCATGTTGTTTGCTGCCATTCATTTGTTGATTTTAACCTGTGTGTTGGTTAAAGTATTTCCCTTTGGTTAAACAGTTTAGCAAGGTTATGCACATTGTAAATGTTGTACAGCAGTAATACAATACAGCAATAGTACAATGATAATACAGTAGTACAGCAATAATACAGTTGTTTTTACATAGTAAAAAAGTTGAAATTAAATGACAGTTTATCCTGGTCCAGCTAGTGGGTTTTAGCTGATTGTTAAATTAATTGTCCATATATGGTAGATAGAGGTGTATTTGACAGGTCTCTTATTTATGCAGCACTTCATTTTTTTCCCTTGATGCTTGGGGGTTTCTTCACTGTATACGTGCTGACGGCCTTCCTGTAACCCTCATTGGCCTGGAGCGGCGAACCGCAGCCAGTGGGAGCCGTGATGGGCCAAACCTGCGGATGCGGCAGGTAAACAAACCAGCTCGACCCGCCAGGAGCTTTCCCTGAACAAGCGGTGGCCTACTGCTCTATAACACCTAGTAATAAGCAATGCTTTGCCAGACCTGTTTTATTTTTCTTTAATAAAGATTGTTCTTTTAAGAACATGATCTGATTCCTGTATCTTACAAGGTGGAGGTTCTGTGTGCATGTGTCTAAGACCGCACAACCAGCTACTAAGAGAATAAAGACATTAAAGTTTCATGCACAGCTGCTATAAACAGCTGTTTTCTCCAAGTTCTCTCCAGTGGAAGGGTTAAAAGAGGCTCAGGGTACCTCACAGGAAGGAATTCCCAAATGCATGTTCCTGGGTTCTCAACAGGGTTTTTGCATTTGAGTGGTGGCAGTAATACCGGTCCAAGGCCAGGAAATCTGTAACCTTGGGAAGTATTAAGGCAGCCTTTAATGGCAAGTATTTTAAGGTCTTTTGCAGGTCCCCACCTTCTGCACTGGAAGTGTCAAAGTTGGAAAACAGCCATGACAGATACAGCGGCAGCAGGTTTCAGAGTGGTAGCCATGTTAGTCTGAATCAGCAAAAACAATGAGGAGTCCTTGTGGCACCTTAGAGACTAACAAATTTATTTGGGCATAAGCTTTCATGGGCTAGAACCCACTTCATGGGACGCATGAAGTGAAAAATACAGGAGCAGGTATAAATACATGAAAGGATGGGGGATGCTTTACCAAGTGCGAGGTCAGTCTAACAAGGTAAATCAATTAACAGCAGGATACCAAAGAGGAAAAATAACTTTTGAAGTGGAAGGAGAGTGGCCTATTTCAGACAGTTGACAAGAAGGTGCGAGTAACAGTAGGGAGAAATTAGTATTGGGGAAATTAAGTTTAGGTTTTGTAATGAACCAACCACAGTAGTATATGGGCCCTACCGTCAATCAAACCCTAAGCCCTCCCCTTGACCCCTTGGTCCCTCGCACTTGTCACCGGAAGTCCCACCCATGGGGGTATTACTTCCGGGGTCAAGGTGTCATCTGACCGGAAGCAAGGTGTGTCATGTGACCCCTCTAATAACTCCTCCCACCACCCTCTACCAATCAGGAGGGGTTTTGGCCCAATAGGACTGCCGCGAGAGGAGATTCTGACCAATCAGGGTGTCTTCCGGGGTGGCGGTGACCACTCCGGAAGTGGATTGTGTGACCCCCTCGAAGGCCTCCCTCCACTACCCTCTACCAATCAGGAGGGGTTTTGTCCTGACAGGACCGCCCTGAGAGGAGATTTTGACCAATCAGGGTGACTTCTGGGTTGGGGTGACCCCTCCGGCAGTTAGTCATGTGACCCCACTAAGAACTCCTCCCAAGGCCCTCCGCCAATCAGAGTGCAGCACCATTACCCCATAAGTCCCAGCGCCAGACAGAGGAGGCGGCCATCTCTTACCAAGTACACGTGTTTTCGAAATCACGGAAAGGCTGCTCAGAGGAAACATGGACTCCTTCACCACCCCCGTGAGAACTTCGGACTTTGTTTTAGCCCCGACCACCTTTGGACTTGTGTGGCGAAAGCGCTACATCAGTGAGAGTTCCGAGGAGGACCCTTTCGACCCAGCCGTTGATGGATACATCGGAACCCGACCCTGAAACCCTCCTGAGGCAGCCCGATGAGCGTGACGGCCACTCTTTGTCCACCCCCTCAGAGGTGGAAGGTGATCGCGGCTCGGGGGAGGCACTGGTGGACAAAGCGAACGGAAAAGATGGAGCTCAGGTAAAATGAATGATTAAGAAGCAGCGGTCAAGAGGAGGGGTGGGTAATGGGGTAGGAAGCGGGGGTTGCGTAAATTAAAAAACAAGCAGGGGGGGTGCTTACACGGTTTCTTTTCTGAAAATCTCTCAGGTCGACGATGCCCTTTTAGAGGCCTTTAAGAACTTACACATTGGAAGCCCTGTGGGAGTAAATATATCATGCGGCAGCTGTTTTTGCTCATGTCTGAGACACAGAGCTCAAGCCGAAAAGGACAAAATGGAAGAATGAAGCATCTGAGACACCCTTATGGTAGGGGTCATGGCATCCATTTTTACAGGTGGCCGTAAAAGATCGTGTTAAACCAGGCAATTAATAAAACGTATTTAAATGTGTCAATATGAATGTGTCCCCTTTCATACTCGTGGTAGTAAAAGTCGGTACCAGTAACAGTCATGTCTACACAGACGGCTCTGTTAAAGAAAATATATTACGCCCCCGGGGAAGTTGGGAGCTTCGGCGGGGTCAACCCTCTTTTTTCAAGTGGCCAGAAAGCATAGTAAAACTTTAAACAGAAGACAGGTAACAACATGACTTTCAGACCAGGATGCTTACACTTTACACAAACTGGCTCGAATACATTTTAAAAGAAACAAGACCATTGTTTCAGATGTGGATGCGCAGTGGCAGGCAGATTTGGTGGATATGCACCGGTTCTCCAAACACAACAGCGGTTTTAAGTACATCTTAACAGTGATAGACATTCTATACAAATATGCCTGGGCCTTAGGCCTAAAAGACAAGACTAGTGGTGAGGTATCCAAGGCCTTTAAAGCTATTTTCACTGAAGGTCGTGTGCCTCAAAAATTACAAACCGATCGGCGGAAAGAATTTTTAAACAAACCTTTAAGTGGATTGTTAAAGCGGCATGGAGTTCACCATTTTGTTACCAATAATGAAGTCAAAGCAGGGGTTGTGGAGCGATTTAACAGAACTTTAAAAACTAGGATGTGGAGATATTTTACAGCCCATAACACCTTTCGCTACATTGACGTCTTACCTGACGTTATAAAGAGTTACAACCAGAGCTTTCACAGAACTATCCGTACCAGATGTTAACCCTTCAAATTCTCTGAAGGTATGGAAAATGGTTTAAGGAGATGATTTAAAAATAAAACCGGTTGTTGCCCCTTTTAGAAAAGGTGACCACGTGAGACTAAAGGCGCTTTTGAAAAAGGTTATGAACAGACGTTTACCGATGAGATATTCATAGTGGATGAAGCCTTAACCAGGGGCCAGAGACCTGTCTACCGATTAAAAGATTACGAGGGTGAGGCAGTTACTGGATCTTTTTACCCTGAAGAATTACAAAAAGTAAACCCCAAACGAGACAGGATTTACAGGATTGAAAATGTTCTAGCACAGAAAGGAAAAGGGAGAAAAAAGCAGCTACTGGTGAAATGGTTGGGGTGGCCCAATAAGTTTAACCGCTGGGTGGAAGCTTCTCAACTCTGTGACATCTAGACACGAACAAAAAAAGATTCCTTCTGCAAAGACAGAGAGAGAGAGAAAAAATAAGCGATGGCAGGTTTACATTACTTTGCCCAGCAATGCCAGCTCTGCAGTTTTCCCCCAAAACAGCATCTCCAACTTTACAATATGGCTAATTAAGCCCTCGGATCTCCCGGCTGCCTGGGAGGTGGGGTTAGTGGAAATACAATACCCGCACAGCTGGAATACTATCAAAGACACCCCTTTCGAAATCACCTTTGGAGCTACAATGTGGAATTTCATCCTACGACGAGATTATTACTCGACCATACCCGAATTACTGGAGCATATGAACAGCAACGTGGCTCGTCATCCCGGACCGCCTGAGGTGGTCATGAACTACGACCCTGTGGGTAGAAAAGTGAGACTTAAATCTACCGATTTTATGTATGTGTTTTCTACTGACGGGGAGCTAGCTAACATTCTGGGTTTGGGCCACAAACGCAATGTCCAAAAAATCCCCTTCTCGGCAGACATCACAGGAGGTTTTAACTCCTTGTATCTATACATGGATATCGTAGAACACCAGTTTGTGGGGGACTTTTCTGTTCCCCTGTTACACTGCGTCCCTGTCCAAGGAAGGAACAATGAGTTTGTTACCATCACCTACCACAAACCTCATTACGTCCCAGTCAGCAAACACCACATCGACACCATCACCATTGAAATAAAAACAGATCAGAACAGATTTGTCTCATTTCACTTAGGCAAGGTGATCGTGAAGCTGCATCTGTGGCCGCGGAGAGAGCGAGGTCTCTAAAAAAGCAAAAACCTATTATGGCACTCCCAAAAAATTATTGCGACCCCACCATCTACAGGAACTATTACAAAGCCCAGGCTGGATACGCCCTTCCTGGATATCATGGGGCCCCCGTGATGTACGGGGCAGGTGTGGGTGGAATATTTCGTAGCCTCTTCTGAAAAGCCGTACCGCTTTTGAGGAGGGGGCTAGAGATTATTAAACCCCACGTAAAAACTTCTGCTCAAAACATAGCTAAAGATGTGGTAGGTCATGTCTCCCGTGCTGTTCTGGAGAAGGTGGGGAATACAGCTTCACAGGAAGGATCGGGGCTGATGCACATTAAAAGGAAGAAGAGAAAGAGAAATACGTCACAGGTCCCTCGAAACCCTTTAAAAGAAGGGCTTTGACACGCAGGGCCGGCCATAAGCGAAAGTCCAAGAGGAAGCCTGGGAGAAAGAGGAGACGCGCTCTGCCTGGTAAGACATTTTAATCAACATGGCTTTTGTTCACTGCGGGTCTGAAGAGTGCACCAAATCCGAACTAGACTTGTTTCAAATAGCCCCTACGCAGACCAGCATCGAGAAAAGCATCTACATCGAGGTGCCGCCTCTATCGGCCATTACGGAGTCTGCCCCGATTGACTTTTTTATAGCAGGGAATGGCATAGATTATATGGATTTAAACAACACGCTGCTGTACCTGTGTTGCAAGATTGTAAAAGGAGACGGAACTGAACTCGCTGCGGACGCCGAAGTGGCTCTGGTGAATTACCCCGTGGCCTCTATTTTCAGTCAGTTGGATGTCACGCTGGGAGACTGCCTCATAAGCCAAAGCAACAACTACTACCCTTACAGGGCCTTTATAGAATCGGTGCTCAATTACAGCGACGACACCCTCTCCACGCAATTTTCCACTGGCCTGTTTTACAAAGACACTGCTGGACAACATGAAGAAACAGAGTTGGATGGAGGGAATCTAGGGTTTGTGAGGCGTGCAAAGCTGACGGCCGAGAGCAGAACGGTAGAGCTGCTGGGCCATTTACACAGCAGCCTGTTTTTTCAAGAAAAACTTTTGTTAAACGGAGTGGATGTGAAAATTAAATTGACGCGCAGTAAAGACGCTTTCTGTTTAATGGGCAGTGTGGCTGAAGGCTTTAAACTGAGCATTGTATCAGCGTCCCTTTTTGTGAAGAAAGTACGGGTGGCCCTGGAAGTCCGTCTGGGGCACGCGGAGGCCCTGCTTACTGCTAATGCTAAATACCCCGTGGACAGTGTGGGAATGAAAGTGTTTAGCATCCCCATGGGCAGCAGGGTCAGTAACCAGGAGAACCTGTTCTTGGGACAGTTACCCAAAATGCTTGTCCTAGGGTTTGTGGATAATGATGCCTTTAGCGGAAGTTACGCTAAAAATCCCTTTCATTTTAAATATTACAATATTAATTTTGTGGCCTTGTATGTGGATAGTGAACAGATACCGACCAAGCCTCTGCAACCGGACTTCGAGGCAGGATGCTGCGTGAGAGAATACATGAATTTGGTACAGACAGCTGGTAAACACATGAAAGATCGTTCTCTGTTAATCAACCGTGAGGAGTTTGCACAGGGTTACACCTTGTTTGCCTTTGACCTGTCTCCCGCCCAGGAATGCGCTGATCACTATTCCCTGATTAAAACCGGGAACCTGAGAGCAAAAATATGTTTTGGGAAGGCTTTAACGGTTACCGTCAATATGATTGTGTATGGGTTTTTTGACAATGTCATAGAAATGAATCAGAGGAGAAACGTTCTGTTTGACTACATGTGAACATGGACACTGTGCAGCTCTCACATGTCTTATCAACGGACCCTTACACGAAAAAGAATTTCTTAGACGTGTTCCCTTGCGATTGGCTCCCAGGAGGCAAGCTGTCTCAGAGACCCCTAGGCTTGGTGGTGAACACGCATCCACACAACCAACCGGGTGAACACTGGCTCGCCTTGTATCTGGTGGAGCGTAACAGTGGAGAGTTTTTTGACTCATATGGGCACCCCCCGAACAGTGTGTTGTTTCCTAAAAGCATTATAAAATTTTTAAACAAAAATGCCACAGATATGGTGTTTCACAATAGACAATTACAAGACCCCCGCGCCGTCGCCTGCGGCTATCACTGCGTGTTTTTCTTACATCATCATAGCAAGGGTTTATCTTTGATCGGATTTTAAAATTGTAATCTAACGACTTAGTGCAAAATGACCGGATGGTGATGAATTTTGTAAAAAGTAAATTTAAATTCTTGGCCATGCCTAGCCTTGCTCAAACCATGTTTCAACAAGCCCAGACATGTGTATCTTGCAATGATTTTCATAGCCATATTACCCAATAAAGCACCCCAGGTGAGTGGTTAAAGACAATTGATGTTTGGTGGGGTTTTTTTTTTTTTAAACCAATTGAGGAAAAAGTACACAGATTTTTTTTTAAATTATAGAAATGTTTTATTTAAAGCAAAACATTACCAGTTTTTTTTTTAAATTAGAATGCGAAAAACATTACACACTGAGCCATTCGGCTCTTTTAGCCAATTTTCGTTTTTTAGATGGCAAAAAAGGGGTCACGGTTTCTCGATCCATCCCGGTGTCAGCAGTCAAGGCCTTGAGGCATTCCAAAATATCTCTGTTGTCCGCATTGCCCATGACAGAAGATGGTACGTTCAGTTCTGCCATGGCATTCATAAACACATCCCATCCTTTAGGTACATGTCTGCTAGGAACAGAGCGAGTCTGGGTGACGGCCCTGACTAAGTCAAGCATGTTAGAACCATTAACCACAGAGCCTTTGTACAAAAAAAAAAAAAAAAAAAAGACCTTTTATCATTCCATGAAGAGAGATTTTTATCCTGCCCCAGCTTATTTAGCAATACTAATGCATTTTTTTATAACACTTATTCACGTTATCCAACACCTCCAGAGCAACAGAGTCAGAGTTCTTTGGTGTTTCTGGGGGTTTGGCAGTCACACTTTGTTCCTGTTCCGGTAGAAACAGACTTATTTTCCCTTTATCTGCATCGCTCTGCTTCACGTACATTAGGTACCTTTGAAGCACGGCGCTGTAAAGTTTAGCCTTTTCGTATTCGGCCAAGTCAGTTCTTTGAAGAACAGACTTCATTTCAGCATCCAGTAAGCGAGTTGCAGTTGTTCTGATATTTTCCTCTGCTGGAGGGGGAGCCCTTAATTGCTCCAACTGGTGGCTGGGCACCAGGAACATTTTTTCTGCATACTCCATTATCGATTAGTTAAAAGCCCCGTTATCAGAGGGATAGCAAAACTTAACAGAGGTCCGATAAACCCCCCAGACTGCTTCACCAGATGCTTTTTTCTTTTAAGTGAAACCCTTTTATTACCGTTTCTTTTTCAGCACATGCACTTGATTCTGTGTTAAAGGTATGTTTCCTTTTAAGATATTGAGCGCTATTTCTGAGATGGCCGCTACTAGATCGTCAGAGGCCGAACACAGTATAGCCCTCCTTTGCTGTGGGGACGAATTGCTAAGTAATTTTAAAAGGCCAGGTATTCTTTGGTTTTGTTTATGAAAGGGTACAGGCTGATAAAATCATAGTGGATTTCTTCCCTGGTTAGGCTTGTAATATAGGCAGATAGCATTTGTCCTCCCCCCAAAAAGAGCATCCCTAGGCACGAGAGGCTGGGGTAACTGGGCTCGGTTTAAAAAGTCTGCAAGCTCCCTGTCTGTTTCTTTCATCACCTATCACTCGTGCTCCCAAAGAGTCCTCACTACAAAACCAAGTCATTTCAGATAGTCGGTCCTGAGCTGCGTCTTGTATTAAGAAACCCAAAAGATGTCCCCGTCATAGGATTTTGTGCTTTTTCACAAAAACAGGTGACACAGCTGTGGAAAAAACACCCATTAAACTCAAAGGCTGTGTGTACCCCATCAACATCGGCATAACTGTCTAAAAAGTAGGGGCCTACCTGTAGTTCCCCACCCTGTAAAGCGTGCCGTATTTGTATATTTTCTTTGTGAGAGATATACAGCAGGCACTGAATAGATGGGGTCTAATCTCTTTCTGCCTGTGATAGTTGTCTGGAGGGAGAAGAGCTACCGTGTTAGGCTCCAAAAACAAACCTGTACATAGCCATGCAGACAGATGCCAGTGTTATGTACCGGAATGGATCTATACACAGTTTTATCTCAGTGAATTTACTAGTATCTCCCTTCTCCGTCATTTTCATAATCTCTTTTCTGTATAGGATACAGGCCTGTCTCAATTTTTACATCCTGCTGACAGTAATACACGAGCTCTTTCTGCAAGTCAAACGCCTCAGAGCTGTGGTCCCGATACCAGACAAGAAACTCTGCTTTTTCTCTGGGCATCATGCTTTCAACAACATAGTGCTCCATACTGGGTATAGGCCCCGCGTAATTTTGATTTTCTAATGTGTTAAAAAAGTGTGGAAAATACCCTTTGCACCCTTCAAACCCCATCGCCTGCGGTAGCTTGCTAAGCTTCATGGGCAAGAAGTTTAAAGAGTCTATAAAACGAATGCCCAGGGCCTTAACTTCCACGCACATTAGTTTACTACCCTGAGTGATCAGTTCTAGGCCCATCTTTTCCTTCAGTAACTGTAACAATGAAGTATGCATCATAACCTTTAGAATAGTGTGCTAGGAACGTGTAGTCCTGAAACTCTTTGCCAATAAAGATCTTAAACACAGAAAGACACTCATCGCCCTTAAATTCCCAGGATTCTTCTGGCTTTAGGGACATAGCAAAAATGTAATTGGGAGTGTGCAACCCGGTCTCCTGCGTGCATTCAAAATAAAAAAATATATACTTTTCTGAAGATTCGGGCTTTCTAAGGCTGTCCATATAACAGAGGTGACCGTCTACATCACCAACGATCAAACCAAGACACTGCTTACACCGTCTCCCTTTACACCTATGCCGCTTGTCCACATAAGACTGACACTTCTCACACAAAGTTTTAGACAGGCATTCAACTTGGTTTTTTGATGCACAGTCGATATGTCTGTCTAAACACTCTTTGGACCGACAATACAGTCTACAGCTAGGACACTGCTGCTGCACGCCCACGCTGTCTGAGCACGTGACGCTCAAGCAGCGGCGGCAACAATACTTGCAAGAGTGGTCATAGCTGTACACCGTGTGGCAAAACTCACAATAATTTTTCGCTCTGAACAACTTTTTTACATCCAGAACCCCATAGCAATGCTCATCGTGCAACAGGATAAAATAAGTCTTGGGGTACACTGTGCCCCGCATTTTAAAAAGCCCCAGCCACCTTTCGCCGTATACAGCGCCACCTGTATGTTAACTCCTAAATGCTGTTCAAACTTTGCTACGTCACTGAGCATAACCTTTTTTTGATCTGACCACCCCAGCTTCTCATGCAACTTTCTCGCCTCCGCTAACAATTCCGCGTCCGTAGGTTTACGATCGGACATGATGGCCAAGAGCCCACCCGCAAAACACAAATTGGTACCAGTGTAAGTCAGATCTACTAAACACGGTCTCTTTTTATGACTAATTTTACTACTAAGGATAGAATTTAAAACTCTACGAGCGCCCCCACCCCTGTTTTTTACAACTGTCACGACAAGGCACAATGTCCCATCGACATGCAACTCTCTATTGCTCTGTAGCAGTTTTGAGGTCTGATTTAAGAAATCCTCAGCAGACAGCTCATCCCTAGTTCTTTTGACCGAAAACAAAGAGTTAGTTAAATTACGGCTCTCTAAACCTAACTGAACATAATCATCAGGGCCTACCCTACCATTAATGTCATCGAGCACTAACTGTATTCCCCAGTTTATGGCTTCAACAACCTGCTGAGCTGAATTTATTTGCTCAAGATTGACAAAACAAAATTCCTCACAATACACCAACCCCCCAAATCTGGATAATTCACGTTGCCAACTTCTCACTCTCTCCATATACACCTCGGCATTTTCGGGGTTACTTGGGGGTTCCTCTACGGGATCATTAGCAGTTTCTTCTACATCAGATGCTATTTGCAAGTCAGACTTTGAGGCGCCTCCATGAGGGTCATTGGGAGTAGAACGGGACCCATCTAGAGAGCCCTCTGGGGAATTTGCTAAACCAGAGTCTGATTCCGCCTCCCCATTTTCAGACAAGCCAGTTTGAGAGCCTCCAGTAGGGGACATCTCTTTGTTTTTCCTCATTATCTCTTTAGCCCTTTTAAAATTTCTTACAACAACCCGGGCCTGGAACTTTTTGGCAGCCATCTGTTTATCCCCCAAGTACTGTCCCCCCTTTTGTTTACACATGAGCTGATGTGTACTCTGGAGGGTGCCCCTTTTACCCAGGCCCCTTTTCATGACTAGTCATGCCTGCTCAGATCCACCCTTTCCAGCCCTCATGTCTTTCAGCATGGTTCTGAACAAAGCATCATATTTTCCCCATTTCTTTCTAGAATCCCGTTCTTTTAGACTACCCGAGGATACAGCCTCCATCACTTTTCTGAGGGAAGCCTCAAACCCTTCCCAAATACTAGAATATGGGGGAGCTGTGATGAGCTTATGGTTTTGGGAGAATGGTTTGTCAGTTCTTGGCTTTTTATTCACAACCCCTAGAGCACATGCTCCGTGTTTGTGAATGTGGGCATTTTCGCTCAGTTTCCTCAGGGCTTGGTGTGGTGGTGGCCATTGAGGAACTAGAGTGCTGGTTGTGTGATTGCAATACCTCAGCATCGCAGAAGCTTTTAGTCCTTTTTTTTTTTTTAAACACAGCCCCTAGGGCACATGCTCCGGGTTTGCGCACATTCAGAACCCCTAGAGCGCATGCTCCGTGTTTGTGAATGTAGGTGTTTGCGCTCAGTTTCCTCAGGGATTGGTGTGGTGGTGGCCACTGAGGAACTGGAGTTGTGGTGGCATGGTTGTTTTTTTACCAGAGTCTTTTGTTTTGTCCTTGGGTTTGATGTATATGAGGTTTGGACCACCCGGATGCTTCAGCTGCACTCTTGTGCTGTTTTGCGTTGTTAAAGGTCTCAAAGCAGATTCCTGGTTTGTTGGCAGTTCTGGAGGAGATGTCCTTGTAGCTCTGACTACAGCATTGTCAGAAAAGTTGCCCAGGCCTATGAGGGGGAGGAAACAACAACATTTTACAAAAACTGAACTTTACCATCTCTCTCACCCACACCTATTATTTACTTAAAATACAAAACCTCATAGTACAACCAAACCAATAAGCAAAATATATTTACAGGGCGTCATCCATCCATCAGGTTTCAGAGTAGCAGCCGTGTTAGTCTGTATCCGCAAGAAGAACAGGAGTACTTGTGGCACCTTAGAGACTAACAAATTTATTAGAGCATAAGCTTTCGTGGGCTACAACCCACTTCAATCCATCCATCAGTCACTGATGCTGGTGACCTTTCCTTTTCAGCTGTCTTTCCTTTTTCTTTTCAGACTGTTTTCCCTCTGGTCTAAGGATCTCTCATGTTTTGACTGTACTGTGGAGCAAACAACAACATTATAATAAAACACATGAAACCGTCTTGTAAACATACATATACATATCACACACACACACACACATTTACTTCATTAGGGTGTTTTTCTATTTAAAAAGTCATAGCTTTACAACAAAATAATCCATTTTAGGCTGTACAACAAACAAAGGTTTTTAACTACATCTCATTTTGCAGAATAAAAACCAAAACTGCTTTTAAAATCCATTTTGCACAGAAACCCTTGTTAGTTTGAAACACACATACCACCAGTTTAAAGCCCACAGTTTGCAACCAAATACATTTCAAAACCCCAACATGCATTTAAAAGCCACATGGTTGTTCTGTCTCCCAGCCATGTGTGTTTGGGTTAGTTGGTAGCATTCACCCCACCAAGTGCCTCAAACCCTATTTTTAAAAAACCTTGTTAGTTTGAGACAAACCAAGTACTTAAAAAAAAACAAAAAAAAAACCCCTATGCCTTGCACAGGCCGCCGCCCCCCCCCGCCCTCCCTCTCCCTCTCCCTCTCTCTCTCTCTCACACACACACACACACACACACACACACACCAGCAGCTTTATAAAACACACCAAACCAAGTTTGCAGCCATATACTTTTCAAAAACCCACATGCATTTAAAAGCCAGTTGCAATAAATAAATAAAGTTACCTTTCACTATGGGATAAAGTGTTGCAGGCATATGCTTGTTCTGTTCCCCCTCATATGTGTTTAGGCCTTCAGGTTCAAGAACAAGCAAAAATGTTAGTTAGTATTACCACCAAATCCCTCTGCAGCCTGTTTAATACTGTTGAATTAAAAAAAAAAATATTAAGCACAACTATAGTTAAAATGGTTTTTACCTTGGCCTGGTGGTGAAATGCAGTTTAAAGTTACTGGTTCCATGCTAAACAGATCACACTGCAATAAACATAGGCACCATTATTTACTAAGACAGCATGGACAAAGAGTGGCATTATATAGTTTCAGAGTTAAAGACAGCAAGTCTTACCTCTTTTTGCAGTCCAGCAGCTATCCAAGAAAGTTTTCTGTTAAAAAGGACAAGCTCCAGCATACCTGAGGTTTTTATACCATCTTAGCCCCATTGTTTCAAACAGACTTCAACACAGTTGCTAACAGGTTAATTTAATCACCCCTCCCATAGCATTCCCTTTTGTGATCTGGAGTAGTGAAACCATTTTGTCTTGGTGTGTGTGGTTAAACCCATTCAATTTAACAGGCTAAGGATAGCTCAGTGGTTTAAGCATTGGCCTACTAAGCCCAGTGTTGTGAGTTCAATCCTTGAGAGGGCCACTTAGGGATCTGGGGCAAAATCAATATTTGGTCCTGCTAGTAAAGGCAGTTCTATGAGATAGGTATATCTCAATATTAACTCTATTGTCTGAACTAGCCTTGTTTGTTTTATTGTAAGCACATTTTTAGGATTTTTCCCCCCTCCCACAACATACATTTCAGCTTTTTGCTATACACACACAAAAACACAAGAGCTAATTCTCACAAACAATTAATTTTTTTTATTTTAAAAATCATACAGCTCCTTGAAAACAAACCAAACTGCTTCATTAAAACTTTTTAGCTCACTTAAGGGCCAAAGGCCTTCTAACAAAACACAGATAGTCACAAACCCCCCTTTTAAAAAAAATTACAGCTACCAAGTTTTATATCGCATGATTGTCCCCTCACCATTCTCTAACTTAATCCTTTTAGATTTCTTACAAATAGTCTTTTTCTTAAGCAGGGTTCTGTAACTCTTTGTGCGGACTAGACGGTCAATATAACACTGTAAGCAGGCATCTTCCGGTTTGGTCATTTTCTTTAGAACACGGTCAGGGTCTGCACTGAATTGCACAGCATTTATCGAGGTCACCCCTTGCGCTAAATGTTCTTGGGTTAGGCACAGACATTGCATACCATAATCTATGGCAATAATGGTGTTTAATAAGCTTTCCAAACACAGCTCAGCACACAGGACCCGGAGCTTGCAGTTTATATCCACTGAAGTCCAAGTCGCACAGTCATGGTGCCTTTGGCCTGGCGCATCTATGACACAGCCCTCACAATCTTCAAAAAGCTTTTCCCTAAGGCAGTGTTTAAGGATAGCATAAACAACAACGCGTACAATAGTCCGCATGACTTTTTTACGCTCACGACGTGGCACTGGCTCAGTTAGTTCTATGCCAAGCCGCCTTCTAAACTCCTCATAGCCATCATCCTCAGAGTCCTCTTCAACAACTTGTATTGGCGTTGAGCAAAAACATGGTGGACCTGGCTCATCTTCGCTGCTTGATGCAACGCTGTCCGGGTCCTCTAGAAAGGCATCGTCGAGCTGTTGAGAAATTTTCAGAAAAGAAACCGTGTAAGCACCCCCACTGCTTCTTTTTTAATTTACACAGCCCCCGGTTCCTAACCCATTACTCACCCCTCCTCGACCACCACTTCTTAATCATTCATTTACCTGAGTGCTGTCTTTTCTGTTCGCCTTGTCCGCCAACGACTCTCCCGAGCTGAGACCGCCATGCTCATCGGGGTGTCTCACGAGGGTTTCGGGGTCGGGTTCCAGCGTATCCAGCAACGGCTGTGCCAAAGGGTTCCCCTCAGTCGCTCCCTCCTCCTCCTCAGAACTGTCACTGATGTAGCGCTTTCTCCGCGGATGGTCAAAGACCCTCGGGGCTAAAACAAAGTCCGAAGTTTTCACGGGGGTGGTGGAGGAGTCCATGTTTCCTCTCAGCAGCCTTTCCACGATTTCGAAAACACATGTACTTGGTAAGAGATGGCCGCCTCCTCTGTCTGGCGCTGGGACTTATGGGGTAATGGTGCTGCACTCTTATTGGCGGAGGGCCTTGGGAGGAGTTCTTTGTGGGGTCACACGACCTACTTCCGGACCGGTCACCCCTGCCCTAGAAGTCACCCTGATTGGTCAAAATCTCCTCTCGGGGCAGTCCTATCGGGATGAAACCCCTCCTGATTGGTAGAGGGTGGTGGGAGGAGTTCTTGGGTGGGGGGGGTCACATGATACACCTTGCTTCCGGTCAGGTGGCACCTTGACCCCGGAACTAATACCCCCATGGGGTGGGACTTCCGGTGACAGGTGGGAGGGACCAAGGGACCAAGGGGCGGGGCTTAAGGGGTCAAGGGGCGGGGTTAGGTTTTGATTGACGGTAGGGCCCTTATACTACTAACCACTTCCAGTCTTTATTCAGGCCTAATCTGATGGAATCCAGTTTGCAAATTAATTCTGGTTCTGCAGCTTCACATCGGAGTCTGTTTTTGAAGTTTTTTTGTTGAAGAATTGCCACTTTTAGGTCTGATATTGTGTGACCAGGGACACTGAAGTTTTCTCCTACTGGTTTTGGAATGTTATGATTCCTGATGTCAGATTTGTGTCCATTGATTCTTTTGCGTAGAGACTATCTGGTTTGTCCAATGTACATGGCAGAGGGGCATTGCTGGCACATGATGGCATATATCACATTGGTAGATGTGCAGATGAACGAGCCCCTGATGGTGTGCCTGATGTGGTTAGGTCCTATGATGGTGTCCCTTGAATAAATATGTGGACAGAGTTGACACCAGGGTTTGGAGCTGGGTTTGGTTCCTGGGTTGGTGTTTCTGTTGTGTGGTATGTAGTTGCTGGTGAGTATTTGCTGCACGTTGGGGGGCTGTCTGTAGGAGAATAGCTGCAGAAACACAGAGCGAGTCTGACTCAGCTCGGAGCCCTACGGAGGGTAATTCACACGCTTGATGGAAGGAGTCTGACTCCTATAAGAAGGGAAATATGCAAATGAAGGTGACAGTCTCCTGTTTAAATCTGTCCCTCTCTGCCCAGGCTGCACCCGGAGAGACAATCCACAGCCCCTTGTCTCTGTGTATTTGCCAGAATTTCCCCCTCCAAAACCAGGGAAAAGAGACTTTGGCTCCATATAGTTTTCATTTTTGCAGTTTTCGGAGGTATTTTTGTCACCTGAGTAATTTGCACAGACAGGTGAATGTGATACTATTGCCCTTTTTATGTGATTTATATTGTGTCTTTCTTCCCAGGTGCCCGCTCGCAGGTGCAGCTGGTGGAGTCTGGCAGGGATGTGAAAAAGCCCGGAGACTCTCTCTGCCTCTCCTGCAAAGCCTCTGCATTTACCTGCAGCAGATACGCCATGGAGTGGGTCCGCCAGGCTCCCGGGAAGGGGCTGCAGTGGGTGGCTGGAATTAGCTTCGGAAGAGGACCAAACCAGTGCTATGCTAAGGCTGTCGAAGGGAGATTCACCAGCTCCAGAGACAATTCCGTCACCACGGCATAATTACAAATGACTGGCTTGAAACCCGAGGACACCGCCCGCTATTACTGGGTGAGACAAGACCATGAGGCGAAGCCGGGCTGAGCTCAGACAAAAGGGTAAGTGATTTCCTAGGGGTGGCGCTCTGGTTCCACAGCAATGAGAACGGACACAAAGTATCTCCCCTTATCGACATCGCACACAGCTGCGATAGGAGAGAGGCTGACTCCATCTCCCCCTGGGGAGCGCAGGAAGCAGATGCCCAGAGTGGATTTCAGTGGAGCAGCATAAAAGAAAAGGTGCATCCACCCTCCCTCTGTGGATGCCCCCAGTGACTCTCTGATCAGACACGCTCCAGGTTAAGGCTTCCCCCTTCTCCCAGTGAGGTCTGTGGAGAAGCTGAGCCCTTAGTGCAGGGCAGGGGGCGTGCGGAGCCCGGAGTGAGGGTTGTTTGACAGGCAGGGTGGGATCACTAATCGCTCAGTGATCTTCCCCCTCAACCCATTGATAATTCTCTGGATAAAAACCCACCCTTTTGTAGAGGGGCCAGCACAAGCATCTATGCACCTACTGAGTGGCACCGAAGGATTTTAGTGTTTAAAATTATTTGAGAGTCTGATGCCCAGATCCATAATCCCACAGGAATCCAAAGGAAACATGTCTGTGAGTTTCATGGTCCGTGGTGGGAAGAGGAAGGTCAAAGTGGGTATGAATCCAAACATAAATATGAATGGGAAGAGGAATCAAAATGGAAGTATCCAGGGGGTATTAATTTGAATCAGAATATGAATGGGGATATGAAGTGGTGTATAAATGGGACTACAAAGGAAAATAGGAACAGTATGTCTGTGCATTCACGTTTTTCATTTCCATTCTGTGAAATGTGTCATTAGGAGAGTATGATACGGACATGCCCCCTCACACTAGAACTCTCCCCTCCCCTTTACACCTCCCCCGACTACTCCCTATGGCCACTCTCACCTGATAGAGACACTACGTTACTGCCCATTTTCCTCCTCTCTGCACAAACCTCCCACGGCTACCCACAGCCTCCCTCACCCCACAGAGACCAAAAAGGCTGGGTGCACTCTCTGCCTTCTATACCGGACACCACTGTGAGGTTCAGTTACTGTCATCACCCCATAGAGACCCGCTCACCCTGGCCTGTTCCCCTCCCTTCTACGGCTAACCCAGGCTCCCTCTTCATTTGAAGAGAGGTGACCTCTGGACATCTCTCCCTCCCCGGGGATTGGATCCCACCTAAGAATGTGCTACAGCAACTCCTGACAGCAATATGCAAAGCCCAGGAATCTTGGTTCCTCCCCACCAAAATACCCCACAGCCACGCCCCCCAGACAAAATCCAGGATCTGGTTTAGGAATTACAGTTCAGCTCAACCCATCCGAGACCCACTCCTGAACCACCCCATTGCTGTTATCCCCATTATACACAGGCATTCCACTGGCCTGCTTCTAAGCTGCAAATTCCCACCATCAACCCAAACCCAGAGAAGCCAGGTAATGAGGAGTTACGGGTGAAGAATCCCCCAGGCTTTTCTAACCACACCTGAAATTCTTCGC
>NW_020665194.1:0-12365 GCF_002925995.2 Terrapene triunguis
CTGCAAGAATCAAGGGGGGAAATGCAGAGCCGGTTTGCATGCACCGGAGGAGATAACTGCCTGTGGTGCACCCACACCCATTGACATCTGCAAGGCGACGTCTCTGCCCTTTAACGCGCTGGCCTGGCCTGTTTGCAGTTCTTGCCTGTCAGTGGAAACAAGCCCCCTTGTTTGACTGTGGCTAGCTGAGCAAATTGCAGCAAAAGTCTCTGAGAAGGAGGTGGAGAAGACACTGCTCTTCTCACCTCAGCAGATCAGGAAACCCACTGCCGGAAGTGTGTGTGTGAGGGGGGAGGTGAACGTGTTATAATGCATCTGATGAAGTGGGTTATAGCCCACAAAAGCTTATACCCAAGGAATAATACTAGAAGGAACTGGAGTCGGTAACAGAATTCTGTTGTCCTCTGGAACTCACCTGGCTCCGTTTCTGTAGCAGCCGAGCGCCGCATCATAAGCCGGGAAATATTTACCCTCCCTGCGCTGCTCTGAGACAGGGCAGTGCTGTTATCTCCACCTTGCGTAGATACCAAGGCCAGAAGGGACCTTTGTGATCATCTAGTCTGACCTCTAGGATAGCACAGGCCAGAGACCTGCCCCAAAATAATGCCTACAATGGAGCCGTCAGAAAAAGGTCCCAGCTTGGGTTAAAAACGGTCAATGATGGAGAATCCCCCGTGACCCCTGGTAAATTGTTCCACAGGTTAACTACTCTCCCTGTTATAAATGTACCTGTATTTCCAGCCTGAATTTGGCTAGCTTCAAGTTCCAGCCATTGGGTTGTGTTAGATCTTTGCTAGACTGAAGATCCCGTCTTTAAATATTTGTACTGACAGCCTGGGATCAAGTCACCCCATCACTTTCTCTTTGTCACGCTGACGAGATGGAGCTCCTGGAGTCTCGCACTGTAACGCAGGTTTTCTAACCGTTGAATCGTTCTTGTGGCTCTTCCCTGACCTCTCTCTAGTTCATTAACCTCTTCGTGATCTGTGCCACCAGCACTGGCCGCAGAGCCCAGTAGCGCTTGTACCGGTGACAGATACAGAGGTAATAGAACGCTGCCCTGTCTCTCCACGCCTGCTTACGGGTGGGAAGCGGACGCACCAAGTCATGGAGGGCCAGCTTTCCTAAGGTATTTAGGCACCTAAAAAACCAGGCCAGGTGTAATTTTTTTAAAGTCTCTAAGTCCCGCTGAAGCCAACTTGCTCAGGCACCGACGTACCTGTGGAAGTCTGACCCACGCGCCTAGCTCAAGGCAACACAGGGAGTGTGCAAAAAAGGACTTAAACCCAGATCTTCCAAGCTCTGGGCAAGTGTCCTCCCCCCCCGGGCCTCCCTGCTCCTTCCTCTTGGTCTCAGTACGTGTTGACCACATTCCAGTCGGGCAATGTGACCGCACAGGAGGGCAGAGCTGTACAATATACTGTGACCAACTGTGTCTTGCTCTCACTATGCCCAGATCTCAGTGACCCTGTTCCAAATCCGGAATGACTCCACTGCGATGAATTGTGTCAGGGCTGCCGTCTAATCTCAGTTACCTTGTTCCAAATCCGGAGTGACTCCACTGCGATGAATTGTGTCAGGGCTGCAGTCTAATCTCAGTTACCTTGTTCCAAATCCGGAGTGACTCCACTGCAATGAATGGGGTCAGGGCTGGATTTTGATCTCAGTGACCAGAGGTAAATCCAGAGCAACCCCACTGAAGTCAGTGGAGTGAGGACCAAATTCTGATCTCCGTGACCCTGATGTAAATCCGGAGTTAATGCACTGAAGTCAATGAAGCTGTGCCCGCTTACCCCAGATGGGGTTCTGGCCCCTAGTGCATTGCTAGACCTGCTACTTATCAACATTAGTCGCAAAAATGGAATCCCAGCCTCCCAAAATCCACCCCCCTGAAAAACCGCCACAAAGTGAAATGCACTCACTATGATGCTGAGCCAGGGCTGATGTGTCGCTGGGCAGGGAGCCTGCCAGGCAGTTTTCATAATCATGGACTTCTCCATCAGCCATGGCCAGCAAAGGCCACAGCTGTGTGTGAAGGCACCGTCCTAGCTATGTGTGAGCTAAGATGAACACGCCCCCACGAGGAAATATTGTGTCTGTTGAAACCTGCCACCTTCTGACCCCTGCATGGGCGTTGGCGAATGGCTGAATAATTTGTACCTTCTGCCCCAGCTGCGATCTTCTTTTGGAAAAGTGCCAGGAGAGTTGGGTGCTCGACCCGACTCCGATTCAATGCAGATCCTAACTCAGTTAGGCAGCAAATTCCAATCTGGAGCCACACAGAGCCAGTGCAAGCGGTCTTGTGTCTAGATCCTGCCCCTCCGCTTTTCTCTGTGCTCGGAGAATCAATGGTCTTTGCGGGGGCTGCCCACAGCAGCCAGCCGTCAAAAGCCTGTGTAGCTATTTTAGCTCAAGAGGCGGAAATGAGCTCAAAAAGAGGGTGGGTGGACACTTTTCCATCACAATGTTTCAGTAACATGATTTTATTTATTTTATTTTTTGGCAGAAAGCAGCCACTTTCCTCCAAAAGTTTGGAATGTTCGTCCCCCAACTAACAATCCCCCACCCGGAAAGAAAAGGTTGCCATGGGAAGTGGGGGCGGTAGAAGATTTTGTGTGGGGAGGAGGCACAAGAAGTGGAAAGTTTCCACTGAAAATGTTGATTAAAATGGTGAAAAAAAAGTCACTTCCCATCAACATTTTCTGTGGGGGGGAAAAACAGCATTTCCCAACGTTTGAAATCCAACTTCTCTGGCCTGGTTTAACTGCATGGTCCAAGGGACGGGAAGTTGGTGTTTTTATTATTAATTATTTGCCTTGGGGCAGTTGTTTCATTCTATGCGTAGCTAGACAGACCTGCCCTCCCTTAGCACCCTAAAAATAGCAGCGTGGATGTTGTCTCAGGTTCGCAGCTCACGGCCAGGCCCGCCTGCCTTCCCCCCCGGTCTGAGCTCAGGGGACTAGCCCAAGTCACTAGCACCGTACCAGTCACCCTGCCAGTTTTTGCATGCTAGCTCCGGCGAAGGTAGCCCTAATCTTTTCACAAGTAGCCCTGCTATGTGGGAGCAGAGCGTGGCAATGACCTGCTCTGGCTGCACGTGCCCCCCAGCCAGCCTTCAAGCCTCCCTGCTCATTTACTGGCTAAAAAAGTCACCCCCCTGTCACTGAAGGGCAGAAGACCTTTCCACTGCAGAAGACCTTTCCAGCCCACCCACTGCTCTGAAGGTGATGCTACACCCCGGTGGGCGAGGTTTAGAACCTAGCATGAAAACAGCTGGAGAACGTGGCTGGGTAGAACGATTAATAGTTCCACAGATTTGAAGCTCATTAGATCGTCTTGTCTAACGTCCGTAACGCGGGCCAGAGATTATCCGTAGTGCCACGGCAAGTCCATGGCAGCTTCTTTGAGACAGGTGTCTTTTAGGAAGATGCCTTCATTTGATGATACTTGACAATGCGTTCCTCCAGAGTGAATAGATATAGCGCCCAACGACAGGCCCTATAGACCTGTTAAAAGTGAAAGTGTAAAACATTTGGAGGTTGAAAAAAAGAGCCTTTTCAAAACCAGACCATTTCTACCCCAAAATGTACTTTTGATGGTTTTTTTAAAAAACAAAATATTGAGTTATTTACCATTTTTCCTTTCCCTCCTGTGACAAAATTGGGGATTTTCTTACCATTTCACAGGAATACGGTGTGTGCCTCGGTTTCCCCTGTGTGCGTCATGTTTAACGAGGTGGTGGGAGAGGGTTTGTTGGTGCAGAGGACCCTCCAGCTGTGACCTCGCCTAGAAGCCAGGACCCCGGACGGCAGCCTGGAGATGGGGTACCCTAGCGACTGGTGACCTGGAGCACAAGTCCTGTGAGTCCATGACACCCCGCTTTTTTCTTTCTTTTTTTTTCCAGTGGCAAAAGGGAAAAGATCAGGGGGAGGGGTGGAAAGAGGAAATAACCCACAAATACCCCCACCCTGAAAAATGGGGGAAAAAATGAAAACGTTCTAAAAAAAAATTCTGATGAAAATTCCAAACACACAAAAAATTAAATAAATGAAACATTTAAAAACTTTAAAAATGAAAAAAGGTCCATAGATTCTAAGGCCAGACTGGACAACTGTGATCATAGTCCTGGGATAGTCAATTATTTCTTGTCAAAGTCCCAATTTCTTGGTCAAGGTCTAGTCAATGTCCAGACTCCAGAGAAAAGAATTAAAAAAAAATAATCAGAAATAAGTAAATAAAAAGATGTCAGCGTTCATTCAAAAGCATCTGGTGGTTCAGTTTTGGCCTTCACTCCGTTTATTGACTCCCCTGATTTAGTCTGACCATATAACACAAGCCAGTGAACTCCGCGGAGTTCATGCCTCTTTGAACTACAGCCGGGCTTTCAGAAAAAGATCCAGTCTTGAGTCAAGAATTTGGAAGCTTTCATCCATTTTTTCACAACCAGCCGTAAGCCCTTATCACGCAAACTGATCCTAGTCCCATTGCATTGTGGGTCACTTTTGCTCAGGATTGTGGGAGAAGTCCGTCCAACTTGGGGAATTGTTGGAAGAGGGAATAATCCATGTGGCTGCATGGAGGATTCCCAACAGGATTTATTATTATGTTACCGTAGCACCAACCCAAACCCTAACCCAGTGCTGCTCTACATACAAATGGTCAGTATTTAGCGTGGGCATAGTCGTCTAGCCAAGCGATGGCATCTTCAGCGGCATGATGCAGTTCTAGCCCACCACTGACCTAGTTGGCAGGCATTCATCGACAACGTGCGACATCGCCTGCGTTTCGCCTTTGCACAAAGGGCTGTCACGAAGGCCCCAGCGATACTGGTTGGCTGGACACACACCTTGCCCGGTCTGGAACCTGTTCAACAGGGACCGTTGGCGATGAGGCAGGTCAAACCCAGGCAGGCAGATTGTGGGGTCGGCGATGAGGGACTGGTTGGGGATTATAACAGATCCATTCCTCTCTCCAGAGGGTTTCCACCCTAACATCCTGGCGTGGCGGATGAGACCATAATGGGCGACGTGATGGGTTAAAAAGGTCATTGTGCCGTGGCAGGCTTGGGCTGGCGTGTACTTTCTCCAGTAACTTGCCAGTGGCGACTCTCGTCTGAGATGAGGAGGAGCGATATTGCTCAGGACTGAGAGCCAGGGGAGTGGAGTTGGATGCAGTGTGCTGGAGATGAGGCGCAGGGCAGCAGATAACGGCGTATCCACCAGTTTGGTGCGTGATGATTGACTCCATACTGGTGCGCAGCACTCGGCCACCGAATACGAGGTGGCAAGAGCCTGGTAAGTGACTTTCTGTCGACGTTTGCAATCTGTGCCCCGCCCAGTCAGCACACAGCTGCGGCCCATGTGACATCCTCAGGGTCATACAGGTGGTATATATATTGTGTGGATGCAGCCCACATAACACATAGAGAGCTGCATATGCGGCCCACAGCGGTAACTAGGTTGAGAACCACCGCCTTCAGTCCTGGAGAGCTTCCAACTAAAAGGCCAGACAGAGCGTGGGAGAGGAAACAGAGGTGAACTGACTTGCCGAAAGTCACCCAGACGGCCGAGCTGGGACACAAATCTAGGTCTACAGAATCCCAATCCAGTGCTGCCCCACCCACTGGACCACACTGCTGCTATGCGATGAGTTTGTCTCTCTGTGAGGCAGAAGCACAGAGCTTGGAGTACCTTAGAGCCCATCACACAGCATCATCTCACGCTGCAGCACGAGGGTCTTTCTGCAGCCAGCCGAGCAGCGATTCAGGGACGCAGAGAATGAGCTCCGATCCTGGAAGAGATCCGTGGACCAAGAAAGATGGAGGACTGGTCTGCACGGAAAACTTCTGGCAGGATAGCAGCGTGTCTCGGGGGTGTGGGAAAGTAGACAGTGCTCGGTCGATGGAAGAATTCTTCCACATCCCTACGTGTCACCTCTCGGGAGAATCTCTCCCGTTGCTGTCCACACTGCAATGCTGCAGCCGTGCTGCCATAGCATTGTAAGTGTAGCCGTCACCAGGCAGCGTGACTGTCACATTGTTACTTACACAGACAAAACGGGGGCTGCTGGAACTTGCCCCGGCAGCATCAGGACTTGCAAACTGAGCTGCAGCACGTCACACCTCCGCTAGCAGCCTCGGTGTCTGGGGGCCTTGCAGGAAGCCGTCTTCAGGCAAGAATGTCTCTGCTAGGTGAGCAGCTTTCAGCAGCCCTTTGCACCCACACGTTATCAGCTTTGGCTCATCAGTCCGCTCCCCCTGTTGCATCCCACTTCCTCAGCTGCTGGGATTCTCAGAGTGTCTCAGAACAGGGCTTCCTGCTGTTGGAGGCTGGGGGCTGCAGACCGGTTTCCTGGAGACGTGTCCTCGTTTCGGGCCACACGGGACCACTAGGTCATCTAGCCTGACATCCTGACATATCCAGAGACCTGCCGAGCAGAGAGAGGGCGGTGGCTTCGGCAGACGTTACTGAGCATGCTCAGTCATCAGAACATAAGAATGGCCAGACCCTAATCCCCCCCCAGCCCCCCCACGCATCACCTCTGGTCATATCTTTTATTGGATCTGTTGGAGAGAGAGACAAGCCTTCGAGGTCCACAGAGCTCTGCTGCCTGTCTGGGAAAGGTCCTCAGCGTGTCACAGCTCAAAACAAGGTGGAAGAGATGGTGAAGCATAAGGAGTTACCAAGAAACCACTCCAGATAACACAGGCCAGAGAATCTCACGATGTTACCCCTGTACTGAGCCCAGTGACTTGTGTTTGACTAAAAGCCTCTTCCCAAAAGGCATCAAGAGATGGAGCATCCACCACTTCCCTTGGGGGTTTCTTCCAATGATTAATCACCCTCATTTGTGCCTTGTTTCTAACTGGGAGTTGGCTCTTGGGCCTGGTCTACACTACGACTTTAATTCGGATTTAGCTGCGTTAATCCGAATTAACCCTTCACCCGTCCACACTACAGAGCCAGTTAATTCGAATTAAAGGGCACTTAAAATCGATTTCTATACTCCACCTTGACGAGCGGAGTAGAGCTTAAATCGATTTTGTTAATTCGAATTAGGGTTAGTGTGGCCGCACACCACCGAATTACTGTGTTTAAATTAATGGGGTAGTGTGGCCGCACACCACCGAATTAATGTGGTTAAAAACCGAATTAAGGTGCTTAGTGTGGCCGCGCACAATCGAATTTATACAACCTGTTTCCCAAATTCGAATTATCTAAATTCGGATTAATCCTGTAGTGTAGACATACCCTTGTTCTGCCTTTCTTGGCTACATTAAAGCACCCTTCAATACCCAGTATTTTCTCCCCATGAAGATATTCATTTAGTATCTATTTAATGCCAGGCACAGCCTGTTGTTAGAGCCAGTCAGGAAACGGAGGAGGAGGGGTTCTGAGGAATAATTTTGACAACAATGAAAAAAAATCATTTGGCAGAGTTTTTAGAGGAGAATTGAAGACTGGTTTTCTTAGCGCAAAACTTTCAAGAAATGTGAGCATTTAAAAAACGTTGGCATAACGATGACACCATAACCTCATAGCTTAGATGCAACCTATGCCAGTGCATGGAGTTTTTCCATTGTAGGAACTCCACACCGTGAGGTTAACTACGCTGATGGATGCATTCTTCCGTCGTCTTCGCTATGTCTACAATGAGCGTTGGGTTGGAATAGCTGTGTCAGTCAGGGATGTGTGCTCTTCAGAAGAATGGCCACACTGGGTCAGACCAAAGGTCCATCTAGCCTCTGTATCCTGTCTTCTGACAGTGTCCAGGGCCAGATGCTTCAGAGGAAATGAACAGAACAGGCCAATTTAGTGAGTGATCCGTCCCATCGTCCAGTCCCAGCTTCTGGCAGTCAGAGCTAGGGACACCCAGAGCATGGGGTTGTGTCCTGGACCATCTTGGCTAACAGCCATGGATAGACCTATCCACCGTGAGATTATCTCATTCTATTTTTTCACACCTCTTAACTGATGTAGCTACATCGGCCTGAATTTACGAGCTAGTCTACACTAGTGGGTTAGAGTAGAGGTGGGGATAGAAATCAGGATAGAAATTTCCCCATCGCTAAATCCTATGTGAAGTGCTTTGAGCCCTATAGCTAGAAATTACCCTGAAATGCAAGGATATGACTGTCCAATGGTGTTGTTCTTAAATCTGTTCAATCGCGCTCTCCATGAACAAAAGAGGCGTCGAACTGGGGAGAGTGACCAGATGCTGGACTTCATGTGTTCCAGTCATTGCACAGAATAAAAGGGTTAAATAGATCATAGCTGATTCTGTTTACACACGAGTATGGTTGTGTATTTTATTACAACGCTGACCATGCTCCCTCCATTGGTGCGTAGTCAGACTCTGCCCCCCTAGGGGTGACAAGCAGATAAAACAGTGAGCGAATCCTGCAATGATTCTCTCCAGCGGAGGTAAAGCTGAATTGCCCTGCTCTGAGTTTTGTGCTATACAATGTGATTAGTGAATTTTCTTGTCACGTTAGCACACTGCTGGGGGTGGGGAGGAGGGCAGGGGATGGAGAAATGGAACCAAATTCACTGGGGTTTGAAATGACACCGCTATAAATAGTAGACCTTTTCTGAAAACGTTTGGCCTAAAATTTTTTTCCATTGAAGAACAGCTTTTCAACCAAATCAAACATGTTCCCAGCAAATTTTTGCTTTGGTCAAAATTTTCTGGCTTGCCCTTGAAATGACAGAAAACAAAAGCCAGTTTCCCACAAAAATTGTGGGGTTTTTTCCTTGAAAAAGTAGAAATCAGACATTTTGGGGGGGAAACTTTTCCATTTTCAATAAAAATGTTCCATTTTCAGTTACAAAAAAGTTCAGATTTTGAAAACTGAAGAGAATCATTTTTTCCCCCCGAAAATGGAAAACATTTTTACAGAAAAAGAAAATCTGTTCCTGAGCAGGGACTGTCTCTCGCTGTGTGTCTGCAATGCCCAGCACAACGGGGCCCTGATCTCAGCTGGGGCAGGGTCTGTCTCTCCCTGTGTGTCTGCAGTGCCCAGTACAATGGGGCCCTGATCTCAGCTGGGGCCTCTAGGTGTTACCATCATGTATAAAATAATGTCCCAGGAATCTTTTAATACTCTGAAGACAATATTAGAAGCACTGTGAAAAAATTATAGATTTATTTTTTTTAAAAAATAATCCAAGGGCCAGATTCTCAGCTGGTGTGAACTGGCCGTAACTCCATTGGAGGCAATGGGCCCAGACCCACAATGGGTGTAAATCAGCATTGCGCCATTCACTTTATCGGCGTTACCCAGATTTATGCTGCCTGAGGCTTTGTTAGCTGCAATAGAGATGAGGATGTTCTGCATTCCATAGATGCAGACAGAGGTCGCCAATCCCCCAATTTAAATGAGCACAGCTTCCTTTTGGCAAATCCATTTATAGTGAGTGTTGCAGATTTCAGATTTGATCTGATTCTTCTTTACTGCAGCACAGCTGTTCTCTTCAGCAGGACCCGATACTGTGAATCTGTGAAAGGAGTGAAGGAGACAGTCACAATCAGTGGGTTTAGAGGTGGGAAAGAGGGTCTATTGCAGCTATTCTCCTGCCTTCCAGGATGCTGGGGGTCCAGCCGTCATCTCTAGTCCTTCTCCAGATAGGCTAATACATGAAACAAGTTGATATATTGAAGTCCAGACCTGGTGGAGAGGTGCACATGGTACAGAAACTTGCAGCAAAGTGATTAATCAGAGTGCTAGTGCAGAGAGGCCAATCCTTAGAACAGATGCAAATGTTCCGCTTTTGAAACTTACATGAAAAGTTGAGTCAGTTTCAAATTTCAGTGAAAAAACAGGGTAGTTTTGATGAATTTTGAATGATCTAGTTTTTTGACCAACTATGGAGGCAGTTGGGACTTTCTCAGTTTTGAAATTGATCAGCTTTTGAATTTTAAAATCTCAGATGTTGACAAAAAACAAGAAAAGATTGAAAAAATCGTGTTTCTCCCCATTTTGTAACCAGTTTTGCCCAGGAGTGTGGGGCCATGCAAACAGAGACCCAGATCCTGCAAATATTTATGTACTTGCCTTGATTTCCTCCCATGCATACTGCCATTCACTGCAATGAGACTTAACCCCATGTGTGTTTGCAGGATTGAGGTCTTTATCCTGTAAGATTTAATGGATGAAATCCTTGCCCCATGGAGGTCAACAGCAGATTTGCCCTTGACTTTAATGGGGCCCAGTATTTCACACTATGTATTTATTGCAGACTCATGTCAAATACTAATCAGGAATCACTCACAGTGTTTGATTTAGCGGGGAACCATCCACCCAGGTCCAATTCTTCCTTTGGGATGTGATGTTGAGTCCAATCCACACCGGATTTTGATTTCCTGTAAGATTCTGTGTGAACTCCTGTGAAATGGACACGGTGTCAGAGGGAACAGAACATGGTAGAATTCTCTGGCTCCTTTGCTCACAATGCAAATGAGACCTGATCTCTAGTTTGGGTTTTGATCATTAATACTGGTGACAAGTCAGAACGAGATGAAACTCCAATTGAAAGTAAACATAACAAAGACTGTATAGCATTAATTAATAACTGAGTCAGTCCTGTTCCCCTACACCAAGATTTTGATGAATTTTGGTTATCATTTTCGGTGAACATCAGTAAACATTCTCAATTTTTTTGAATGACAATTTTTACAATATTTTGTGCTTTTTTTTTTTTTTTTTTAAACACAGCTCTAATAAATAATTAATAGCATTTCAACCCTGGGCAAACATGTCAGCTGTTATCCACCTACTGCACCTCTTTCCATATAGGATTCTGTACGGAGTGAACAAACCCTGTGCAATGTTGCTATACAGCTGTTACCCAGCTGTCCCACCCCAGAAGTAGCCACATCCCAGCGATAGCTGCGAGATTCCTGTCTCCAGTTTGTACCTAATCATTTTAACACTGTAAAATGTTTTGGGATCTACTATTAATATATTTATTTATATAAAAATTTAATCATTCCCAGTCTAAGTGTATAGGCTTGGGACGATTCGATTTTTATCGGCAAATGTTGACTTCACCGTACACACACAAACTGATGAAAAATATTTCCATTGACAATAATCAAAATTTACAGAGAGGCAAAGTAAGAAAAATGTTATTTGAGACCTTAGCATTTGATTTAAGGATTCTTACTTTGTATATGTTGACTGTTACAAAACTTAACCTCTTTGAAACTCAGCATCTACTGTCATTAACTAATTATGGTCCGACCTCCCTTCCCAGTGTCTGACCCCGCCCCATGATTTCCCACAACCGTGAAAATTTACAGTAATAAAAATTGATAAAAAATACTTCAAATCCATAATTCTGCACAACTGAAAATTTAAATTGTTAAAAAATTATTAAAAATAAATGGAGAATATCTGTCAAAATTCTGAAAAAAACTAACATTTCATTTCCCTTTAAATTTTTCCTTTGAAAAACAGAAAAATTGTGAATGAAAATTTTACTTTCAAAAGTTTGTTGCTGGAAAAATAAAAAGAGGGCTTCGTGACCTGTGCTCATTAACAAGGACACAAATATGATAGGTGAAGTTTAGCACATTCTTTACCAGCTCCTCCTGGTCCTGGATCACTAACAGGTGAGATCCCCTCCATGAGCAGTCATCACGGCCCCTGCTCCAGTATTCATTCTCTTCAGAAAACCAGTAGCACTTGTCCCTGTACGGCGCCCAGTGCCTGGGGCAGAGTTTGCACCCGGAGCCCTCTGGACGGGGAAATGTTACAATTATTAAAATAATGGATCTGATCATTCTGACCTGCTCCACCAGCAGAGACACACGGAGCCTTCACACTCAATGTTTTAGTGAGACAAAGTGAGCTCTGGGGAGCGTGGCAAGACCATAACACCATGGGGTGCTCAGAGTAAGTGCTGGCTCCAATACCACAGTGTGATGCAAGGGGGCGCTGTGCTACAGGTTAGCGTAGCAGGAGGATCAGCAGGGCGCGCTCTCCCCTCACAGTCAGTGCTGGCCCCAATGCCCCATTGTGGCACTGAGGGGGCGGGGATGGGGGCTGTGTTCAGTTATCAGGGTAGAGGCTCAATAAAGTGCTCTCACCTTGCAGTAGGGTGACCAAATGTCCCGATTTTATAGGGACAGTCCCGATATTTGGGGCTTTTTCTTATATAGACTCCTATTACCCACCACCACTCTGTCCCGATTTCTCACACTCGCTATCTGGTCAGCCTACCTTGCAGCCACTGCTGACCCCAATGCACCAGGGCAGTGCTAAGGGGCGCTGTGCTGCAGGTCTCAGTAGGGAGCATGTTAATGTCAGTCCAAGCTGGCCCTGATCTCAGCTGGGGCAGGGCCTGTCTCTCCCTGTGTGTCTG
>NW_020665194.1:12375-26372 GCF_002925995.2 Terrapene triunguis
CCGCTCTGTCCTGAGGCCCCGCCCTCGCTCTGCCTCTCCCCCCGAGGCCCCGCCCTCACTCTGCCTCTCCTGCTGAGGCCCCGCCCTCACTCCACCTCTCCCCCCGAGGCCCCACCCTCACTATGCCTCTTCATGCCCCTGCTTCACCCCCTTCTCCATTCCCTCTCCCTTCCTCGCCCCACTGTCTCCTGCCCCATCCCTCTTCCCCTGCCCTCCAAACAGCTGATTGGGAGCCATCCCAGGGGCCACGCTGAACCACTGTGGCTGGTGGGAGCTGAGCACCTCCTATTTTTTTTTCTGTCTGTGCTTGAGGCCTGGAGCACCCCTGACGTTAGTGCCTATGGCTCCATCGGAGTCAATGGGCCAGATCCCAGCCGGTGTGAATCTATGTCGCTCCATTGCAGTCAATGGGCAGATCCCCAGGCAGTAAATCAATGACACTAAGGCAATTTATAGCAACAGAGAATCTGGCACAGTTGTCCCAGAATCACAAATTTCAAGTCTAGAAGAGACCATTTGGATCATCTAGTCTGACCTCCTGTATCCCCCAGGCCAGAGGCCGCCGCTCAGCGATTCTGGCATTGAGCCCCAACAAGGTGTGTTGAGTTCCCGGTGCGTTGCTGGGCCACAGCACAAAACCCGCAGCCGGGGGCTACTCACCCAGGACAGCCAGCACTAGCACAGCTCCCAGCAGGACGATGTTCCCGGCCCAGCCCACCCACAGGGCAATCCGATGCCAAAGCGGGCACTGTGGACAAGCTGCAAGAATCAAGGGGGGAAATGCAGAGCCGGTTTGCATGCACCGGGGGAGATAACTGCCTGTGGTGCACCCACACCCATTGACATCTGCAAGGCGACGTCTCTGCCCTTTAACGCGCTGGCCTGGCCTGTTTGCAATTCTCGCCTGTCAGTGGAAACAAGCCCCCTTGTTTGGCTGTGGCTAGCTGAGCAAATTGCATGCAAAAGTCTCTGAGAAGGAGGTGGAGAAGACACTGCTCTTCTCAGCTCAGCAGATCAGGAAACCCACTGCCGGAAGTGTGTGTGTGGGGGGGGGGGGGAGGTGAACGTGTGTTAATGATCATACAGAGATACAGTAAACCTGTGTAAGCCATCAGCTCTGAGTGGATCTCTAAACTGAGGCTGGACGGGATGATTCCAATCATCTCAACTCATCTCCTCAACAGACGGGGCTGGGAATTTCACCCAGTATTTCCTGCCTCCAGCCCGGCAATACGTGGTGGGATGAAAGCGAGCCACAGCATACATCGCTCAGTGACACACCTTGCAGGAGGCATCATCTCCTAAGGGATCCCTTTGTGCTGCGATCCTGGTTTAGAGAGGGGGGAGGAGCTGTCAGACCCAGCGCAGAGACACCAACACTCTCCTTGGTTGTGACGCCCACAAAAAAACTTGACAATGGCTAGGCTGAGAGTGCAGCCACCACAGCTCCTCACAGCGACCATTATGGGCTCGTTGCTGTCCCCATCCGTCTGTCTGTCACCTTCTGTCATCTCTTGTCTTAGGCCCAGATTGGAAATGCCATAGGGCAGGGCACTGCCTTTTTATCCTAGGTTCATACAGCCCCGAGCACAACAGCATCCTGGTAAATGACTGGGGCTGCTAGAGGCCACAATAATTAAGTGACTTGATCGTGGTCACACACAGAGTCAGTGGCAGAGCCAAGAACCAAAACCAGGTTTCCCACGTGCTAGTCTGGTAGCCTAGCAACAAGGACATCTAGCCAAAAGAGGCACTCGCACTGATACACTGGAGTGGGACTGCCTCTGGGTGGTGACTCAGCGAAAGCCCTGCTCCCTCGGTGGTTCAGAGCCATAGCTGATCGGTTTAGGGACTAAAAATTCGTTGCTGTTTTTTATCCCCTCCAGGAATCAGCCCGACTCTAGAAGGAACTGGAGTTGGTAACAGAATTCTGTCCTCCTAAGGAACTCACCTGGCCCCGTTTCTGTAGTTTCTGGGTTGTGATGGTTCCGCATCATAACCCGGGAAATATTTACCCTCTCTGCACTGCTCTGAGACAGGGCAGCGCTGTTATCCCCACCTTGCGTAGATACCAAGCATAGGCACCGACTCGGTGGGTGCTCCAGGGCTGGAGCACCCCCAGGGAAAAATTAGTGGGTGCTCTGCACCCACTGGCAGCCAAGCTTCTCTCTCCCACCACATGCCCCACCTCCTCCTCCGCCTACCTCTCAGCACTTCCTGCCTTGCCGCCACAAACGGCTGTTTGGCAGCATGCTGGAAGGGAGGGGGAAGAGTGGGAATGCGTCGTGCTCAGGGGGGGAGGCGGGGAAGAGGCACGGTCGGGGTGGGGATTTGGGGAAGGGGCTGGAATGGGGGCAGGGCAGGGGCGGGGTAGGGGTGGGGCCAGGGCAAGAGGGGAGTCGAGCACCCACTGGTGGGAGCAGAAGTCGGTGCCTATGATACCAAGGCCAGAAGGGACCATTGTGGTCACCTAGTCTGACCTCTAGGCTAGCACAGGCCAGAGACCTGCCCCAAAATATTGCCTGCAGTGGAGCTGTCAGAAAATCATCCCAGCTTGAGTTAAAAACGGTCAATGATGGAGAATCCCCCGTGACCCCTGGTAAATTGTTCCACTGCTTAATTACTCTCCCTGTTATAAATGTACCCGTATTTCCAGCCTGAATTTGGCTAGCTTCAAGTTCCAGCCATTGGGTTGTGTTAGATCTTTGCTAGACTGAAGAGCCCGTTATTAAATATTTGTACTGACAGGCTGGGATCAAGTCACCCCGTCACCTTCTCTTTGTCACGCTGACGAGATGGAGCTCCTGGAGTCTCGCGCTGTAACGCCGGTTTTCTAACCGTTTAATCGTTCTTGTGGCTCTTCCCTGACCTCTCTCTAGTTCATTAACGTCTTCGTGATCTGTGCCACCAGCACCGGCCGCAGAGCCCAGCAGCGCTTGTACCGGTGACAGACACAGAGGTAATAGAACGCTGCCCTGTCTCTCCAGCCTGCTTACGGGTGGGAAGCGGACGCACCGAGTGATGGAGGGCCAGCTTTCCTAAGGTATTTAGGCACCTAAAAAAACAGGTCGGGTGTGATTTTTTTAAAGCATCTAAGTCCCTCTGAAGCCAACTTGCTCAGGCACCGACGTACCTGTGGAAGTCTGACCCACGCGCCTAGCTCAAGGCGACACAGGGAGTGTGCAAAAAAGGACTTAAACCAGGTCCTCCAAGTTCTGGGCAAGTGTCCTTCTCCCTCTCCCCCCGCGGGCCTCCCTGCTCCTTCCGCTTGGTCTCAGTACGTGTTGACCACATTCCAGTCGGGCAATGTGACCGCACAGGAGGGCAGAGCTGTACGATATACTGTGACCAACTGTGTCTTGCTCTCACTTTGCCCACAGCCTGCATGAAATCGTTTTCTGTGCAAAGTAAAGCTGCAGTTACTCAGCACTGGGGTCAGAGGCGGATTTACCGTAAAACACAGGATGCCCTGGCACGGGGCCCCCCAATGACAGAGGGCCCCAGGGCCGGGCAACTGCGGGGGCAGAAGCTTGGTCCTGCCAGCAACTGCTTGCAGCACCGGCAGCCAAGCTTCCCCCTCCCCCACCTCTTCCCCGCCTCCTCCTCCGAGCAGGCTATGGACCCACCCCTTCCCCTCCCCCCCAGGGCTTCCCCCGCTGCCAAACAGCTGTTTGCCAGCACTCAGGTCACTCCCTGGGGGAGGGGGAGGAGCAGGGCTGCAGCACACTTGGGGGAGGAGGCAGAGAAGAGGCGGGGGCTGGGCCTTGGGGAAAGGGGTGGAATCGGGGTGGTGTCCCCGCACTTCACCTACACATACCCCCCCCCCATCCTCCTGCCGTGAGCCGCTCAGGGCAGGGGCCTGGGGTGGGGCAGTGGGCTGGAAGCACCCCCACGACCCCAGCCCACACCCCCAGCTCTGACTCCTGCACCCCCCTCACACACCCCCAGCCACCTGCCCTCTCTGACTCCTGCACCCCGCCCCCACATTCCCACCTGCACCTCTTGCACCAAATGGGAGCTGCTCCAGGTAAGCGCTCCACACCCCAACCTCCTGCCCCAACCCTGAGCCCCCTCCTGCATCCTAACTCCTAGCCAGACCCTGCACCCCAATCCCCAGCCTGCTCCTGCACCCTAACTTCCTCCCAGATCCTGCACCTCTAGCTCTGAGCCCCCTCACACACCCTAAGTCCTGGCCAGACCCCGCACCCCAATGCTTTTTTACATTTTTTTTTATAAAGCACTTTACAATAGTTAGCTAATGGTACAAACAATATTTGGAAAGATGGTCCACCGAGACCCTCAGCAATTTTCAAGTGGTCTGTGGAAAAATAAGTTAGACTAGAAAAACAATCAAGGTACCTCACTTTATTTTCATGTACTTGCTATTACTTATAGGAGGAGGATGAAGAAAAAAAGAATGAAACACGAGGGCAGTGGGGGAGATAAGAGAGAATGTTCTTTTTCTTGGCTGGGTCCCAAGGAGGGGCCCCAAAAATGAAGCTGAGCCCAGGGCCCCACTAACTTTAAATCCGCCACTGACTGGGGTCACATTTTCCTCAGCACTCAGGGCCAGATTTGCTGGGCATCAGTACCCACAGTCAGGACTCGGTGTCTCAGGAGACAGCTTTCCAGATGTTCCCCGTCCAACGGCAACTTGCAGCTGTGACGTCTATGGGAGGATTTCCAGAGATTAGCACCCAATGCGCTGGGCTCCCCTGAAGCCTAGCCACTGAGTGCCGTGCCCACCCGAAAGCTGAGAGCCCCTGCAAATTTGGTCCCACTTGTGGTGCTGAGCATTGTGGGAAAATAAATAAATCAATCAAGGCATACAGGCCAGATGCTCAGCTGCTATGAATCAGCAAAGCCCTGATTTACTGCGATTTACACCAGGGCCAATCTGGCTCTTAGACTGTTGCTGGTCTGGAAGAGTTCAGAGGCACTGTCTCATTTACCAGTCCAGAAGCAAGTCAAAGCATTTCGCTGACCTTCTCCTACGGACTAGGTCACTGGTTCCCAAACTTTAACAACCCGCAAACCCCTTTCACTAAAATGTCAAGTCTCGCAAACTCCCTCCTAAAAATGAAAATTTCCCAGGATTTTCTCCTTTACCCGAGTATAAATTATAAAAGCAGTGATCTTGGAAATATAAAATTTGTTCTTACGACATGCTTATTACACACTATTGATAATTATTATTTATCATTACAATATTTTTATTACATTATGAAAATGGCAACACTCTTCCAAGATCTCACTTTCATAGCTTGTATACTTTGATTAAGCCTGTTATAAGACAAGGCTCTTAGGTTTCATCAAGGAGTATCAGATGTGAAACAGCAGGAAGGTATTTAAGAAACCAACTCAAAGAGTTCCTCCTACACAAGCATTCAGGTCTTGAGCAGTCCAGGCAAACAACACACGTTACAACAAAGCTTAAACTTGTTCTTCATGATAATTTAAAAAACAGCACTAGCTGCCTATTTAATTTTAAAAACAGCAAAACATATCCCCCTCCCTTTCCATTTCTTATAAGGAGTCTTGAAGTTTAAATCTCCTCAGTGTGATAGAGATGCTTGCTTTGATCTGCTTAGCTCTTGGAAGTCCAGGGGCTCCGGACTGCTGGCCCCGTGCTGCCCAGGGTCCCTAGGGACAGCTCTGTCCACCATTAGGGATTTTTTTCTAGAGACCCCCCTGTAACATTTCATGAACCCCCAGGGTTCACGAACCCCAGTTTGGGAAACAATGGGCTAGAGGCACCTAAACCCGGATCCCCAGCTGGTGCAAATCAGCTGAAACTAGAGTGACCAGACAGCCAGTGTGAAAAATCGGGACAGGGGGTGGAGAGTAATAGGAGCCTATATAAGAAAAAGACCCCAAAATCAGGACTGTCCCTATAAAATAGGGACATCTGGTCACCCTAGCTGAAATGCCACCATAGTCTTCAGAGCTGATTTGCACCTGTTGATTATCTGGCCCAGCATAGTGATGCCCAGACAAAAATCTATGTGAAGATGGAGCGAAGGTGGAGTGTATATTTTATCCTTAATTTAATAGTAAAAGCATTCCAGGGGTGTTATAATCATCCTGCCACCAAGCACTGCCCCAAAATTGAGAGTTAAGGTTACCCTGCAAAGGAATCCAGGTCTGGAAATGCACAATTAAGGCAGCCACACAACTTAAATCTCTCCTGTAGTGATGCCATGAGATACATATACAATTAGGATGAACACATTTTAGCGTTTTGGATGCTGGGTTTGATGAAGCTGATTTGAAAGAGACATTAGATTGTCTTCAGGTTATTTTCTTTCACAGAGTCAGGGCTGATTTCAGATCTCAGTGACCCTGTTCCAAATCCAGAGTGACTCCACTGCAATGAATTGTGTCAGGGCTGGATTCAGATCTCAGTGACCCTGTTCCAAATCCAGAGTGACTCCACTGCAATGAATTGTGTCAGGGCTGCAGTCTAATCTCAGTTACCTTGTTCCAAATCCAGAGTGACTCCACTGCAATGAATGGGGTCAGGGCTGGATTTTGATCTCAGTGACCAGAGGTAA
Organism: Terrapene triunguis; assembly: GCF_002925995.2. Classification (NCBI taxonomy): domain Eukaryota; kingdom Metazoa; phylum Chordata; order Testudines; family Emydidae; genus Terrapene; species Terrapene triunguis. Next base: position 18,930 of record NW_020665194.1, read on the forward strand.
ATCCAGACCAGCCCCAATGAAATCAGTGGAGTTAGGACCAAATTCTGATCTCTGTGACCCTGATGTAAATCCGGAGTTAATGCACTGAAGTCAATGAAGCTGTGCCCGCTGACCCCAGATGGGGATCTGACCCCTAGTGCATTGCTAGACCTGCTATTTATCAACATGACAGTTGCAAAAATGGAATCCCAGCCTCCCAAAATCCACCCCCCTGAAAAACCGCCACAAAGTGAAATGCACTCACTGTGATGCTGAGCCAGGGCTGACGTGTCGCTGGGCAGGGAGCCTGCTGGGTGGGCTAGATAAGTGTAGATTACTCCGTCCTCAGCCATAGCCAGCAAAGGTGACCGGCAGGGAGCTGAGTGTGAAGGCACCGTCCTTGTGTCTGAGCTAAGATGACCGACACCTCTTCTATCAGGAAATATTGTCTGTGTTGAAATATCCCCACTTCTGACCACGGCCTGGGCTTTGGCCAACGGCTGAATAATTTGTACCTTCTGCCCCAGCTGCTCTTTTGAGCGTTGGGCGCTCGACTCTGCTCAGATTCGATGGAGATTCTAACTCAGTCAGGCAGCAAATCCCAGCCTGGAGCCAGTGCAGATAGTCGTGTGTCTAGATCCTGCCCCTCTACTTTTCTCTGTGCTCGGAGAATCAATGGTCTTTGAGGGGGCTACCCACAGCAGCCAGCCGTCAAAAGCCTGTGTCGCTTTCTTAGCTCAAGAGGCGGAAATGAGCTCGAAAAGAGGGTGGGTGGACAGTTTTCTAACAAAATCTTTTCTTGGGGGTTTCACTCAAATGACATTTTTGGCAGAAAGCAGCCACTTTCCTGGGAAAGTTTGGAATGTTCGTCCCCCAACTAACCCCCCTCCCCACACACACACACACACACACACACACACACACACAAAAAGGAAAGGCTTTGGTCAGAGGATTGTGTGGGGAGGTTGCAGAAGAAGTGGGAAGTTTCCACTGAAAATGTTGATGAAACTGGTGAGGAAAAAAATCATTTCCATCAACGTTGTCCATGGAAAAACAACCAGCATTTCCCAACGGTTGAAATCAAACTTTTCTGGCACGGTTCCACGGCGTGGTCCAACGAGCGGGAAATTGGTGGGTTTTCATTACTGGCATAAGGACCTTGGGGCGGTTGTTTCATTATATGTGTGGCTAGGCTTGCGCTTCCTTCACTGCAGCTAGCACCTTAAAAATAGCAGCGTGGATGTTGCCTCAGGCGAGCAGCTCCAGTCCAGGCCCGTCATCTGCCTTCCCTCAGGTCTGAGCCCAAGTCACTAGCACCGTCCCAGCCACCCTGCCAGTTTTTGCATGCTGGCTCCGGCGAAGCGAGCATGGCTCTTTGCTCAAGCAGCCCTAAGTGGGAGCAGAGACTGGCAATGAACTAATCTCCTGCACGTGACCCCAGCTGTCCTTCAAACCTCCCGGCTCATTGACTAGAAGCTGGCGAAAAAGGTCACACACACACACACACACACACACACTCCCCCCACCCCGTCAGTGCAGTTTTTCTTTCCACTGCAGAAGACCTTTCCAACCCACCCACTGCTCTGAATGTGGTGCTATGCCCCAGTGACCTACGGTGAGGTTTAGAACCTAGCATCAAAACAGCTGGCCAACGTGGCTGTGAAAAGTGATGAATAGTTTCATAGATTTAAAGGTCATTCGAGCGTCTTGTCTAACACCTGTAACGCAGGCCAGAGAACAGTAGAAGTGCAGATGTTGAGTCCACCGCAGCTATTTGAGTTAGAGCAGGGGGGTCTCAAACTGGGGGTCGGGCCTCCTCAGGGGGTCGCGAGGTGATTACATGGGGGGGCCGCGAGCTGTCGCGCCCTACACCCCAAACCCAGCAGTTATAATAGTGTGCATTATAAAAAGAAGTGTTTTAATTTATGAAGGGGGTCGCACTCAGAGGTTTGCTGTGTGAAAGGAGCGCTTCACTGCTTGTCCCAAAAATCAGGCGGAGACCGCTTAATATGCAAGCGCCAGGGCCCTTTTATTCCTTGTGTCAGTTCCCACCACTGTTTCTATACAGTCCATTCCAGTCACTCCCTGGGAGACAACTAGCTTCTTCAGCCAGTTGGGAACTACTACCACCACAGGCTGCTCCTCCCTTTCCTGTCCCCACCCCGCTTCCTTCCTGCCAGCTTTATATAGCCTCCTGACTAAGACGGACCGCAGGTGTTTTTTCTTAACCCCTTAGGTGAGCCACACCCAGCCAGTACCAATTAATACCCCTTAATTGGAGCTGGGCTAACAGGGGCCTGGCCAGAACCTTTTCGGCCAGCACCCTGTTACACTCTAACTCATTGGTTCTCGAAGTTTTATATTGGGGCGTATCTTTTAGAAAGTTTAATGATCCTTGACAATACTTCCCTCCGTGGTGTATAGATGTCTCGCACAAGGACAGGCCCCTATAGACTTGTCAAAAGTGAAAGCGTTAACCATTTTGGGGGTGAAAAAAATGGCCTTTTCAAAACCAGATCTTTTCACCCATAAATGTATTTTGAGGGCTTTTTTGGAAAACAAAATATTTAGTTACTTATTTTTCCTCTCCCGCATCCCCTTTTTTCCCCTCCTCTTGTTTTTTTCCAGTGGCAAAAGGAAAAAGATCAGGGGGATGGGTGGAAAGAAGAAAAAATCCACACCATCCTCCCCCTGAAAAATGGGGGGGAAATTGAAAATGAAAAAGTTCTAAAAAATGTCTGATGAAAATTTCCACACACACAAAAATGTGAATAAATGAAACATTGAAAAACCTTCCAAATGAAGCAGGGTCCATCGATTCTAAGGCCAAATGGCACCACTGTGATCATCGGACCCAGGGGTTGTCAATTATTTTTTGTCCACATCCCAATTTCTTGGTCACGGTCTAGTCAAGGTCCAGACCCCATAATTTAAAAATGCCCCAACAACAATGATAATAAATAAGTAAAAAACAAAAAGATTTTGGGGTCCGTTCAAAAGCATCTGGTGGTCTGGATTTGGCCCGTGGTCAGGCTACCCCTGACCTCCGACCTATGTAACACAAGCCATAGGACTCCCCGGAGTTAATTCCTCTTTGAACTACAGCCGGGCTTTCAGAAAAAGAACCACCCTTGATTCAAGAACGTGGAAGCTTTCGCCCATTTTTCAACCAGCTGTAAGTCCTTATCATGCAATCCGATCCTTGCCCCCATTGCATTGTGGGTCATTTTTGCTCAGGATTGTCGGAGAAATCCCTGTGACCTGGGGAATTGTGGGAAGAGGGAATAATCCCCGCGGCTGCATGGAAGATTCCCACCAAGATTTATTATTACGTTACCGTAGCACCAACATGGTCCCATTGCTGCTCTACATACAAATGCTAAGCGACCTTCTGTGAGTGGTTCTCAACCTGCGGGCCACGGGCTGCTTACGGCCCAATCAGCACACAGTTGTGGCCCATGTGACAGCCTCAGGGCCATACATGTAGTATATATATAGTGTGGATGGGATTGTGGCCCACATAACACATAGAGAGCTGCATATGCATCCCACTATGGTAAATAGGTTGAGAACTGCTTCTGTCCTGAAGAGCTTGCAACTAAATAGACAAGACAGTGGGTGGGAGAGGAAACAGAGGTGAACTGACTTGCTGAAAGTCACCCAGACGGCTGAGCTAGGACACAAATCTAAGTCCAATGAATTCATCTGGTGCTGCCCTACCCACTGGACCACACTGCTGCTATGTTAGGAGTTTATCCATCCATGAGACAGAAGCGCAGACCAGGGAGTATTTGAGAGCCCACTGCATGGCATACGCCCTGCAGCGGACTGAGTGGAGATTCAGGGAAGCAGAGAATGCGCGCCGGTCCCGGAAGAGAGCCATGGACCAAGAAAGACGGAGGGATGGTCTGCATTGAAAACTTATGGCAGCATCGGTGCATGTCTCGGGGGGAAATCCACGCCCTTGAGAGATGCAGCTGTACCGACCTAACCCCTAGAGTACACAGCGCTAGGTCGACAGAAGAATTCTTCCACCGCCCTACGTACCACCTCCCGGGAGAACCCCTCCCGTTGCCGTAGTGAGTGTCCAGCGTTTTAAGTGTAGCCATCACTGGGCCGTGTGAATGCCCCATTGTTAGGTCTGCAGACAAAACGGGGGCTGCTGGAACTAGCCTCAGGGGCATCAGGGTTTGCAAATTGAGCTGCAGCAGGTCACACCTCTGCAAACAGCCTCACGGTCACACTGGCCCACAGGAAACCGTCTTCGGGCGAGAACGCCGCTGCTAGCTGAGCAGCCCTTCGCACCCACACGTTATCACCTCCGGCTCATCAGTCCACCCCTGCACTGTCCCTGCTGCATCCTACTTCCTCAGCTGCTGGGGTTCTCATGGGGTCGCAGAACGGGGCTGCCTGCTGCTGGGGGGCAGGGCGGCAGAGCGGTGACCCCCCCACACACATACCACAGTTGCCAACTTTCCTGTGGTAAATCAGCACCCCGACTTTCACAATCAGCCCAAAATCAAGCTAATCCCTTCTCAAAACAAGGCCAAAACAAGCCAATCCCTAAGAACCCCAACATTCTATGTGACTAGATCCCCCCAGCGTGCAGTCTGGGACTGGGGTGGGCCCGCTGTGCACCCCTGACTCTCTCCCCTCCTTGCCCCTGCTTGCCCCTTGTCCCCGCTGCCCCCCCTTACCCCTGCTTCCCCCTTGCCCCTACATGCCAGGAGCCGATCAAAATAAAAGAAGCAACAAGCTACAACAAGCGACAAGCTACAAGCCCACTAGCCAACAAGCAACTCACAAGCCAATTAAGCCAAAAATCAGCCCAATTTCTGAGGGGTTTTTTCATGGGTTTGGCATGTCTGACACACACGCGTTGCCTCTGGTAATAGCTTTTATGGGTTCAACTGTCTGTTGGTGAGAGAGACAAGCCTTCGAGGTCCACCGAGCTCTTCTGCAGGTCTGGGAAAGGTCCTCAGCGTGTCCCAGCTCAAAACAAGGTGGACGAGATGGTTAAACATAAGGAGTTAACGCGTTGCAAGAAACCACTCCGAATAACACAGGCCGAAGAATTTCACCAGTTACTCCTGTACTGAGCGCAGTGACTTGTGTTTGACTAAAAGCATCTTACGGAAAGGCATCGAGACATCAAGAGACGGCGCATCCACCACTTCCCTTGGGAGTTTCTTCCAGTGATTAATCACCCGCACTGTTAGACATTTGTGCCTTGTTTCTAACGAGGATTTGCCTGGCTTTAGCTTCCAGCCTATGGTTCTTGTTCTGCCTTTTTCGGTTACATTAAAGCGCCCTTCAATAGCCAGTATTTTCTCCCCATGAAGGCTGTGACGGGGCAGAGTGGCCCCGCACTGGTACCTCAGGGGTTAACCCTTCCTTCCTAGCAGAGGAAGCCATGCCCTGGGAGCTCTGCTGGGAATGCTCCAACTGGAGAACAGGTATAAAAGCCGCAGAGCTGCTCAATCTGGGCTGACTGCCAGAGGAGAAGGAAGCACGCCGCCAGCTCCCGAGGAGAGACAGCTTGCGCACTAGGATCTAGAGGCCAGCCAAGCCGGGACACACCCTGAGGCCCAGATGGAGGACATCACAGGAGGGGAACAGACCGGAGGACCCCCCGAAGCAGAGAACCTGGCGTTTATGGTAGAAAGTGACCCAGGGGAGCTTTAGAGGCAAACGGCATTAGAGCCGCACAGACGCTCGGCATGTTGCTGGCTGATCCCCGCTGAGCTAGTGGCAAGGGGAACTTGCCACTATCAGGGCCCTGGGTCGGGATCCTGTGGAGAGGGCGGGCCCGGGTCCCCCTACCATCCCCCCCCCCCACACACACACGCATGGGAATTATATGGACTCTGGCCATTGGGCCACACTGCCCTGACACTTGGGGTGAGTTACATGGACTCTGGCCACTAGGCCGCACTACCCCACCAGTGAGGGGGGAGTTATATGGACCCTGGCCATTGGGCCACACTACCCTGACACTTGGGGCGAGGTATATGGACTCTGGCCATTGGACCACACTGCCCTGACTCTTGGGGTGAGTTACATGGACTCTGGCTGTTGGGCCGCACTACCCCACCTGTGGGGGGGAGTTATATGGACTCTGGCCGTTAGGGCCCACTATCCTGACCAAGGGGTGATTGCATAGAGACAGGCCATTAGGCCGCATCCGTCCGCCCACAGAGAGGCGAGCACCAAACTTGGGAGTGGCGAGGTTCTGACACCCCATCCCACCCCTCCACAAAGGCCCTTATTTGGTTTCTATTTAACGCCTGTAGTTAGAGCCGGTCAGGAAACAGAGGAGGAGGGGTTCTGAGGGAAAATGTTGGCAAGGATGAAAAAAAACCATTTGGCAGAGTTTTCAGAGGAGTGTTGAAGGCTGGTTTTCGGAGCGCAAAACCAAAACTTGCAAGAAAGGTGACAGTTTTTAAAACCTTGGCCTAACGATGGCGGTGTGACTTCATAGCCGAGACGCAGCCTACGCCAATGGATGGAGCTTTTCTGTTGTAGGAATGCCACACTGGGACGTTAGCTATGCTGACGGACACGTTCTTCCATCTCCATAGCTGTGTCTACAGTGAGTTAGGTGTAGCTCTGTCCATCAGGGATGTGTGTTGTTCATAAGAATGGCCATACTGGGTCAGATCGGGGGGGTCGGACTGAGGCTCCGGACTGAGGCCGGACTCTACACCGGGGGACGGACTGAAGTTCCGAGTAAACTCCCCCCCCCCCCCCCCGGAGCCCAGTCAGGGAGAGCCGCGCTGGCAGCTGTGGGGAATGGTGGTGGACCCTCCACCTGCCCTGGGCGAGGGGCCCAAGCAGCCCTCCACCCAGTGTTCCAGCCCCCCAGCCACCTCACCCAGGGCAGGTGGAGAAACCCAGGCTCCCCACAGCTGCCAGCATAGCTCTCCCCAGCCCAGCTCCGGCTGAGGGATGGGGAGACTCGGAGCCACAGCCCAGCCACAGTAAGAGCCGGGCAGACAGCTGTGTGGTGCCACGACGGACCCTCCACCTGCCCTGGGCAGGGGGCCGAGCAGCCCCTGTCCCTGTCCCCCAAACCCTCCTCCCAGGGCAAGTGGAGGATCCGCGCCACTGTTCCTCACAGCTGCCCGCCTGCTCTTACTGTCAGAGCTGCTCTCCGCCGAAATGGTCTGTGGATATAAAGCGGAGACCCACGGATTTGCAGGGCTCTAGTCAGAGGTTTAGGGACACTGAGAGCATGGAGTTGCATCCCTGACCATCTTGGCTAACAGCCATTGATGGACCTGTCGTCCGTGAACGTATCTAATTCTTTTATTCACACCCCTAACTGATGTCGCTACATCGACTCTGACTTTTAAGAGCTAGTCGACACTTCACAGAGCTAATCTACAGCTGTGCCGCTGGAGCACGTCAGTGTAGACATTTACTACATTGATAGGACAGGTTCTTCCTCCTTTCTGAGTGGCA
>NW_020665194.1:26382-30614 GCF_002925995.2 Terrapene triunguis
AGGAGCTCTGGGCTTGTTGCTGGGACTTCATCCTGACAAGGCCCCGAGGTAAGAGCGGTGATGTCGTGGGGCTGCAGGAAAATGGTCCAGGGAATTAGAGCAGTGGTGCAGCGTAGCTAAAGGGATACAGCAGATGGCTGCTACCTACAGGGCTCCTGAGCTGGGACCCGGAGTAGTGAGCAGGCCTGGATTCCCCCCCCCCATTAGCCCCAGGGGGAAGTGGCCTGACTTTGAGGCACCCCAGAAGGGGAACTGACCCCTTTAGTGGCCCAGCAGGAGAGCTGAGGCCTGAAATGAGGTGAGGACATTAACTCTAAGGGGAAGCCCTGGAGTATGGCCCGATACCAGGGCTGGGACCATTGATAGACCACGGGACGAATTAAGGGCCTAAGGCCAAGAAGGGCTACAGGGAAAGAAAGTGCAGGCCCACACACGCTCCACCAGGGGGCGCTCGCGAGAGGTGAGTGCACCCCATTACAGGGGGTAACAATAACAATTAAGATAGTCCAGCACAGCCTTCAGTGCTGGTTAGAGAGCCCGAGCTAGGCCCTGGGTGTGTACTCCGCTTCTAGCTCATGCTGAAGCCTGGGCTGTCACCGTTTTTACTGCTAGTGTTAAACCCAAGCTGGCTGGATCCAGCTAACTGGAACTAGAGGTGCTGGGGGTGCTGCCGCACCACCTGGCTTGAAGAGGTTTCCATCAGTTTTGTTCAATGGCTCTCAGCACCCCCATTGTACACATTGTTCCAGCGCCCCTGGGATGATGTGTTTCTGCTCCCGATTGCTGGACAAATTTTCATTGGTGCTACACCGCAGACCACTGGATGAATTCGGTCCAGAAAAATTGGAGACAGCAAAGACAGCTGGCCCAGAACAGAAATGGAAATCCACTGGGGAATGGATTATTAAATGCCGGGATTGGAATGGTATGCCCATTCGTGGACCGCTGCTTCTGGTCCCGGAGGACCAGCATGGTGTGGTGGGATGACATTGTCTTCGAAACCTGGGATGACAACCACTGGCTGCAGAACTTCAGAATGAGAAAGCAGACCTTCATCGAGTTGAGCAAGGAGCTCGCACCAGCCCTCCAGTGCCAGACCACTTGTTTTTGCTGATGCATATCGATGCAGAAGCAGGTGGGTATCACTCTTTGGAAGCTGGCAACACTTGACAGATACCGGTTGGCTGCAAACCAGTTTGGAAGTCACCTGTTGGCGGTGATTAAACAGGTGTGCCAGGCTTTTAGTACTATGAGCTATCCATGGGGGGCTGAAAGTCTTTGAAATTATAGCAGGATTTCAGTGGACAGTTTTTTCCGAACTGTGCGAGGGCCATTGATGGAACACACATCCCTGTACTTTGCCCACTGAAAAGGACCAGTCAATTCGTGAACTGAAAAGGACACTATTCATGGCTCTCCAACGTTTAGTGGACCACAGGGATCAGTTCATGAACATCAACCTTGGACACATGGGAAAGGTCCATGATGCCAGGATGCTCAGGAGGTTGGGATTGTGCCACATGGGGAAAAGGGGACATTATTCCCCAGAAATGATGCGATTATGCATGGAGTTTCTGTGCCAAGATTTATTTTGGGAGACCTCCCCCCCCATACCTGCTCCTACCGTGGCTCACAAAGCCATACACTGACATCACCAACCCAAGAGAAAGAGAATTCAACTACACTCTGAGTAGCTGCCGAATAGGAGTGGAGCGCCCCTTTGGGCATCTGAAAGCCCGTTGGCGATGCCTCCGGACCCATCTGATTGCCAGTGTGACCAATCCGGATCATCCCAGCATGCTGTGCTTAGCAAAATGCAGATGAAGCTAAACGGGAATATTTCCACACAGAGTAGGCACAGGACAGAACTGCTTTCCAGAGCCAGACCCCACCTGTATGCACCCTGCTCCTGGTTCCTGATGGTCCAGGGGAATTCATGATACTGTGTGCTTGAACATCATGGAAGAGTGGGGAGCTGAGCTAGCAGGTGACTTGGGACTGTGGCAAGGCACAGTATTGTGATGCTGTGGTGGTGCTGAAAAAGCTCAATAGACCCTTGAAGCACACTTGTGTAACAACATACTTTGGTGGGTTTCAATCCCCTGCAGCTGCCGGTAATGTACTAAGTGAAAGCAGACCGATGTGGGAGGCCTTCACGGTTAAAACCTTTGGATGTGGTTTTGTGCTAAGAAAACTGTTAATGTACTTTAACACCATAATGTTTTTGTTGCATGTTCACTGTTCTGTTTTGAGGTGGTTTATGGGGAGCATTGAAGTATTATTAAAGTAATTCAAAAACAGTTCTGTAAGGTTTGGTGAATGACTTCACACACTCCTTCCTCACCATTATGTCTGACCAAGACCTTGTCTACACTACAGGTTACTTTGGTATACATTCCATCGGGAATAATCCACACCCTGGAGGGACATAAGTTATACTGACATAAGAGCTAGTGTGGACAGTGCTATGTCAGCGGAAGAGCTTCTCCAACCAACATAGCTACCCCTCTCGCAGAGGCAGGAGTTATTAAATCGATGGGCGAGCTCTCACCGATTGGCTTAGAGAGTTTCCGCCACAAGCACTACAGTGGTACAGCTGCACCGATGCAGCTGCCGCAATGTAGATGTAGCCATGATTGCCTACAGCTCTTACGAAGTGCTACGCGTGACTACTCCCAGGGTGTGACTACTCCCACACGTGCGTGTGGTAACTATCTGGTGGGGGAGAGAGGGGAGTCGTAAAAGCACCGCTCGGTATCAGCTATCTTCATTGTTTCTTTACTTTTGCTTTCTTTGTCTGTGTCATCAGTGCATTGTGGGGACGGCCCTGGAGGACTAGAGATATCCACGACCTGGTACATTCCCCTTCCCCCTGTCCTTGCTGCATGGTAGAACACGTATGGGGCCAGGCCTCAGCAGAGGCCTGAACATACCCACACCCATTATGTGTGCTAGCATTCACGCACTTCACTCTCCTTCAGGAACTCAGATCTGGCTGATCAAGGGTTAGGGCACAACAATGCATAAGTAACTGTGTACAGTCACAAGTGTATATGCACCCTTATTGTATGGTTATATAGTACTGCCTATCCCTCTTCTACCAGTAGGGGTCATCATTTGTGTATATGTTGTTCCTACTCTAGATAGTATCTCTTTTTGTGTCAAGCTAGGTATCCCATTACTGCCACCAGAGTTCAGCATCCATCCATAGTTTAGACCTTTTATAGAACCACTATCCCTCATTGTAATAAGCAGTCTACCATATTTCCTGCCATTAGGGGTCAGTGTGTGCCCAATCCCATTCTTTGCTCCTACTATAGAAATACGGTCCCTCATCGTAACAAGTCACCTATTCTACTAGTAGATTCCAGCATCTGTTCATATTGTTGTCCCACAAACTTATACAGGATCGTTTTAGGGGTCAAGACAAAGATGCCACATTTATTATTAATCTGTAACTATTAGCAAATACCTTAATGCTTATACACATACACTCACACACACACACACCAAAATGTTCTGCAGCTGCTGGATAGTTACCAGTCCTGATTGTAGTTTGAGTTCGCAGCTTGGGATCGGAGCTCGTGGCAGCTAACTGGCCAGGAAAGCTGAGCACGAGGAGGAGCCGGGTCTCTGTCGGGCGCGCACCGATGCTCCTTGATGTTGATAGCAGAACGTTACCCAAAGTCTCTCCTCTCACCCTTCCTTTTTTATAGGAGTTTAGTTTGGATTCAAAGTTCCTAGGTCTCGCTGTGTCACGCCGCCTCAGGGTTTGCTTGATCACCCGTCAATTGCAGGCGTGACTGTCAGCCTGGGACCTGGCTTTGATCTTCCTTCTGTTGTTTCTTTTTAGGGTGGATGCTTCTTGCTTGAGTTAGGGCTGTTGTCTAGTCCTTCAGCCGTTGGTATTTGAACTTTATCTCATCAGGACTGGCTGGTGCTGGAGGTTGATTCTATCACCCATGCATCCCTCATTCACACATCTCAACTAGACTAATAAAATTACAGCAGGGTTTGCAACAATGAAGGTTGCAGCAAGCCCTTACAAAATGGAGTAAGCGTTTTAAAATGGGGTTTGAATTACAATATGGCACAGAAGTTACAATGTAGGCAAAATGGCAAGTGTAATGAAAGTTACAATGTAGGCAAAATGGCAAGTGTAATGAAATGGTGAACAGAAGTTACAATGGTACAGGATAACTAAAAACAATTTCATTCACATTGGTTCTACA
>NW_020665194.1:30624-47569 GCF_002925995.2 Terrapene triunguis
AATGGTACAGGATAACTAAAAACAATTTCATTCACATTGGTTCTACAATATTAAGCTGAGCCGGTCAATTTTTTTGGAGTGACTCTTGTCCACAAATTGGCTTTTTTTCAGAAACAAAACTTTTGACTTAAACATTTTGATTTTTTCCTGAAATGTTTGTTTTTTGACAAACATTTTTCAGCTATTGTTTTCATTTCCTTAGGCTAATTTTGATTGGTTGGCTTTGTTGGGAATGGGGGCGGAGGCAGAATGTTTTCAAAATGGAAAATTTTCAAAAATCCATATCAAATTTACAGATTTCAAAAAGTGGAAAAATTTGTCTGTTTGGAAAACAAGCTCATTTTTCAAGCTTTTTGCTAAAACATTATTTGTAAAGTGCTTTGAATGCCAAAAACAGCATGTGAGTGTTGATTATCAGTGTTTTTCAACCAGCTCTAGAACTAAATATTTGCAGGATTAACCCATTGTTAACTATTGCTTCTCTTCTGACTCCAGTATCCCACTTTTCACACCAGTTTCATCCCTCTGACGAACGGCAGTAGAATCAAGGGCTTTACAGGTCATCTTCCCATTGGAGGAAAAACCAGCAATGTAGAATCGATGTCTTTTCTTAGTATAAATTGTTTATTTACACTACGTACAATAGTCCTTGAACAGGTATGTCACAAATGGCACACAGGCAATCCCCTCTTTTGGTATTCTCAGCCCAAACACCAATGCTCAGTTCAGCCCCAAGAATTGACTGTCTACTACTACTTTGTGTTTTTACAGTGCCTAGCACATCTGTGTTTGCACAGTGCCTGCCGCATCTGTATTTTTACATTGCCTGCCATAATGGGTCCCCAATCTTGTTTCATTCCTGGGCACTCATGTAATAAACATTAAGAATAAGAAGAATTTTCCAGAAGCTGGGAATGGGTGACAGGGGATGGATCACTTGATGATTCCCTGTTCTGTTCATTCCCTCTGGGGCACCTGGCACTGGCCACTGTCGGAAGACAGGAGACTGGGCTAGATGGACCTTTGTTCTGACCCAGTATGGCCGTTCTTATGTTCTTATGAAGAATTGATTCTAGTTAGAGAGATTTAAGCAGGGAATAAATGGTCTTGCCGCCACCAACAGATTGCCTCCAAAATAATCTGTATCACAAAAACAATGAAACCCCATGTCTGGTCGCATGCTGAGACTATACAAGATTATGTGTAACAGTGTCACCAGCTGACTTCCGCCATAACATTATTGTCATCTTGACACAATCCTAAGAGTTTGACCAACTACTGAGAACCCATAGTAAACATCTCTTAGAGTTAGGTAGCATTACAGTATAACACTTAATATTTTTTTCAAATGATTATTTATTTAGTATAGACAAATAGATAAATCACAATAATAAAGCCTGGACAATTTTTTGTTTTGTCAATGGAAGCTAAGATTCTGATATCATCATGGGACTCCAGGAGCTGGGGATCTAGGCCTTGTTTACACACACAAGCTGCACCTGTTTAAACAGAAGCAGTTTTAGCTCAACTCCTGCAAACCCCTGTATGTAAAATCAGTTTGCTGATATTTATGGCTGTAGATTTTTATCCGTAAATGTAAGTGGACCTCGATTTCACCACACACACACAAACCAATGACAAAATATTTCCGTTGATGATCATCAACATTTACAGACAGGCAAAATAAGCAAAATACAGCTTGCGAACTTAATAGAGTTCGATTGAAGGATATTGACTTTGTATGTTTTGACTTATAATGTTGACCGTTTGTGCTTTAACAGTTATAAAGCTTTTTTAGCTTTTTGAATCTCAACATTTACTGCCATTAATTAATTATTCTCTGACCCCCTTCATATTTTCCGGCAACTGTGAAAATTTAAATCAATACAAATAAAAGCTTAAAGCCCAGAACTTTGCACAACTGTGAAAATTCAAATAGATAAAAATAGAAAAAAAATGCTTAAAATAAACATCAATATTATCCATCAAAATTATTTAAAAAAAGAAAATTGAATTCTGCCAAGCCTACTTACATTGTTTAATCTTGCAGCTTTAAAGCTACGGAGATAAGCCAAACTGCTACAAATTAGAACAGGTTGGAAAATGGTTATTTTTTTTCCTCCCCACTGAAAATGTTGACAAAATTAAATTTCCATTTCAACCATTTCAAAAAAAAATTGACTTTTTTTCAAGACAAAAACCATTTTTCGGAACTGACCCTTCCCTGCAAAAGTTTTAGTTTTGACAACTGGGTATATTTCAATGACAAAACAATGTGTCACCCGAAAAAAAATCCTGACTAGAGCCAACCATGAGTGCCAGACACTTCCCCCTACTTAACGAGAAGTAAAACACCAAATAGCGTGACCCAGGAATCAGCACATTCAGTGTTTGCATGTCAGTGGCAGCAGGAAGGAAGTGTGTTTCTGTCTTTTTGTTATTAAACAAAACCACAACCCTTTGACTCCAAATCAAAGGCTGAGAATAGGAAATGTTTTATCAGCTTCCCCAGTCACCTTGACGGGACAGAGCCTCATTGGGCTACATCAGTGAGATCTGGGTGTAAACTGATTTAAAACAGTAGCACCAGTTTCAGCAAACTGACTTAAAAATGATTTGTCTTAAACTGGTGCTACTTTTTGAGTTTAGACAAGTGGACCTACAGAGAGCAACAAACCACAGCTCAAGGCTCAGTTCACCCCCTCCCCACTTGCCTGAATGACACACGCCAGCAAACCTCAACCCACTGCTTCCTCGTCGCGTCTTTTACTCTGTGTGAACACAGTCGTGTCTCAGAGGTCATGCTTCCTCTCCCCGGGAGCCCAAGCACATAGAGATGGGGAGACATATTTTTTAAAATGGCCACCTCTAGCCAGAGGTGATAGGTGCGCGTAGTGCCCAGTGATAGGATAATTATTAATAATGTTAAGGGTAGAACGGACCATCAGCTCATCTGACTTCCTGTATGTCTATCACAGGCCAGAGGATTTCACCTACTTACCCATTTTGAGCCCAATGTTGGCTAAAGCATCTCTTCCAGAAAGGCATCTGATCTTGATTTGAAGACCTCAAGAGGTAGAGAATCCACCACTCCCCTTGGGAGTTTGTTCCAATAATTAATGATCCTCACTGTTAGACATCTCAGCCATATTTCCAGTTTGAATTTGTTTGGCTTCAGCTACCAGCCATTGGTTCTTGTTCTGCCCTTTTCTGCTAGATTACAGATTCTGCTAGTATTTTCTCCACATGAAGATACTTACACCCAGTAACCAAGTCACCTCGGTTTCTTTTTTCGTAATCTTAATAGATTTAGCTCTGTAAGTCTCTCTCATTATGAGGCATTTTTTCCCAACCTTTGTGTAACACTGACAAACCCCAGTCGTCAGGATCAAACTTGGGACCTCGGAGCTTAGTGCATGAGCCTCTACCGCATGAGCTAAAAGCCAACTGCCTGGTACCTAAGGCTTAGAGCACACTCATTTTATCTCTCTCTCTAAGTGGCCTCAGTGCATCTGGATGGGACAGAAAACCACACCCAGAAGGTGTGTGGGTTACACTTGGATTATTGCTATGGTGCTTCTCTGCACCCCCTCCAATTTTCAAACGTCCTTTTGAAAATGTGGACACCAGAACCGGCGCATTGTTGTTATCAGTCTCCCCAGTGCCGTACGCAGAGGTGAAATCACCTCCCAGCTCCTGCTCACCTCTCCCTTCTTTATACATCCAAGAATCACCTGTTTGGCCACAGCATCACACCGGGATTTCACATTCAGCTGTTTGTCCGTTATAACCCCTACATTCTTTCCAGGAGACAGTCCTCCATTCCGTAGGTCTGTCCTGCGTTCTTTGGTCCTACATGTCCGACCTTGAGTTTGGCCGTTTTAATGCACATTTTGTTTGAATGGGCCCCGCTCGCCACACTAATGAGATTGCTCCTCAACGGTTATTACCGTTCCACCAGTCTTTGTGTCTTCCACAAGTGGTCACAGCTAAGGATTTTAGGTTTCCTTCCAGATCGTCGATGAAGATGTGGAATCGCGTCAGGCCTAGCTAGGAACACTTCCATGGGTGGCGGGTGAAGCTTCCCATGGCGGAGGCTAGCTCCTTCTCCCACCTCTTCCACCCATGACCCCACCCCAGGTCCTGCCCCTCCCCTGCTTGGTCCCCTCCCCCTCTCCACGTCCCTCCTCTCCTCCCTGGAGGTGGGGGGTGAGGAGGGATGCAGCGAGTGGTGGGTCTCACTGGGGAGGGGGGTGGAGGAGAGGGGCAAGGAGGGACTCAGCCAGGCAGTGGTGGGCGGTGGGGGCATTGGGGAAGGGGCAGATGAGGGAGGGGACGAGGCGGAGCACGGACAGGGCCACCGTGGCCCAGGCATCCGGCAACGGGACAGCGGCGGCTCCACCAAGGGAGGCTTAGCCTCCCCTGGCCTTTTATACCTGCCACCCATGAACACCTCCATCCAATGATATTCCCCTTTGACAACTGCTTTTTGAGAGCCGTCAGTTAACCCGGAAGCACGTACTTTATTAATGTTGTGTCGTGCTAGATTTGTATTGCCACTGGGCCAGATTCAAGCTTCCAGGCATGTGGATGCAGCTCCGCTGGGCCAGCGTGTTTATCATGGCTAGAGATTACTCTCCCCAGAGTGGAGGCTAGAACTTGCTTTTTATTATGCACCTGATTCTGACACCTGTCGTCTTCCAGGGGACAGAGTTTCAGCTTTCACCCTGCACCTGTACTGACAGAAGGGAAAGGACCTTGCATGGACTGAGGCATGTGTAACCCAAGGTCCAGTGTGCTTCCCCAGCAGCCCTGGGAATGACAAGTTGTGGACTACAAATGGCGGCATGGTGGGAGAATGTCCTGGTTCCTGCCAGGACGTACCCTCTGCCCTCCCAGCCCGGGGTCTCAGCCCTGACTGGGCTGGGAGCACGTAGCAGGCAAGCAGAGAGGAGGCTGCTGGACTATAACCCTGTTCTATGTTCTTTACAGGATAAAGCCTGTTCCTGGTGGTTTATCTGAGTGGGTCTGGTCTGAGGTGGACACACACTGACACACACCGCGGAGCACACAAAGGAGCCTCGGGCCCAGCTCCCTAGAGTTGTGTAAAAAGTCACAAGGCAGGCCAGGCGTCCCTTCTCTTCAACAACCTCATACTGGGCCAGTGAACCAGGGGGAGGGGCTACACATGCGTGCTGCAAGATGCCAGGCACATGCGTGGATGTGACCAGATGCAAGAGCCATGAATGGATGCTGTGAAATGCTAGGACCATGCATGGATGTAACAAGTTGTGAGGACCATGCTTGGAGGATGTGACATGCCAGGACCGTGGTAAGGATATAGGCTCACCAGGCATGACCATGGCACCTTTCCTTCATTAAACTTAGAATTAATTTGTCCTTCCATGGCTTGCATCATTCACGTGTGACCGCTGCACACTTGCCTGTAGGCAAACAGTGGGGGAATCTTCAACCCAACTCTTGTGGGTTGGCCAAATTTCCATTTGGTGCCTCAATTTAAAGTGTCCACCTTTGATAACTAGGCTCATATGGAAAGAGTGGGAGATTCAGAAAGACGAACATGGACAAAAGACAAAGAAAGAGACAGACAAGGCTCCATTTGCTTCTTCCATGCAGACCACGTCCAGGTGGACTTCAATTTTCTAACAGGAATAAGCAGCAGGCAGATCTTGCCGTGAATCTTGTGTGACAAAGTTCCTCCTCTATCTTGGTGGGTCCTGCGCTTATTGGCGGATTTTCTTGCCTCAGAGATTCACCATGTGGGTTGGGGAACAGCCCAGAGACCTTCCCCTCTGGAAGAACCCACAGTCCAGGTCAATTGGGAGGTTTGGGGGGAACCCGGGCCCGCCCTCTACTCCGGGTTCCAGCCCAGGGCCCTCTGGACTGCAGCTGTCTAGAGTGCCTCCTGTAACAGCTGCATGACAGCTACAACTCCCTGGGCTACTTCCCCATGGCCTCCTCCAAACACCTTCCTTATTCTCACCACAGGACCTTCCTCCTGGTGTCTGATAACGCTTGTGCGCCTCAGTCCTCCAGCAGCACACCCTCTCACTCTCAGCTCCTTGCGCCTCTTGCTCCCAGCTCCTCACACTCGCACCACAAACTGAAGTGAGCTCCTTTTAAAACCCAGGTGCCCTGATTAGCCTGCCTTAATTGATTCTAGCAGCTTCTTCTTAATTGGCTCCAGGTGTCCTAATTAGCCTGCCTGCCTTAACTGGTTCTAGCAGGTTCCTGATTACTCTAGTGCAGCCCCTGCTCTGGTCACTCAGGGAACAAAAAACTACTCATCCAGTGACCAGTATATTTGCCCTCTACCAGACTCCTGTACCCCACTGGTCTGGGTCTGTCACACTTGCTTCACATAAATGGCGCCTACGTCCTATGGTGACAGGTGAGTTAGAGATGGAGATAAAAGATACAGTAAAACACAAACACTAGAATCAGAGTCAGGACACCTGGGTTCTATTTTCAACTCCCCCACTGACTCAGGCAAGCCATCGAAACTCTCTGTTCCTCATTTAACTCATCTGGGGCTAACGTTAGCTGCCCTTGCAAAGCAAGCCGAGGTTCTCGGCTGGAAAGAGCAGAGCAGGAACAATGTTTTGGTTTCTGTCTCTCAGATCTGTGACTGCAGATGTAGAGACCACAGCCTCCGTGCTAATTTGCTTGCGGTGGTCTCTGAGGTTTCCTAAGTCTGTATGAAGTCTTAAGAGAGGTTCACTCTCAAAGGCCTGGACACAGTCCCTGTAATACAGCAGCTCTCCAAAGCAAAAGCCGTCCCCCTTTGCCCTCCCCCTGCTTTTCTCAAACAGGGAGTGTCCAAAATGCCGGCTCACAATTTCGTACAAGCAGGATTTTCTTTCCCACCTTAAGGGGAGTCTGATTTTGACTCCAACCTCATGGGTGGGGGGTATCAAAGGCCAGGTCAGGCTAAGCCTCCCCTGACCCAGGCCGTGTTCTGCCCCGAGGCCCCACCCTCTCTTCCTCCCCTTCTACCCTGAAGCCAGCAGGGGCTCACTCAGCTCCAGCCGGTGGCCCGGGGTGGCACTGGGGCCGGCCCTGCGCTGGGGGCCAGTGGCTTGAGCTGGCACTGGGGGGCCAGCCAGCATGGCTGGGGCGGGCAGGCTGAGGGTCTGCCAGCTGTGGTGGGGTGGAGGATGGGAACTCGGGGCTCCGGCAGGCAGAAGGGGCGGGGCCAGCAAGCTAGCCTCCCCAAAGGGGGGGTTCACCCACGGCCAATGTCCAACCTCCACCCCAACACTCCACACAATAAATAACCCATCTCCTGATTCTCTCATTGACAATTAGAAGTTGCTCTGAGGTCTTCGAATAAATTGAGTAAGCGCTTTTTGAGGTGGTGAATTTTAGAAACAGGAAACAGATGAGTTAGAGCAACGGCTCATTTTCATCATGGCCAGGACATTAGCAGTGGGGATATCTGCTATCTAAGGGACTTATCTGTCCCCCATCTCTGTAATATCTGAGCAGCTCACCGTCTTTAATGTATTGCTTCTCCCAATGCCCCTGGGAAGCAGGAAAGTGCTGTGATCCCCATTGTACACATGGGGAACTGAGCGAGGGTAAGAAACATGCCCAGGTTCATACAGGGAATCTGTGTCCTAGCAAAGACTTGAACCTCGGTCATCCAAGTCCTAGGCTAGTGCCTCAGACTATGTCTACACTGTACACTAAGCCCGGGCTCTGAATCAGGTTTGAGCCGAAGCCCCCGCTTCTGTCCACACACAAATCAATCTGACTTGAATTAGCGAGCACCCAGGACCCGGGTCCTCAGACCCAGCTATGGGAGTGGATCAGGGCTGAGTCCCACAGCGACTCAGGTCCAAGCCCAGTCCTTTTGCAGTGTGGACGCAGCTCAAGCCACAGCCCTGAGTTAGAAGGCCTGCGTGATGCTAATGTAGTGCCCATCTTTAAAAAAGGGAAGAAGGAGGATCCGGGGAACTATAGGCCAGTCAGCCTCACCTCAGTCCCTGGAAAAATCATGGAGCAGGTCCTCAAGGAATCAATTATGAAACACTTAGAGGAGAGGAACGTGATCAGGAACAGTCAGCATGGATTCACCAAGGGGAAGTCGTGCCTGACTAACCTAATTGCCTTCTATGATGAGATAACTGGCTCTGTGGATGAGGGGAAAGCAGTGGATGTGTTATTCCTTGACTTTAGCAAAGCTTTTGATACGGTCTCCCACAGTATTCTTGCCGGCAAGTTAAAGAAGTATGGGCTGGATGAATGGACTGTAAGGTGGATAGAAAGCTGGCTAGATCGTCGGGCTCAACGGGTAGTGATCAATGGCTCCATGTCTAGTTGGCAGCCGGTTTCAAGCGGAGTGCCCCAAGGATCGGTCCTGGGGCCGGTTTTGTTTAATATCTTTATTAATGATCTGGAGGATGGTGTGGACTGCACTCTCAGCAAGTTTGCAGATGACACTAAACTGGGAGGCGTGGTAGATACACTAGAGGGTAGGGATCGGATACAGAGGGACCTAGACAAATTAGAGGATTGGGCCAAAAAAAACCTGATGAGGTTCAACAAGGACAAGTACAGAGTCCTGCACTTAGGACGGAAGAATCCCATGCACTGCTACAGACTAGGGACCAAACGGCTAGGTAGCAGTTCTGCAGAAAAGGACCTAGGGGTCACAGTGGACGAGAAGCTGGATATGAGTCAACAGTGTGCTCTTGTTGCCAAGAAGGCTAACGGCATTTTGGGCTGTATAAGTAGGGGCATTGCCAGCAGATCGAGGAATGTGATCGTTCCCCTTTATTCGACATTGGTGAGGCCTCATCTGGAGTACTGTGTCTAGTTTTGAGCCCCACACTACAAGAAGGATGTGGAAAAATTGGAAAGAGTCCAGCGGAGGGCAACAAAAATGATTAGGGGTCTGGAGCACATGACTTATGAGGAGAGGCTGAGGGAACTGGAATTGTTTAGTCTCCAGAAGAGAAGAATGAGGGGGGATTTGATAGCTGCTTTCAACTACCTGAGGGGGGGTTCCAGAGAGGATGGAGCTCGGCTGTTCTCAGTGGTGGCAGATGACAGAACAAGGAGCAATGGTCTCAAGTTGCAGTGGGGGAGGTCTAGGTTGGATATTAGGAAACACTATTTCACTAGGAGGGTGGTGAAGCACTGGAATGCGTTAGCTAGGGAGGTGGTGGAGTCTCCTTCCTTGGAGGTTTTTAAGGCCCGGCTTGACAAAGCCCTGGCTAGGATGATTTAGTTGGGAATTGGTCCTGCTTTGAGCAGGGGGTTGGACTAGATGACCTCCTGAGGTCCCTTCCAACCCTGATATTCTATGATTCTATGATGCAGAATGGATGAGTTAGTATGGTTGTGAGGCCTGGTCCAGCAGCCCAATATGTCTACACTGGAATGTAAGACCGGGGCTCGAACTCAGGCACAAGCCTAAGCCCCCTTCTGTCTAGACATAAATAGCACCAACCTAGGGCTCAGGTCCAAGGTCTCTGGGCCCCACAGGGATAGAAGGTCCGAGCCTGAGTCAAGCCAGGACTCAAGGCCTATTCCTTTGCAGCGTAGATACACATCCACTGGACTCATGCTCCAGGAGTCTGCCAAAAGTATCCCACAATCCCACGGGCTGACTTTCTTGGTCCTCTGGACAGTCAAGTTTGGTGGACAGTCAAATTTTCCCACACAGCACCACCAACAAAGGACTAGCACGACCACATTTTGGGAGGGCGCTAGAAAGTCTGGGATACGGGTGGTTGGACTTGGGCCCACATAATGCTGTTCTGCCCAGCCCCTGAGATCCTGGCCCGGGAGGCTAGTCCCCAGCCCCTCCCCCCACTGTCCTCCCTCCCCCACCGCCTCAGCTCACTGCGCCGCCGGCACAATGCTCTGGACGGCGGGGCTGTGAGCTCCTGGGGCAGCGCAGCTGCAGAGCCCGGCCTGACCCTGGGCTCTGTGCTGCGCGGTGCAGCTGCCTGTCCTGGTGCAGACGCGCCGCCAGCCACCGGTGCTCCAGGCAGCGCGGTAAGGGGGCAGGGGGTGGGGGAGGGGGGTTGGATAGAGGGCAGGGGAGTTCAGGGGGGTGGTCAGGGGGCGGGGGTGTGGGGGGTTGAATGGGGGCAGGAGTTCCGGGGGCGGTCAGGGAGAAGGGGTGGTTGGATGGGGCAGGGGTCCCGGGGGGGCAGTCAGGAAGGAGAGGGGGGGTTGGATGGGGCAGGGGGGCAGTTAGGGGCAGGGGGTCTGGGGGCGGTCAGGGAGAAGGGGTGGTTGAATGGGGGCAGGGATCCCAGGAGCGGTCAGGGAGAAGGGGTGGTTGGATGGTGCAGGAGGTCTGGGGGCGGTAGTCAGGAAGGGGAGGGGTGGTTGGATGGGGCAGGGGTCCTGGGGAGGCAGTCTGGAAGGAGAGGGAGGGTTGGATGGAGCGGTGGGGGGCAGTTAGGGGCGGGAGGTCTGTGGGCGGTCAGGGGACAGAGAGCAGGGGAGTGAATAGGGCAGGGGTTCCGGGGGGGCTGTAAGGGGGTGAGAAGCAGGGGGGGTTGGATGGGGGTGGGGGCCGGGCCATGCCTGGTTCTTTGGGGAGCCACAGCCTCCCCTAACCAGCCCTCCATACAATTTCTGAAACCTGATGTGGCCCTCAGACCAGAAAGTTTGCCCGCCCCTGTTTTAGAGCTTTCTAAGTCAAACTCAGCACCTTCAACTCCACTCTGAACCTGGTCAACATCCAGTGCATCTCCCAGAGCACTGCTGCCCCGCGCTCCCGATGCGTTCCTTCACTCCCTTCCCGAGTGGGTTGCTGTATTCTGCACCAGCTGCCTTTTGCAATTGGACTTTTGGTGGTCGAGCTAATCTGGAGGCGACAAAGGCCTGGGTCACTGGAGCGAGATCCATGTCAGAAAGAAACGCAACCTCTGAGGTTCCAGGTAGCCATGGAGTCTGCAATGTCTTTGTAAAGACTCTAGTGAAAATTTAGGCCACTTTGGATGAGCATCATAAAGATCTGACCAGGTATCTCATGAAGAGAAGAAAAAAAAATCAGTTTCATTTTCCCTCTGAGTCACTGATAGGAGTGGTTCTCGAGCTCTGGTTTGCAGTAACATTCAGATCAGTCAAGGACATAGAGGCTGGACAAGGAACTGGCGTATACGAGATCTCCGGCTTACAAAGGGGTCTGGAGGTTGGAGGACATGGATACAAGCTGATCCACACGTAGTTGGAGTTCAACTGGTGCAAGGTAACTAGCTGAATTCAGGTCAAAGGCTGGATTCAGTCATTAGCTTCACTTTGCTTCCCTTCG
The DNA here is from genome assembly GCF_002925995.2 of Terrapene triunguis. Classification (NCBI taxonomy): domain Eukaryota; kingdom Metazoa; phylum Chordata; order Testudines; family Emydidae; genus Terrapene; species Terrapene triunguis. The sequence goes on from NW_020665194.1 coordinate 41,924, forward strand.
CTGGGTCTGTTTATAGCAGTAGATCCAGTTCTGTTCGGATTATTTTTTCCCTTTTATTACTAGATTTGCTGGGGGCACTCGGAGGAGAATCTTGGGACAATTCTCCCAACAAACTGACGGCTGTTTTGGGGTGATCTCTGCCTATCTCACACGGCATCACCATCTGTCTGGATGGTGCTAAGTCCTTGTTGGTGGAAATCTCTTATCCAAAAGGTTTACCAAAATCATTCATCTGAAGAGCAATTTTTTGTGTTGTTGAAATGCAGCAGATCGCATCAAGGGCCGGTAGTTTAAAAACCTTCCCCTCTAAGCCTCAACCAAGAAGAAGCCTTCCCCAGTTCAATCAAACGAATTAAACACTGTCCTAGGCTCTCTATACACTCAAGAAATCCAGGATGACGGCAGTTTTGCTGTTGATGTCAATGGGACCAGAATTTCACCCACGGGTTGTTATTTTTTCAGGATCAAAGTAGGAAATATTTGCAAGTGCTCTTAGCAGCAGCTGGTCTGTCAGCCGCTGTTGCTCTCTTCATTCATTGTGGTTATGTCCAGAGAGATTTTAGCAGAGAGGTTCAAAGCCAGCTGGGGGAGGATTTAGATGAACAAAATCAATAGGAATTGGAGGTGCAAATCCCTTAGTCCCGTTGAAAATACCTTCCAACTTGCAATTGACTTCAAAAAGCGAGTTCAAAGCAGTTTCAGCCCCTAACCCCAGCGCCGACATGTTCCTCCTCTTTTAGATCAATATTGTGGCTTAATTACAATGACTCATTTTTTGCTTTCAGGTTAGTATCTAACGCATCCCAGTGACTAATTCCAGTGTTGTGCTTTGCTGTCATTGACTGTGTATTTTATTTTGAGCTCGTGACACTGTTACTTTCATAATCCGATGGCTTCTAATTGTTGATTTATTTGGGTGATTGTTCGGGGTGAGTGCCAGTCGTTATGAATGACCGTGATGTAGTTAATTTCATGTTCACAACTTAAGGCTGTGGATAAAATGAAGTTTTTCCTTAGCAAGATCACAATAATAATAATCTCTAGCTCATATGTAGCATTTTTCATCAATACACCTCAAAGCGCTTTACAAAGGAAATCAGTATCATTATCCCCAGAGGGGAAACTGAGGCACAGAGTGTGGACGGTGACTTGCCCACAGTCACCCAGCAGGAACGTGGCAGAGCCAGGAATAGGAGCCAGGTCTCCTGAGTTGCCGCCCATATATTATTTACTTCCACTTTCCTTTAAGGAAACTAGAAGAGGGACCTTACCCCAGCTGGCTTCAGGCCTACCCATTGCCTCAGTTTCCCTTGAGATGGGTCTCTCAGGTCCCAGCACTGTTAGGCCTTAAGCCTCTTGTTAAGGGCTTGTCTGCCCTTGGAAGTTTACCCACCTAGTATATTCCAGAATAGCTATTTTGGTATAAACCCCCCATGTAGACACTCTTGCTCCAGAATAAAAGCTTCTGCATGGGAGATGCTATCGAATCAGCCAGTCCAGAATCATTATTCTAGAGTCGTTATTTCAGTACATTTTCAAGTGTCAGCAAGCCCTACTTGACAAAAAGCCCATCCTTTCTGGGGTTCAAGTCCAAACGGTAAAACACACCATCAAAATATTCCATCTTAGCCCCTTCTTGACCCGGCCCTTCCTTTTTCCTCTTCCTCTTTTGTCAGCAGCCTCTGTCCTGGGGTTGGCTTGCAGCCCGCCTGCTCACCCCCTCCAATCGACTCCTTCTTCTCCCCAGCACCGGGAAGCCTGCAAACCCCCACCCCCAAGGGAAACGCCCACCCACCTATACGTCCCAGCCCTGGTATCTAAACAGCTGGGCCTTTTGCATTCTCTAAGATTTCCCCTTTGAACTCTGGGTGCGACTCGCTGACTCCTTGGACTCCACAGAGCAACAGGTGCTGTGTCCAGGATACTTTGCTCGGCACTCATTGTCCAGTGCCTATTTTTGAACTCTCCCATTCCTGTTTTTACTTTCCTTTTCTCTTTGTCCCACACAAACAGTCATCTCCTATGGCCTGTAGCCCCGCCCCCATCGAAAGGGGCAGGCCTTGAGCTCTGGTGGGCTCCTCCCACTGCCTTGGGTTTCAAACGGGCCAGGAAGGAGCAGCGGGAATTCATGGGGCACGCTCTGTGACGGTGGGGATCTTTCCCATTCGCTGGTCCCTGCACACATCCGGACAGAGCTCCTCTGAGCAGTGTCCACGGATGTAGCTGTACAAAGCAGCGGGCGTTGTCTGGGGTTCTCTGCTCGGCGTTCCCATCCGGTTCCCCCGTTTTGTTCTCACACTCCATCCCAAGTAATTAATTTATTTCTGGGCTCTATGGTGCCTCCTTCATCTCCCTTCTGTACTGGAGGGTCATAGGTCAGCAGCGAGGAGGCTGACGGGAACGGTAGCTCCCAGCTTGGCAGATACGTCAGATCTGTTTCTATTGTTGCATAATTCTAGAGATTCCCACCTGTGGTTTTTTTTTTTTTAATGGGCTCCTACTAACATTTGCTAAGACGAGTGGGGTACAAAGTGTCTCCACCCTGATAGCAACGAGTGCTTCCCGGACTCTCTGTCTGGGAAGCTCAGCCCCTAAGGGCACATCCCCCCCACCGCACCACCCTCCTGCTCTAAGGATAGTGGTTTCGGGATGGATCCCCCCAGTCTGAGCCCTTCTCCTGGTAGGAGCTGTTATTTAGTGGGATGCACAGAGTTACCTCATCCCAGTGCATGTCACCGAGATGGAGTGAGGCTAGCAAAGAGAAGGGTAAGGGGTGACTTGATCCCAGGCTATAAGTACTTCTATAAAGGGACAAATATTTGATAATCATCTAACAGAGAAAGATCTAGCAAGATCCAAGGGCTGGAAGTTGAAGCTAGGCCAATTCAGACGGGAAGTAAGGTGTACATTTTTAACAGCAAGGGTAATTAACCATCTCAACCATTTACCCAGGAGTTGGGGTGGATTCTCCAGCACCGGCAATTTGACAATCAAGATGGGATTTTTTTTTCTCTAGATCAAACAGGAATTAATTGTAGGAAGTGCAATGATCTCATGAGTCTCTTGGGACTTAGAAATCTCTGAGTCTCTCAGCATGGCTGACGTCGGCGGTGGGGAAGTACAGAGTCACGCAAGAGTAATTTCCTCTTCCATATTTATTGATATTTGCAGCCAAGCAGCTGCCCCTTTCCAGTTTCCCTGTTCAAACACGGAACGTTAACTTCAAGGGAGCTCTCCGGATCTGGGCGTACGACCGGCATCTGCGCTAAACACAGGTAAGGGACCCCCATCACCAAATGACCCCTGATTCTCTGTCCCACACTCATTTTCCCTCCTCCATCCCCGAAGCTGGGATGGGGGGGACATAAGAAGAGGGCGGGACAAGCAACTTAGGGGGAACCACTGGGGAGGTAGTGAAGTGTGGAGCTGGAAATGGGCAGTCGTGGGAGGCGGAAGAACAATGCAGAGGATGGGCAGTGGCAGATTACCGGTCCTGGGGCCATAGCGGGTTGGGGGCAGAGAAGAAAGGAGCGAGTGGGAGCGGGGCCTCGTGGGAAGGGGAAGAATGTGATGGGGCCATGAGTGGCATGGGGGCAGGGCTGTGGGGAAGGGACAGAATGGAGGCGGGGTCACAGATGGAAGGGCTGGGGTGGGGCCGCATTTCTCTCCCCCCCCCCCCACTTGTTCCAGCCCAGGGCCCCAGGAGACCTTAATCCACCTCTGATCATGGGATGGTGCAAGCAGCCAGGACATGCAGCTCCCAAATCCAGTGGCTGGATCCTCAGCGGGTGTTACTGAAGCTAATAAACGTACCTAGCGCCTTCCATCAGGAGATCTCAAAGCCTCATGAATAGCTGATCTTCCCTGGTTTTAATGGAAGTCTCCTGGGATGTCTCAGATATGGATTGGGAGTTTTCTCTGCCTGTAACTGAACAGGGCAGGGCCGTGACACCCGTTAAAAGATTTATTTTCCAACTTCTTTCTCAGACGCCCCCCATCTTCAGGGAGGTGGTCCAACCCCCAAGGCTTGGGAGTTTTCAAACAGGACTGTAACTGATGTAAATTAGAACTGGTCAGGAAGTGGCTCCCCCTCCCCGCAACGTGGAAAATGTTGACGTTGTTGAAAATCCAAAAAATGTGTGTATGCGGGGGAGGGAGGAATCTGGTTTCGGGCAACTGAAAATATTTTCAAAAACAACAAGGAGTCTGGTGGCACCTTAAAGACTAACAGATTTATTTGGGCATAAGCTTTCATGGGTAAAAACCTCACTTCTTCAGATGCATAGAGTGAAAGAAAGCTCTGTAACTTTCACTCTATGCATCTGCAGAAGTGAGGTTTTTACACACAAAAGCTTATGCCCAAATAAATCTGTTAGTCTTTAAGGTGCCTCCAGACTCCTTGTTGTTTTTGTAGATACAGACTAACACGGCTACCCCCTGATACTTGAAAATATTTTGCTTTTCTGAATTAAAAGTAAAAAATGTTCAGGGCAAACACCGCAAAAAAATCATTCTGATGAAAATCCAGTATTCCCTTGAAAACCAGTTTTGATGGAAACATTTAAACCAACCCTGACATAAAACCCAGCATGACCCCATGGCAGTCAGCGGGGGTCAGGGTTGGGTTCTTATCTCGTTGCCCCCTCCACCCCGGTAAACCCAGAGTGACCCCAGGGGAGTTAATTGAGTCAGGGCTGGATTCTGATCTTATTTACCCTGGCACAAATCTAGAGTTACTCAATCTCCCATAGGTAGAAACGATACTAGTTATATTTTCTTTATCATCTGCATTACAACACACATTTCGCCAGTAAACAGCCCCAGTAACGTGGCTTGCTTTCTCTGACTTTCCATCTCTCCAGTAACACATCCAATTTCTATGTTCAGTCTCTCTCCATCTAACTTTTCATGCTCCTTCTCGCATCTAACGGGATTTTTGTTGTTCTCCTGTCCCAGGATCGGCTTATCCAGGTGAAGGACTCCAGCTCTCATCCCCTGCTATGGCTCACGTGCACTGGGACGCACAGGTGGGGCGCTTCCGGATGACAATCCCCAGGGGTTTGCTGCTCAGCGTGCTGATTTACAACGCGGTCTCTGGTATCCGATGTCCAGAGAAGGCGCCAAGTAAGGAGGAAGTCCAGTACAACGCTGATCCCTTGAGTTCACATCACAGGCGCTGACTTTTATTTTCCCCTGAGGGTGTTCCACCCCTGCTCCACTCCAAGACCCCACTCCCACTTTGCCCCTTCCCCTGAGGCCCCGCCTTTTCATGCCCTGCTCCACCCACTCCACCAAGGGCCCACCCTCGCTCCGCCCCTTCCCACCCCTTCTGCTCCCTCCCCCTGAGGCACTGCCCTCACTCTGCCTCTTCCTGCCCCCACTCCAACCCCTCCCTCGAGACCCCCGCCACCGCTCACAGCTTTCTGCCCTCCCCCAAGTGCCTCCCCCAGCCGCCAAAGAGCTGATCTGTGGCCCTGCCGAACAGCTGATCTGCAGCCCCACCTATCAACTGTGGCTGATTTTTTCTGTGGGTGTTTCAGCCCTGGAGCACCCACAAAGTCAGCACCTAGAGTCCACAGAGCCCAGGACCCCTGACTCGCAGCCCCCCTGCTCTAACCCACTAGCCCCCGCTCCCCTCCCAGAGCC
>NW_020665194.1:47579-49212 GCF_002925995.2 Terrapene triunguis
CCAGCCCCCCTGCTCTAACCCACTAGCCCCCGCTCCCCTCCCAGAGCTCCGATTGGAACCCAGGAGTCCTGAGTCCCGGTTCAGGGCCCTGTCGGTTCTACCGTGTTCTCATCTATGTTCCTGCTGCCCCCAACCCGCAACAGGCCGTTTCTGCGCCGTCCCAGGCTTCCTCCAAGCAACCCAAACTCTGTGTTCACTGTTCCGTCTAGGCCCTGGAGATTGCTCCTATGTGTCCAGATCTGTCGCCAAAGGGGGCTCGGTGAGCATCTCACTTAACACATCAGAAACCACCCTGGATCTCTGCAAGCAGAACAGGTCGACTTCGAAATGGGATCCTGTCTACAGCTTCGGTAAGGGGGACCCGACGAAGCTCAGCAGCGACTTCCAGGAGCAAGTCTCGGTCTCCCATGGCACCTTCGTGGTGGAGAAAGTGAGCCAAGGGGCTGATGGGAATTATGTGTTTCAAGACACCAGTGAAAAGTGCCTGGCTCAGATAGCACTGACAGTGGTGGGTAAGTTCTGCCTGTGGGACTCTGTGTCCCAGTTTAATCCTTGGCGTGGGTGCTGGAGGGTGTGAATTTTCCCTTTCAACTCGGGGATGAAAATCTTCCAATGAGCCCCCAGCTGCATATGAAACTGTGTCTAGCCATTGCTCAGACACAGATTAAGGTCTCCTGGGGCCCTGGGCTGGAGTAAGTGGGGGGATCCCAGCACTGGATCCTCGAGGCCCTACCCCCCCAACTCACTCCTTTCCAGATCTCCCACACCCACACTGTGGCCCCGAGACCTGAGGAGCTCTGTGCCCCCACCGCAGCCCCAGTGTCGTGGTGGGAAGTGAGAGATCCTCCAGCCCCGGGGCCTCAATGGTGGAGGGAGATTTTTCCAGGGGCCCCAAATTGGCCGGGGCTCCTGGGCACAGGCCCTGTTAGCCCATGAGGCAATCCGCCACTGCCTTGCTGTATTCACTCCACTTGTGTTGTGCCTCCCGTGCAGCCCGGAGAGCTTGTGCAGATCATGAAACCCTTTAATTCTTTCTGCCCACCTAACGCCACATCTGCCCCGCTCTCCCCTGCAGCGCTGTGTGGCCCCGAGCAGCCCCAGAGCCAGGCACTGCGCTAGGCAGGGCAACCTTCTGATCTTCCAGAACAAGAGCGCCCCCTCCTGTCCGAGACAGGCCGGGAGCCCAATGAACTGACTGGGGAGTCGTTCAGGCTTAGTCAGTGGGATCGCTCCGGCGCCTCGTGATCGGACGCGCCCTGAAACACCTCTGCTCCTTCTTCTCTCCTTCCAGGCTCTTCTGGCAGCCCGTCCCAAAGCAGCGCTCATCAAAAGGGTGAGTGAAAGCTAACGGAGTAGGTTCAGGAGGGAGGGAGGAAGGGGTCGGGGCAGAGAAAGGCTGGCTTTGTAATGAAGGCACTTGGGTCATGCCCAGCTCTGTTATAGGTGCCTTCTATGATCTGGGGTAAATCACTCAATCTCTCTAGGCTGCAGTTCCCTCCAGCTGTAAAGTGAGGAGAGGAATCCTTCCTTTATCTGTTCAGACTGGGGCAATTGACACCATGTCTGTGTGCAGCCTGATCTCAGCGGGGGCAGGGACTGTCTCTCGCTGTGTGTCTGTGCAGCGCCCGGCACA
>NW_020665194.1:49222-50916 GCF_002925995.2 Terrapene triunguis
CCGGCACAACGGGGCCCTGATCTAGGCTGGGGCAGGGACTGTCTCTCCCTGTGTCTGTGCAGCGCCCGGCAGAACGGGGCCCTAATCTGAGCTGGGGCAGGGGACTATTGCATACAGTGTGAGAGAATTGTCCAAAGCTAAAAATAAACCAAGGTCACCCCGCCTGGATTTTCCCCTGCATTCATATATGGCATCCGCTCTAGGGGAAGATAATAGCTGCACCTGAGTCTCTGGCAAGAAGTAACATCATCTAGAGGAAGAATATTGTCTCCTGCCCCCATAGTTCCAAGAGACGTGATCTCCTCCTTGCCAATGCAGTGTTCACTCTGAAGCCTACTGATGACAATCTAAATGACACCCTGGGTAAACACTTTGTGGCTTAGCCCAGGTGGCCTCAGCAAGCCCAGACAAAAGAGAGAACTTGTGGCTAGTTAGACACCATTAAGGACCTTGCAGGTTTAGTTTCAGGAGTCAGGCTTGCAACAGCCCTTGTGCTCTTCTTCCTTTATATGCAGGTGCCGCGGCGGCCTGGTACTGGTGTATGTTTCCTATCTTGAGTCTGCTCCGATGGCCGTAGGTTTGCATCTCTGCTTGTGAGCTAAAGCACAGACTTGAGAAGCGTAATGGAAGCAGCGTCACCCTACGAAGAGTTCTTTACTCACCCACAAACACCCAGAGCGGTAACCAAACAACTCAGCAGGAGACAGCTCCCTGCAGCCCATTGGCCTCCTGAAAGCTGATAACCACACGGTCTGTTTCACACAGACTCTGTCACGCACACCCACACACACAGAGTCCCTTTCACACTCACCTCCCAACACAAACTTAGATTATTGTTGTTATTACTACTTGGTACAACCTGCAATGCACGTATATTCTCCGTAATTTTATACTTTCAATGGGTGCTATTTTAATGTTTTGACGGCTCTGTGCATTTCATCATTTTTATTTCTCTCTTACACTTACCTTTAATTCTTTGAGCAGTGAGTTCTAAAATGCCGAACCTGTCCTGGCCGGACTAATTATCCATCTGGTAATTTTTAAAATATATATATATTATATCTAGGTTTTTTGTGTCTACTGGTGGTGCACATCCGCACATCCACACATGCCTTGGTGCACATAACACAATGTATTCTGCACATGGATGGAAAAAAATAGAGGGGACATTGATGATTGAGAGTCCTTTAAAAAAAAAAAACGTATTGTAAGAAAGCCCTGGAGGTCAGGGCTATATTGATCCACTGGCCACTCAGCACTTCATAGCAACCCTGGGGGAAGGAGGCCTGTTACTGGAGAACCGACCCCTGGAGCCAGGAGAATCTCTCAGAGCCATCAGCAGCTACGCAGTAGTAGCGATGATGCACTTTTTGCAGGTTCCTATTCTGTTCATTAGACTAGAGGATGGTAGAGTTAACACTAATTATGTTAGTAATTACACACACACACACACACACACAGACCGGATCTGCTTCCTTCGAGCAGGGGACAGTAACAGACACAGAGTAAGTGCAGATGGCACACACAGCAGGTCCAATGTCCCCCAGCAGAGGGCAGTAACACACACATACACACACAGACAAATTTCAGAGTAGCAGCCGTGTTAGTCTGTATCCGCAAAAAGAACAGGAGTACTTGTGGCACCTTAGGCCTGGTCTACACTAGGACTTTAATTCGGATTTAGCTGCCTTAAT
>NW_020665194.1:55916-68318 GCF_002925995.2 Terrapene triunguis
CTTTCTAGGTCAAACTCAGCATCTTCAACTCCTCCCCAAACCCAGTCAACACCCAATGCATCTCCCGGAGCCAGGGCCGGCTCTAGGCACCAGCAAACCAAGCACATGCTTGGGGCGACACATTTTCAAGGACAGCATTCTGGCCGTCTTTTTTTCTTTCTTTCTTTTTTATGCTTTGGGTGGCAAAAGCCTAGAGCCGGCCCTGGCAGCAGCAGCGCGTCGCCCTGGGGCCGCTGCGGTTCGCGCCGCGGGGGAGCAGTGCCCACACCTTGTGGCTGGGCCGGGCAGGCTCCGAGCAGGGGACACTCGGGCTGGGAGCTGCCCCTCGGGGCACACGGAGCCACCTGCAGATGCCGCAGGGCGGCCGCCCCCCCAGCGCCGCAGCCGGGGCTGGGCGAAGCGGCCAGAGCCACAAAGGGACTGTGGCAGGGCGGCCAGAAGCAGCAGCAGGGCCATAGAGGGCGGGGCGCTGCCGTGTGGGGCCCGCGTCCCGCTCTCCGGGGCTCCGCTGCCTCTGGGGCTGTCCTGCCCCGGCTCCTCAGCCCCCTGCCGGAGCCGTCCCCCAGCTCTGCCCTCCCGGGTCCCGGCCAGTCCTGGAGGCGGGAGCCCTGGCTGGAGGGACCCTGGGCTGAGGCGCGGCCCGGGAGCCCTGCTGCTTACCCCGACCCTGCCAGCGCCGGACCGGCTGGAGGCGAGGGAGGAGCGGGCAGAGTCAGCACTGGTGGGGGGGAGCCCAGGGCTGGGGCGGCAGAGGGAGCGGGTGGGGTGGGGGAGAGAGCCCAGGGGTGGGGTGGGGGGGGGCCAAATTTTTTTTTGCTTGGGGCAGCAGAAAACCTAGAGCCGGCCCTGCCCGGAGCACTGCCGTCACACGCTCCCGATGCTTTCCTTCACTCCCTTCCCAAGCGGATTGCTGTATTCGACACCAGACGCCGTTTGCAAGTGGGCTTTTGGTGGTCGAGCCAATCTGGAGGCGACAAAGGCCTGGGTCACTCACTGTAGCAAGGTCCACATCAGGGAGAAACTCCACCTCCTGGGTTCCAGGTAGATGGGAAGAACCCACGGTGTCTGCAATGTCTTTGTAAAAATTCTGGTGAAAACTTAGGCCCCTTTGGAGGAGCACCTTAAAAACCTAACCAGGTATCTCACAAAGAGAAGAAAAATAATCAGTTTCATTTTCCCTCTGAGTCATTGATAGGAGTGGTTCTCAAGCTGCGGTTTGTCGTAACACTCAGATCCGTCAGGGACACACAGGCTAGACAAGGATCTGGCGGGATCTCCAGCTTACAAAGAGGTCTGCAGGATGGAAGACACAGATAGAAGTTGATCTGCATGCAGTTGGAGTTCCAACTCAAAGGCTGGTTTCGGTCATTGGCTTCACTTTGCTTCCCTTCGCTGTGTCTGTTTCTAGTGGTAGATCCAGTTTGTTTGGATTTTTTTTTCTCTTTTACTATTTGATTTGTTGGGGGTGCTGAAGGACATACAATTCTTCCACCAAACTGAAGGATGTTTTGGGGTGATCTCCCTGCCTCGCACGGCATCATGGTGCTAAGTCATCATTGGCGGAAATCTCTTATCCCCAAGGTTTACCAAAATCATTCTTCTGAAGAGCAATTTTTTGGTGCTGTTGAAATGCAGCAGATCGCATCAAAGGGCCAGTAGTTTAAAAACCTTCCCCTCTAAGCCTCAACCAAGAGGATCTTCAACCTTTCCCCAGTTCAGTCAAACAAATTAAACACTGTCCTATACTCTCTATACACTCATGAAATCCAAGCCGACAGGAGTTTTGCTGTTGACTTCAGTGGATTTCACCCACAATACCTTTTCTTTTCAGGATCAAAGTAGGAAATATTTGCAAGTGCTCTTAGCAGCAGCTGGTCCATTGCCTGCCATTGCGCTCTTCATTCATTGTGGTTATGTTCAGAGAGATTTTAGCAGAGAGGTTCAAAATCATCTGGGGGAGGATTTGGATTAGCAAAATCAATAGGAATTTGATTTGCAAAGCCCTTAGTCACACTGAAAATCTCAGTCTCTGTTGAGACACCATTAACTTGCAATTGACCTCAAAAAGTGAGTTCAAAGTAGTTTCAGCTCCTACCCCTGCACCTACATGTTCCTCCTCTTTTTGGTCAATAATGTGGGGTAATTATGACTCATTTTTCTCTTTCAGGGTATTGCCTAATTAATCCCAATGACTAATTCCGGCATTGTGTTTTGCTGTCATTGACTGTGTGTTTTATTTTGAGACCTATTTTGAGACTGTGACTCTGTTACTTTCACAATCCGATGGCTTCTAATTGTTGATTTATTTGGGTGATTGTTCGGGGTGAGTGCCTGACATCAGTCAATATGAATGACTGTGTCATAGTTTATTTCATGTTCACAATCCAAAGCTGTTGTTTAAATGAAGTTTTTCCTTAGCAAGACAACAATAATAATAATTAATAATCCCTAGCTCGTATCTAGCATTTTTCACCAGTAGATCTCAAAGTGCTTTACGAAGGAAATCAGTATCATTATCCCCAGTCACAGGTGGGGAAACTGAGGCATGGATCGTGGCTGTGACTTACCCACCGTCACCCAGCAGGCCAGTGACAGAGCCAGGAAAAGGAGCCAGGTCTCCTGAGTTGCCTCTCATCAATTATTTACTCCCACTTTCCTTTAAGGAACCTGTCAGAGGGACCTATCCCAGGTGGCTTCAGGCCTACTCGCTGCCTCAGTTTCCCTTCAGATGGTTCTCTCCGCTCCCAGCGCTGTTAGGCCTTAACCCACCTGCTAAGGGCTTGTCGACACTTGGAAATGTACCCATATGGTATTCTGGAATCGTTCTTTTGCTATTAACCCTCATATGGACCCTCTTGCTCCAGAATAAAAGCCTCTTCACGGGGGATGCTATCGAATCAGCTGTTCCAGAATCATCATTCTGGAGTCGCTATTTCAGTACATTCCCAAGTGGAAACAAGCCTTATAGGACAAAAAGCGGATCCTTTCCGGAGTTAAACTTCAAACGATTAAACCCACAATCAAAATATTCCCTCTTAGCTCCTTAGTGACCTGGCCCTTCCTTCCGCCCGCGCGCCTGCTCACCCCCCCCCCCGATCCATTCCTTCTTCTCCCCAGCACAGGGAAGCCTGCAAACCCCACCCCCAAGGGAAATGCCCACCCAGCCTCTACTGTAGGTCCTGGCCCTGGTACTTTGTCCCACATAAGCAGTCGTCTCCTATGGCCCGTAGCTCCTCCCTCACCGAAAGGGGCGGGCCTTGAGTTCTGGTGGGCTCCTCCCACTGCCTTGGGTTTCAAACAGGCCAGGAGGGAGAAGCGGGAATTGACAGGGAGGTTCTCTGTGAGGGTGGGGTCTTTCTCACTCCCCGATCCATGCACACATCTGGATAGAGCTCCTCTGAGCAGCAGCCGCTGATGTGGCTTTATGTAAGGGGACTGTTGCCCCCTTACTAACATTCAGTGGGGGTGTTTTGGTTGCTAGCTCCCAGCACTAAAAGGGGAAGGGTCGATGGGAAATCAGGACCCTGAGACTGACAGTCCCCAGGAACAATGGGGAGAGGCCAATGCTCCAGATCAGCCTGATGGACAGGGCAGGCAGGCTAATCAGAGAATCAGGAGGCGAGGGGGGGTCCCGTCCTCCTCTGTGTGAGCTGGAATTGCCTGGGTCAGACAGAGTGGGGCCGAGCTAAGGAGAGAGCAGGGGCCCGAGCTAAGCTGCTGGGAGCAGAGCTGCAGCCCCAAAGCCAGAGCACAGCCCAGAGAGAGCAGAGCTGCCCTGGGGGCAGAGCTGCAGCAACCAGAGCCAGAGGGGCCAGAGAAGCAGCCCAGGGAGCTGGAGGCAGAGCAGCAGCAGGAGCCGTGCTGAGGCAGAGTGGAGCTGGAGCTGGAGCCGGGGCTGGAGCAGTCCGGAGCAGGGTGCGGTGAGCAGCTGGGGAGAGGAGGGGGACCCTGGGCAGTGAGCCCAGTGCAGGGAGACGCCTCAGCCAAGAGGCCCTGCAGGCCAGGCTTGGAGGGGGATCGTAACCCTGTCAGGGTGGGGGCGACGCTGGGAAGAAGGGTCCTGCCACCTAGAGCCTGAGAGCGTGTGGCCACCACCAGAGCAAGTGTCCAACCCGCAGCATCCCTGCAGCACAGCCAGGGCCTGAGAAGGAGCCTGGGACCTACAAGGAACAGACTGTGACCTGCCCTGACGTTCCAGAGACACTGGTTGTGATGTTCCCGGCCACAGAGCGGGGTGATGTGTTTTCCTTTAACCTTTCCCATTTTTCCTTATTCTTTTCTTTAAATTAATTGTTAATTAAACAACTTGTATTTGCTTTAAATTGTATGTAATGATCAGTGGGTCAGGGAAGTGCCCAGTGCAGAGAGAGCCCCCCGGAGTGGGGACACCCTAGCCCCTGTCCTGGGTGACCACAGCAAGGTTGGGGGTCGAGCCCCCCAGGAATCCTGGGCCCAGCCTTGTCGGGGTTTATGAGGACTCTGCCAGACAGGAGAGTGGAAGGGGAGTCCTCAAGGGCAGGGAGGCCTCTGGGTAAAGGAAGTGCGAGCGAGGACTCAGATCCTTTCGCTAGCCCACTTCACCAGGGTAGTGCAGAAGCCAGGAAAGTTCCCCACAATAGCGGGACCATTCCCCCACTTACATTTACAAAGCAGCAGGCGTTGTCTGGGGTTCTCGGCTTGGCATCCCTGTCCAGTTCCCCCATTTTGTTCCCTCACCCCGTCCCAAGTAATTAATTTATTTATGGGTTCTGTGGTGCCCCCTTCATCTCCCTTTTGTTCTGATGGGGCTCTTAGGCTGCTCCGGAGGGTCATAGGTCAGCAGCGAGGGGGCTGATGGGAATGGTAGTTCCCAGCTTGGCAGATACATCGGATCTGTTTCTATTGTTGCATAACTAGAGATTTCCACCTATTTTTTTAAAATGATCTCCTGGTAACATTTGCTAAAACTAGTGGGGTACAAAGTGGCTCCTTTCTTGGAGTCCACCCTGATAGCAAGAAGTGCTTCCCAGATTCTTGGTCTGGGAAGCTCAGCCCTTAAAGGCACAGCCCGCCCCCCCCCCCCCATACCACATCACCCTCCTGCTGTAAAGCTAGTGGTTTCAGGATGGATCCCCTCAATCTGTGCTCTTCTCCTGGTAGGCACTGTTATCATAGGCACGGGAACTAGGGGTGCGGGGGGTGCTGCAGCACCCCATGTTTTATGTGGGGCTCTGCTTCCAGCCCCGCACCCTGGGTCCCCGCCCCGCACCTGAGGGTCCCAGCCACCGGCCCTGTGCCTCTGGTTCTGGTCCCACACCTGGGAGTCCCAGCCGTGGGTCCCAGCTGCCGGCCCCGCACCTCCGCTTCTGGCCCCCCACGCGGGCTTCCAGTCCCACTCCTGAGGGTCCCGGCCGCCAGCCCCGTGCCCGCCCCCAGCTGTGGCCCCAGCCTCAGCCCCATTACCCCTGTCAGGGTCCCCGCTCCTGGCGCTGCTCCTGGTCCCAGCTGGAGGGGGGTAGGGACAGGGGTAAGGGGGCTGGCTTCTAGCACCCCTACTATTAAAAGTGTTCCCCCACTACTGGCGGTTATTTAGTGGGATGCATGGAGTTACCTCAACCCCAGTGCACGTCACAGAGATAGGATGAGGTTAACAAAGAGAAGGGTTGGGGTGATGTGATCCCAGGCTATAAGTACTTATATAGGGGACAAATATTTGCTAATCAGTCTAGCAGAGTGTAGTGGGGTAGTCCCCCACCCCTGCCCGGAAGGGCTTTACACAGCCCTGGCAGAGGGCTGGGGCAAAGGAAAAGCTACTAGGCTGATTGGGGAAGTAGCTGCAGCGGGGCCACGCCCCAATCAGGCCTCAGCTGGCCCTATATAAGAGGCTGTGAGGCAGAAGCTAAGTAGTCTCTCTCTGTGTTCAGAGGGAGAAGGGCTGTGCTGTGGGGAGCTGAGACAGGGTACCTGGGTGGAGCAGGGCTGGGGAAAGGCTGGGGAGCTCCAGCCTGGAAAGCCCCAGGCTGCGGCCTAGTAGAAGGCCAAAGGGTGCTGGGGGTTGCAGAGGACAGCCCAGGGATAGGTCAAGGCAGCAGGTCCAAACCCAACCCAACTTTGCCTCTGATGAGTGGCTTATACTGCAGTCTGCCCCAGGGAGTGGGGGCTAGTTGGTGACTGGCAGTGGCCTTATTCTGAGGCAAGGTGGGGATAGTGGGTGGGGGTTCCCTGGGGAGGGGAGACCCTAAGACTGAGGGGTTACTGCCAGGGGGTAGCACCCCAGACAAAAGGGCACTGGGGTCCAAGGAGAGACATGGGGGCTAGAGGACAGGTAGATCAATAGCCTGCAGAGGGCGCT
Source organism: Terrapene triunguis (assembly GCF_002925995.2). Classification (NCBI taxonomy): domain Eukaryota; kingdom Metazoa; phylum Chordata; order Testudines; family Emydidae; genus Terrapene; species Terrapene triunguis. The sequence goes on from NW_020665194.1 coordinate 62,248, forward strand.
CTGGGCTGGAAGAGCTAATTCCCAGAAGAGACCAGCAGGAGGCGCCGCAGGGGTGAGTCCGATCCTCTACACAGAGAAAGATCTAGCAAGATCCAAGGGCTGGAAGTAGAAGCTAGACAAATTCAGACTGGAAGTAAAGTGTACATTTTTAACAGTGAGGGTAATTAAACATTGGAGCCATTTACCCAGGAGTTGGGGTGGATTCTCCAGCACCGGTCATTTTAAAATTGAGCTTGGATGTCTTTCAAAAAGATCTGCTTTAGTTCAAACAGCAATTAATTCTGAGATGTCCAATGATCTCAGTGGTTTCTTCTGACCTAGGAATCTACGAATCTCCCGCTGACATTGGCCATGGGGAAGTACAGAGTCTCACAAGAGAAGTTTCCTCTTCCACATTTATTGATCTTTGCAGCCAAGCAGCTGCCCCTTTTCAGCTTCCCAGTTCAAACACAGAACATTAAAATTAAGGGAGCTCTCCGGATCTGGATGTACCACCAGCATCTTCGCTAAACACAGGTAAGGGACCCCGTCACCGAATGACCCCTGAGTCTCTGTCCCACACTCATTTTCCCTCCTCCATCCCCAGAGCTGGGAGGTAGTGAAGTGTGAAGCTGGAAATGGGGAGCCATGGGGTGGAAGCACAGTGCAGAGGACGGGCAGTAGCAGATTACTGTACGGGCCCATGGGGCCCGTGCCTAGAGACTCCAGAAAAAATCTCCCCCTGCCACAGCCCCAAGGCTGCAGGTTTCTCTGGTCTTTGGGCCATAGTGGGGGGTGGGGCATAAAGGAGCGAGTGGGGGGTGGGGCCACAGGGAAAGGGCGGGATGCGCTGGGGCCATGAGTGGAATGGGGGCAGGGCCGCAGGGAAGGAACCGAGTGGGGCAGAACGGGGGCAGGGCCGCAGGTGGAAGGGGTGGGGCAGGGCCATGGTTCTGGGGCCGGGGCCCCCCACACTTGCTCCAGCCCAGGGCCCCAGGAGACCTTAATCTACCTCTGATCACGGGATGGTGCAAGCAGCCAGGACAAATCCAGTGGCCGGATCCTCAGCAGGTGTTACTGAAGCTAATAAGCGTACCTAGCTCTTACTTAGTGCTTTCCAGCCGGAGATCTCAAAGCATCATGAATATCTGATCTTCCCTGGTTTTACTGAAAGACTCCTTGGCTGACTCAGATATGGATTGGGAGCTTTCTCTCCCTGTAACTGAACGGGGAAAAGCTGTGACATCATTAATAGATTTCTTTTCCAACTTCTTTCTCAGACACCCCCATCCTCAGGGAGGTGGTCCAACCCCCATGGCTTGGGAGTTTTCAAACAGGACTGTATCAAGGATGTAAATTAGAACTGGTCAGGAAATGGCTCCCCATTCACACACACACCCCTATGGAAAATCCCAAAAATGCAGGGTGGGGGAGGGGAATCTGTTTTTGCAACTGAAAATATTTTGCTTTTCTGAATTAAAAGTCAAAATTTTGCAGGACAAGCAAACACCACAAAAATTTATTATGATAAAAATCCAATTTTTCCCTTGAAAGATAGTTTTCATGAAAAATTTTCAACCATCCTGCACGTAGAACCCAGCACAACCCCCGTGGGGGTCAGGGCTGGATTCTTAACTCTGTGACCCCCGCGGTAAACCCAGAGTGACCCCATTGCAATCCATGGGGCCGGGGCTGGATTCTGATCTTATTTACCCTGGCATAAAAATAGAGTTCCTCTATTTCCCATAGCTGGAAATAATACTTTTATATTTTCTTTATCATCTGCATTACAATCAACATTTCGCCAGTAAAGGCCCCCAGTAAATTGGCTTGCTTTCTGTGAGTTTCGCTCTGTCCAGTAAGATGTCCAATTTCTATGTTCAGTCTCTCTCCATCCAACCTTTCGTGCTCCTTCTTGCTTCTAACGGGATTTTTCTTGTTCTCCTGTCCCAGGATCGGCTAATCCAGGTGAAGGACTCCAGCTCTCATCCCCTGCTAAGGCTCACGTGCACGGGGTCGCACAGGCAGGGCGCTTCCGGATGACAATCCCCAGGGGTTTGCTGCTCAGCGTGCTGATTTACAGCACTGTCTCTGGCATCCGATGTCCGGATAAGGCGCCAAGTAAGGAGGAAGCCCGGTACAACGCTGATCCCTTGAGTCCACATCACAGGCGCTGACTTTTATTTTCCCCCAGGGGTGCTCCACCCTGCTCTGCCCTGAGGCCCTGCCCCCACTCTGCCCCTTCCCCCGAGGCCCCACCCTTGCTCCGCCTCTTCCTGCCCTGCTCCACCCCCTCCACCAAGGGCCAACCCTCGCTCCACCGCTTCCCCACAGAATGACAGAGTTGGGCTTCAGCCCACACACACTCTCTCTCTCTCTCTCTCTCTCTCCCTTTAACACTCACCTCCAACACAAACTTGTGGTGTTGTTGTTACTACTTGGTACTTCCTGCAATGCATGTATATTCTCTGTAATTTTATTCTTTCAAAGTGTGCTATTTTACTGTTTTGACTGCTCTATGCCAAAGAAACGTGATTTTTTTTTCCCCTCCCACACCACAAAAACAATAATGAAAATAAGCAAATACAAAGACTTCACAGTCCGTTCAAAAGCATCTGGCAGTCTGGATTTGGCCTATTGACTACCCCTAGGGTAAGACGTTTCACCTGTTCCCTCCCTTGCTCACTATAAACTGGTGTTCACAGGAATTAGCAAGACCAATGGTCCATTTAGTCCAGTGTCTAATGGCAGTTGGTACCAACTACTTCAGAGGAAGATACGTAGTTAAATTCAGTTATCTGCTCTAATTGGGGGCCCAGATCAGAGAATCAAAAATCCAGATGAACTGGAGAATGGGGAAAAGTGATGCTGGAACACCATCTAGTGGCCTCGGGAGAGATCGCCCCCTTCTGGCCCTGGGATCCTGGTTCATCAGATAAATGGTGTCCTGCCTGCACCCCAACCCCCTGCCCTGAGCCCCCTGCTGCACCCCACACCCCAACCCCCTGCCCTGAGCCCCCTGCTGTACCCCACGCCCCTTCTGCACCCCAATCCCCTGCCCTGAGCCCCCTGCCTGCACCCCGAGCCCCCTGCTGCAACCCACACCTCAACCCCTTGCCCTGAGCCCCCTGCTGCATCCCACACCCCTTCTGCACCCTGAGCCCTCTGTCTGCACCCAACCCCCTTCTGCACCTCAACTCCCTGCCCTGAGCCCCCGCCACATCCCTCATGCACCCTCTGGGGGCAGGGAGGGGGCGGACTTGGGGTGGGGACTTCAGGGAAGGGGTTGGAATGGGGGCAGGGAAGGGATGGGAAGAGGCGGGGCCTCATGGAAGGGGTGGAGTGTGGGGAGGGCCGGGGGCAACGAGGGGGTTGTCAGTGATGCGGCCCTCGGGCCAATGAACTAGCCCTCATGTGGCCCTCGTGGTCATTTGAGTCTGAGACCCCTGAGCGATGCTATAGGTACCTCTGGAGTCCTACAACACAGTGGCACAGCGATGGTGGGAAGAAACGCTGTATAGAGCTGTGTGTGGATGTGGCAGGTGCTGTTTGTCAAACAACTGTTCTGCAGAGTGGACATGCTGCACCACTGCAGGGATCAACAGCGTCAGTTGCAGCCACTCCACAGTCTGTCCTGGTGCTTCCTCCAGGTGCTAACTCAGACCAAAAGGCGTTTCCAGCCTCCCAAGAGTAATGAGGCAATGTATACGTGGGAAACACCTGTTTGGTGTGCAAAGTTCAGGATCAGCCCCTTTCTGAGAACAGTAAAAGGAAACTGAATTTGTCTCTTCCTGCAGAAGCAGCCATGGCTGCTGCGAATCCAGCAAAAATGCTTCTAGGTGAACTGACTTGTTCAGTGTGTAAAGATTATTTTAAAGATCCAGTGTCTCTAGATTGTGGGCACAATTTCTGCCAGGCCTGCATCACTCAGTGCTGGGAGGCATTGAGTACAAACTTCCCCTGTCCTGAGTGCAGAGAAACCTTCCCCCAGAGAAACGTCAAACCAAACAGACAGCTGAGGAATATTGTAGAAGCTTCCAGAAAACTTACACGGGAGTCAACAAAAGAACCAGAAGTTGAGAGAGTGTGTGAAAAACACCAGAGGGCTATAGATGTCTTCTGCCAAGTGGAAGAAATGCCCATGTGTGCGGTTTGCCACCTGTCCCGAGATCACAGAGAACACCCTGCGGTTCCCATAGAGGAGGCTGCTGAGGATTACAAGGTAGGAAATCACGGGACAGTGTAAAAGCAGGAATGGCCAGGAACTGCATTTTAATAAAAAAAAATTATGGCAAAATCAGTGGATACAGTTAGACCCCCTTACGAACAATACTTTAGCAATGAGAACAGACTTATAACACACTGTTATTAACCTGTTCCAACCCAAAATCATTTTAAACACCAATAAGGACCCAGAAAAGTCAGTTCCGATGTGACCCAGGGGGTGAAATTTATACATATAGCACAGAACTATTACAGTGGAACTGTTGCTGACCTGGGCCACATATTCTGCTAGAAATGAAAAAAACATCTTGTGTGCATGTGTTGTGCACTTGTCATGAGTCAGTGCAGCCACAGGAATTGCTGGATTTTCCTGAAAAAAGGCACATTAAGGAGGAAAGGAAAAGTCTCCTAGTTGAAACGTGGCATATGAAAGAAGTGTAGTTGGCTTCAATATTGTCACCTCTTAAAAATACCAATAACTTCTGGAAGATCCAAACTTACAGAGATTTCAGGGCCCTGGCAGTACTGACACACAAACCCTTCCAGGGGACAGTGAAGGTTATACTCACCACATAAGTCATTGTGACTGATTCCGCTTTTCTGTTTTTCATACATTATTTTTTATTTGTTGTGTATTTTTGGGAAGAGTCACTCTCGTATGGGCAGATGAGATATTAGAGTCTGCTATTTTTCACTGGTAATTTTTAGAGAGGCCTAAATGTTTCTGCTCCACAACTTTTGACAGTACAGACGGCAATGTATGAACATGAGATCTCAAGGGATATTTTCTCATTCCTATAGGGCACACATGGGTCAGGTGTTTCATCTAGTCCCAAATAACGAACAATCACTTTGTCCACATTTCCATCAAGAACTTCATATCCGTATCTGTGACACAAAACCTCATCTGTATCGATCAGTCTTCAAAAATATCTCTTCCTTACCAGAGGATCCCCTGTTAGGGAAAGATGTCTTCCTCTGTGGACCCATTTGTATTGATCACATCTCCGGTCATCTTTTTTGTCCTTTTTCCCTTCATAACTGTGTGCAAGCAGCTGTCCATTTTTTGGCTTAGAAGCTGGAAGAGTCAATATTTTGTCTTTTATAGGATTTCTTAAAATATCCAGTGCTTCCTGCAGTGAAAGTGGTCCCAATTTATACATAGAAACTAAACTACACATACTGGAGAAAAAAAAGACTAAACAATCTATTTTATTGTACTTGTGCACCTGTGAACTTTAGGTTTTGTTAAATCTTCTGTGCAAATCAGATTAGAGTTAAGGGGAGACACACCACCAACTGGACAATTGTCGAGACGCAACTGATGATAGAGGAGGATGGTTAAAGTAGAATAATGTATTGCATTTAAGCAACACACACTCCCAGCTCAGTGATTGGCAACAATGATAGGGACCTAGGAGATTAGTGGCCTATTCTGAGCCTACTTATGTGCCATGCAACTGTACACACAGGGGATTTCCACACCCTCTAAGCAGCTCTGTGCATTCTCGACACCGACTGAGAGCTATGTGTAGGGGGAAGATCAAGGTTACTGCAGTAGAGCAGAGGTGAAAACGGGGTGAAACAGGTGTTCCCACAGGTACATGCGTTCTGAAGCAGCAAGAAAGCGAGTATTCTCCCCGCATAGAATACCCACCCTGTCCCCCTCACTGCCTGCTCCCTGGCCCCATTCCTGTGGTAACATCTTAGCTGGTCTAGGAGTGAGCACTGAAAGTGCTCTGTGACAGAAGAGTGACATTAGAGTAAGGAAATGGACTTGCAGGGGGCAGAGAGACAAGGTGGGGGAGGTAATATCTTTGATTGGACCAACTTCTGTTGAGGAGACAAGCTTTTGAGCTTACACAGAG
>NW_020665194.1:68718-88163 GCF_002925995.2 Terrapene triunguis
ATTAAGGCAGCTAAATCCGAATTAAAGTCCTAGTGTAGACCAGGCCTCAGTTAGTTGTATTATAGGTATCATTTTGGTCCCATGAGCCACTTCAGAACTGTGTGTTCTGGGTCCTTTTTGGAGTTAAAAAAGAGGTTCGTCTTCAAGTGATTGCTTATGTGTATTCCACTATAGGTGTGTGTGCTCGCCACATACACCGGTGCCGGAAGTTTTTCCCTTAGCAGTACCCGTAGGGGAGCACCTGTAGTGACCCCTGGAGTGGTGCCTCTATGGCGCGGTATAAGGGGCGCTGAGCACTCCTCCCACCCTCAGTTCCTTCTTGCCACCAGTGAAGGTGCTTCAAAACTGCTGTGCTCCAGCTCTGCTGTAGCTTCCCTCTTTGGACTTCGTTTAGTTTGTAGTTAGTTAGTACCTGTAGTTAAAATTAAAAAAATTAAAAAAAAAGAAGTATAGTTAGAATAGATATGTGCGCCTGTGTCGCCCTATGCCTATGAGTGATCCACACGCTGACTGTTTACACTGTCTGGGGGAAACCCACCTCAGCGACCACTGCAAAATTTGCAGATCGTTTAAGCCTCAGACCAAGAAGGAGCGGGACATACAGCTCCAAGCTATTTTGATGGAGTCGGCCCTGATCCCGACACCGCTGCACCGCTCCGAGTCGGCACTGAACACTGTGGTGACCCAACAGTGCCTTCCACCAACCGGCACTGCTCCCCATCCACGGGACACTCTAAAAAGACGAAGAGGAGGTCTTCTCCATCAAGGCATCAGGGCAAGGTTGGGGGCGAGACTAGACCCACGTTGGGCAGCTCTCAATTCCCATCAACCTTGCGGCCTCCGACTCAGGTCGAGCGGAGTAGCCCGGCCCACTCCAAGCCAACCTCCCCGGATGCCAGTGGCCACATTTGGGTGCCCTCCATGCCGGAGGCCTTGCAGGCGGCTCAAGACGTTATATCTCTACCGGTACTGGTTGCACCAGCACCAGCAGCTCCCCAGTCCAGAGGCAAGCCGGTGCTTGGACCTCCACAGTCGCCGCCTGGACGGTACCGTTCACAGTCGAGGGAAGATTCCCAATGCCGCTCTCCGCTCTGCGCACAGCCCGCCCTGGTCCCCGTCAACCCCCGCCGGGTTGTCTGGCTGGGTGCCGAGTAGCAAGGGATCCAGGTACCGCTCTGCCTCGAGGGAGCGCAGACCTTGCGATCAGAGCCTGCCCCGCCGGGACTGGGACAGACGGCACCAAAGGTCGCTGACTCTGAGAAGCTATCGTAGCCCCTCGTGGTGCCAATGCCGACGCTGCTCACACTCTTCGTCCCGGTCGAGGTCTCCGCCACGACACCGGTCCCGCAGCCCCAGACGTAGATCGCTGGCACCCAGCCGTCGCAGATCCACCCATCAGAGCCGTTCGTGGAGCAGCCGCTACAGACGGTACTCCCGCTCCTCCACACCAGGATCACAGTCTTGAGCTCGGCACCGCTCATGACGCCATCACTCGTCCCCATCCCGGGATAGCGGTAGATCGTATGCCAGCCCGGTCTCCCTTCGGAGTCAACAGTCAGTGAGCCAGGCGGGTCAAGTGGGGCAGCCTGCGCCGATGGTGCCAGAGCAGGTGCAGTGGCACCAGGCTCCCTGGCCAGCGCCCTGGCACCAATGGGCCCCTTGGGCCCCGACGCAGCCCCCGGTGGTGGCTCGCTTGGTGGCCAGAGCCTCGGAAAGACCATTGGCCCCCCTCTCTCAGCCCCCCAGAAAGGGGTCGGCGGAGCGCTTCTCACCAGTTCCGCGCTCAGAAGGGGACCAAGTGGTGGGACCTGCGGCACCAGTGGGGATACAGAGTACCGCACCCCCATCCTCCCCCGATGAGGCTATCACAGCACCTCCTCCTCCTGTCCCTCAGGAGGACACAAAAGCCCACCACGACCTTTTGAAAAGGGTGGCATCAAGCCTCAACCTACAAGCTGAGGAGGTGGAGGAACCCTCGGACTCCCTCTTCAATGTCCTCTCGGCCAGGGTGGCTCTTCCCCTCCATGACGGGATGGCAAATATCTCAAACACCCTGTGGCAGACCCCGGCTTCCTTGCCCCCCATCTCTAAGAGGGCAGAACGGAAGTATTTCGTGCCCGCCAAGGGGCCCGAGTATCTATATACCCACCCCGCCCCCAACTCTCTAGTGGTCGAGGCAGTCAACCATAAGGAACGTCAGGGCCAACCCGCTCCTACCCCTAAGAATAAGGACTCGAGGAGACTAGACTTGTTAGGTAGAAAGATTTATTCGTCCTCAAGTTTCCAACTGATGGTGACGAACCACCAAGCCCTGCTGGGCAGATATGACTTTAACTTATGGGGCTCAATGACAAAGTTTGCAGACTCTCTCCAGGAGCGTGATAAGAAGGAGTTCAAGGCTCTGGTTGAGGAAGGCACAGCTGCCACCCGAGCGGCCCTTCAGGTGGCCTCGGACACTGCGGATACAGCTGCAAGATCTATGGCCTCTGCGGTCTCCATGAGAAGAGCATCATGGCTCCTGCTATCAGGGTTGTCCAGCGAGGCACAGAGCTCCTTGCAGGACCTCCCATTCGACGGCAAGGCCCTGTTCGCAGAACAAACAAGAGTGAAGTTACATGGTCTCAAGGACTCCCGCACAACATTAAAGACTCTTGGTCTCTATGTCCCGGCCCCGGCCAGGACCAAATTCAAGCCCCTAGTCAGGCCACCCACTGCGCAGCAGCAATCCCAGCCTGCACCCCAGCCTGGGCCCTCCAAGGGCAAGCAGGCGGGTAAGCGCCAGTTTTGATGGGACACCTGGGGACGACTTACCACTTTGTACCAGGGATCCACCCGACCTTCCCTTCTCCAACCGCCTATGTCCTTTCCTCCAGTTTCTCTCTACCCCACCCACCTAGTACACACAGCGGCAGCCCTCCCTCCTAACTTTTAGCCCTGGGGTTGGGGTGCTCACCTGATATGTAGGAAACACTAGTTTAAGTCCCTCTTCCACCTGATAAGAAGAGATTCAAACAGGGATCTGCCATCTCTTGGGTGAGTGCCCTAACCATAGATTCATAAATTCTAGGGCTGGAAGGGACCTCGAGAGGTCATCGAGTCCAGTCCCCTGCCCTCATGGCAGAACCAAATACTGTCTAGACCATCCCTGATAGACATTTATCTAACTTACTCTTAAATATCTCCAGAGATGGAGATTCCACAACCTCTCTAGGCAATTTATTCCAGTGTTTAACCACCCTGACAGTTAGGAACTTTTTCCTAATGTCCAACCTAAACCTCCCTTGCTGCAGTTTAAGCCCATTGCTTCTTGTTCTAAACTTAGAGGCTAAGGTGAACAAGTTTTCTCCCTCCTTCTTATGATACCCTTTTAGATACCTGAAAACTGCTATCATGTCCCCTCTCAGTCTATTGTGATGTGGGGCTTCCTCCCTCTCCTCTGTAGAAGCTATTCCACTAGGGATAAAGAGTCATTTGGGCCAAAGAGAGAGAAACCACAAGCATGAGAGTGACTGTATAGTCATGTGGTTAGAGCACCCACCCATTTTATTATGTATTTGATACTCTTGCAAACATAAATAAATGGGGGTAAAATCCTCCAAAAACAACCAAAACTAAACCAGTTTTTCTTTTCTTAGGACCAAATTCAGAGCCGTTTGGAGATTTTGAAGAAAGAGAGAGAAGCGATTCTGTCATTTAAATTGAGTGGGGAAAATAAAAGCCAGGAACTGCTGGTAGGTGCCGTTATTACTCAGAAGCAAATGTGCACAGGGACATTATCAATACACGGCTTAGTCTGAGTATCATCAGAGGAACAGTGAGTAACACGTTCTCATCCGTGAAAGATGATTACTTATTTATTCTCATTGTAAAGAAAAACTGTTCTGCTTTAATTGAGAGTAAGCAGGAAAATACTTCATTTAAGAGAGAGTTTTAATAATCCAAATATTTTCACTGATAATTCTAGTGTAATTTGTATACTTAACAGTAGTTTCTCCTTTAGTCTTTCAACTAAAGCTGGTTGAAAATTTTCAACCAAAAAAATCTTCCTGCAGATAAAAGGGGTCTAGTAGAAAACAACTTTTTTCATGGGAATAGGTCATTTGCAACACATTTTTCAATTTTTTGACAGGAAATTTCAAAATTAAACAAACATTTTTGTGTCACTTCAAACTGAAATTTTCATTTTGCTTTTAAATAGCTGAAAAATTTTCAAACTTTCATATGTTTGTCTTTTATCTCTTTCTTTCTCTTTTTAGTCCTTTTTTCTACTGAGTGCCACTAAAGCGAATAATTTCTAGGGGTTTTTCCCTTCATTTTTTCTTTTTCTTTTTGCCACTTTTTCAAAACTGGGAGATCTTTTGAAGAGGTACAGAGGGGAACTACTAAAAAGAAAAATGGGGGGAAATGAACTTTATTTTGTTCCATTTTGAGAAAAGGGAGAAAGAAAAATGTGACATTTTTCAAAAGTTAGTTCAAGATATTTTTCAAAAAAATCCAAAGAAGTTCCATTTTGAAAACTGAGAAATGGAAACAACTTTGAAATGTCAATTATTTTCGCAAATTCCCCCACCCCCCATTTTTTGGCCAGCTGTACTTTCAACAGGGATAACCACAGCTGGACAATCCGTGCAGCTGCTCTAGGAATCTGCTGCCCCAGAGGAGGAGGCTCACTTAGGGCCTAAAACAAAGCCCAAGGACGTCATTGGAAAGACTCCTGTGCAGTTCCGTGAGCTTTGGAACAGGCCCTTAATGGTATCGCTGCTAGACATTGCCGTGAAGAAGATCTGGGTTCCAAATCTGGTCTGATTTCCTTGCTCCTAGGGTATCCGGGGCCAGAGAGTGCTCCAGAAACAGCATGAATTGATGGACATCTGTCCAGTTCACATGCGCTCATTCTTAGGCAACCTGCAAACTCAGATTTGCATGTGTAAAACGGGGTCTTCCCAGCAGCCCAATTTGTGCTCAAGGTCCCTGTGTGGCTTAAAATCCAAGATTTATGGTGTGCCAAATTGTATGTATCCAAAACTGTTTTCAGAACTCATGAGAGCAAATGATGGCGCTCAAATTTTAGTACTTTTTTTTTAAATGCCCTTTATGTCTCTATGTATTTTGTGGACAGCATGTGTTCCCCAGTTCAAGTCTAGTGCTTCTTAGTTTGGGTTCTACTGTTTCCTCTACTAAGATAATCCTTGCCAGTCCAGTTCTGATTGGATCCCACACCTGCTATGCTTCCTGTTATTAGAAGGATCTGGTTTTCTAGAAGCCACTGATCACAGTCTATCCGAATCATGCAAGAAAAATTCATATTCTAAACACCAGTTAGGACTCTTAAAAATCTATTGGAAAATCTTCTCTCTACATAGCATAGAGTATGTTCTCCATAAAATGTCAGAAGTTAAATTCTGTGGGGTTGCAATGACATGCTGGCTCGTGCATAAAATGTCCCATGACTCACTCCATATTCTTGTCCTTGACCTGTGCTTTTCCTCTTCGTATCTCGTCATTTCAGAAAGAGCTAGAAACTGAGAAGCAGAAGATTGTGTCTGAATTTCAGCAATTGAGCCAGTTTTTGAAGGAACAAGAGCTACTCCTGCTGGCCCAGCTGGAAGAGCTGAATAAGGAAATTAAAAAGAGGAGGGCTGAGTATGTTGCCAAATTATCTGAGGAAATATCTTCTTTCAGCTCCCTGATCCGGGAGATGGAGCAGAAGTGCCAGCAGCCAGCGAGTGAATTCTTGCAGGTGAGAGTGTTAAAAACACCCTAGATGAGTATGTTGCCAAAGTATCTGAGGAAATATCCTCTTTCAGTTCCCTGATCAGTGAGATGGAGCAGAAGTGCCAGCAGCCGGCGAGAGAATTCCTGCAGGTGATACAGTGTTAGAAACACCCCAGAACCTTTCACAGGGCAAGAAAGTCTCTTAACTCTTCACTTTTGGAGTGTAGGAGTGAATGGTCAGAACATACAGTATTGCTAAAATATACATTATTTTTCCTTAAGGGCTTGATCAAATGCCCATTAAAGTCAATGGAAATATATTTCTTGAGTACAATGAGCATTGGATCAAGCCCTAAATGAAAAGAAATTCTTCTTTTGAATTGTAGTGGGAGAAGACTCCTGCAAAAATGGCAAACTCCAAACTCTGTTCTCCCTGTGTCCTAATGGAAGAACAAAGGGACATTCAATAAAATTAGAAGGTCACAAATTCAAAACTGATCCAATAAATGCTTTTTCACACATCATGTAATTAGACTGTGGAACTCATTGCCACCGGATGTCGTTGAGACCAAGCATTTAGCAAAACTCAAAAAGTGATTGGATATTTATATGGATAACAGGAATATGAAGAGTGATATTAAACCTCATGCTTCATTGCATCAGCCAGTCGCTAACTGTTAGAGAGCAGGATGAGAATATGGCACGGTTCACTTTTGGAGAAGAATACTCTTTAGATGAACCTCCAGTCTGAGCCAGTCTGGCATTTCCTGTGTTCCAAACACTAACTCCAAAAGATTAAAGATGGAACCAGTCATTAATTATGGAAATAGCTAAGATTGAAGCTAAGATTCCATTTAAAGCCTGATTTTGCCACTTTTCCTACATATCACAAAAAGGGAAAATATAGGCCTTAAACTTGATACATGAGGTCTGAGGCTGTGGTGATTTTGTCTGCCAGAACTGAAGTTAGTTAGGGAAGCCGTTCATTACTTATGGTAGCCTGAAAGTGTAAGTAGTTGTTAGAATTCCAAAAGCCTTCTAATGATTTTATTTTTCAAAAAATGCCTCTAACTAGCAAAAAAAAGGTGAGAAATAAAATGTAGTATCCTGGACTTCTCTAGCTGATATCTAGAGTCAAATTCTCTGTTGCAACCAGTGTCTGCTGTGGGCAGCATTCTTCATTTCTCAGGTTTCCTGCATCGAACCTGGGGTGTAGGATAGTGATTGGCCCTCTGTTACTCTATACCACAAACCCATTGTTCTCACCCAGCCCCACCTCCCTGTGAATGTCAACTAGTCCACAGGATGGGCCTTCATAATATTTGTGGGAGAGTGGGGAGAGAGTTTACAGCATGGGGGCAGCACAGCATGGGGGCATCCCTCCCTCTGGACCCACTGGAGTCTGCAGGAGGGGATCTTCCCCAAACCTGAGAGTGTTCGGAAGATCCTTGTTCAAGACATCGCAAGACTGAGCCCACTGATTCCATGTGACAGCTGGTTATCCAAATGTTGTTACACAAAGAGCCTGTGTGCCTCCTTATACAAACTTCCTGGGCCCAGATCCTGCAGTCAGAGCACTTCTCCAAAAGAACAAAGGCAACACATTTAATGTTTTGTTTGCATTAATAAATAACAAATAATTTCTCTTTGAACCTCAAACTGTGAAGACAAAGTGAGTCCCCTCCAGAGCAGGAGGGATCCTTAGTATGAGATATGGGACTGAATTTCCTTTTATTTCTCCCCTCTAGGATATCACAGGCACCTTGAGCAGGTACGTGGCTCCTTCTCACTCTCCCTTTCACTTCCCAATGCAGGGAATTTTAAACATGAGACATTTCTCCCCATGGTCCAGCAGTGCAGAGCATGGGGTTGGTTCCCAATCTCTCTCCGTTAAAACTAATCTTGGAGTTGTTGTCATTTTGACTAGACTCCAGAATAGACCAGCCTGAGAAAAGAGTGATTTACCTACAGACAGGATATTTATTTGTAGTGTAGCTAGTGGACTGGAGACCTCAGGGGATTGGGGATGGAGAATGGGTCTCTCATTTCTGGGTCATAGACTCCAAACTCCACCTAGGTTGGTAGGGATGGAAAGTCAGGGCCATCTGATGACTATTCAATGAGCTGTTTATTAATTGTTTCTAATTATGCAGTGAGCTCTATCAGAGTGCTTGGTGTGGCAAGAGATATGATGGAAGAGACATTCCCTGCTCAAGGAGTTTATAATGTGCTATTATCAGTAGTACTATGGCAGTGCCCAGAGGCTCAAGGCAAAATCAGGTCCCAACATGCTGGGTGCTGCACAGACCTGTAGTAAGCAGGGCCGGCTCCAGGGTTTTGGCTGCCCCAAGCAGCAAAAAAAAAAAAAAACCCGCCCCCCGCCCCGCGCCGCCGCCGCCACCCCCCGGGAGGCCCCTCGCTCCAAGCCAGAGTGAGGGACCGTCCGCCGAATTGCCGCCGAATAGCTGGACGTGCCGCCCCTCTCCGGAGCGGCCGCCCCAAGCACCTGCTTGACCAGCTGGTGCCTTGAGCCGGCCCTGGTAGTAAGAGACAGTCCCTGCCCCAACGAGTTTACAGTCTAAATCAGAGATGGGCAAACTACGGCCCGCGGGTCATACCCTTGAGCTCTCGAACGGGGATGCTAGCCCCCGGCCCCTCCCCTGCAGCCTCAGCTCGCGAGCTCCTGCCGGGCAGCATGGCGGCATGGCGGGCTCTGGCTGGGCCGCGTGGCTGCCAGTCCTGGTAAGGGGGCGGAGAGCGGGGGGTTGGATAAGAGGCAGAGGGTCCTGGGGGGGAGTCAGGGGACAGGGAGCAGGGGGCAGTTGGATAGGCATGGGAGTCCCGGGGGGCCTGTCAGGGAGTCAGGGTGTGGATAGGGGTCGGGGCAGTCAGCGGACAGGAAGCAGGGGGTGGCTGGATACGGGGTGGGGTCCCGGGGGGCGGTTGGTCCCGGGAGGGGGCAGTCAGGGGACAAGGAGCAAGGGGGGTTGGATGGGTTGGGAGTTCTGAGGGGGCCAGTCAGGGGACGGGAAGTGGGAGGGGGTGGATAGGGGGCAGGGGGTAGGCTGTTTGGGGAGGCACAGCCTTCCCTACCCAGCCCTCCGTACAGTTTCGGAACCCTGATGTGGCCCTCGGGCCAAAAAGTTTGCCCACCCCTGGTCTAAATAGACACAAGAGACAAAGGGCGGAGGGAGGAAGGATTAAAATCAATTTAAGGGGACATTCAATAAAGTCAAAGTGCTGCACTTTGGAAGGAAACATCAAATGTACAACTACGAAATGGGGAATAACTGGCTAGGCAGTATTACTAAGGAAAAACATCTGGGGGTTCAAGTGAAGGAGTCGGCAGTGTGATGCTCTTGTGAAAAGCATCACATGGGAATAAAAGTCTTTCCATTGATTTCAATGGGCTTTAGAACAGGCCCAAATGTGCAACTCCCCTGGGCTTCAAAGAGAGTTACATGGCAAGGTAGGGGAAGAACTACCCGCCTTGTTTAAAAGCTTCCTGACTTTATACTAGCTCAGCCCACACCTGCTCAGCTGAGCTTCATCTTCCAATCAGAGATTGCTTCTCTGGCCTAAACCGCTCATCTGTGTCCCATCTCTCTAATCTCCTCTTTCTCAGCTTCCCTTACTCTTCTGGGGAGCTGATGTGGGGTGAACACCCCATCACGGATGTATTAACAGGAGTGTCGTATGTAAGACACAGGAGGACGTTGTTCCACCCTTCTTTCCACTGTGAGGCCTCAACTGGAATCCTGTGTCCAGTTTGGGGCATCTCACTTTAACAAAGATGTGGACAAATTGGAGAGAGTTCAGAGGAGAGCAACAAAAATGATCCGAGGTTTAGAATGGATGAGCTGTGAGGAAAGGTTGAAATAAATGGGTGTGTTTTGTCTAGAGAAGAGAAGACTGAGGGAGGGCCTGATAACAGTCTTCAAATATGTCTGAGGCTCTTCTACAGAGAGTGGTGATCAGTTGTTCTTCAAGTCCCCTGAGGGCAGAACAAGAAGTAATCGGTTTAATTGGCAACAAGGGAGATTTACATTAGTGTGACGGGTTCCCGGGGTGCAACCTGGACTGTGGGTCTGCTGAGCCCTCCAAATCCCCAACCTGGGCTGCCTCTCGCACTGTGATGCTGATGTCAAGCTACAAGCCTGGCAGGCCCTGCGCTGACACAGACACCTACGGGCAGGGACACGCCCAGCTGTGTTACATGAATCCTCTCCCAGCCATTGATGAGCCAGCAATAGAAAGGCACCAGCCAGTTCCCCCCAGCTCCAGCCCTACCCCCCAGAACTGCACCGACTCACACTGCTCAACGCTCCCTTGGGCAGTGCAAGTTCATTCAGTAGTTTGCTGCTCCCTCAGTGTGGAGTGGACACACACTGGCCTTTGTAAGCTGAGAACCCCTGTGCTAGTGGACTGACCATTGTATGTATCCAAAGAACTAGATAAGAACGTAAATTATCTTTGAAATGGGTTAGTGGGTCTCACTCCAGGTCCGGGTACGATGGGTATCTACATCACCACAAGGATTGTCACTAATTATCTCCCTTAAATGGTGTACAGGATATAAGTCAGGTGATTCTGCTTCCCACACTCACAATACAAGAACAAAGGGACGTTCAGTGCAACTGAAACCAACTAGTGTAAAGCTGAGAAAAGGAAATACTTTCTTTTTACACAATTCATTATTAACCCGTGGAACTCACTGCCACACGGTATCACTGAGGTTCATAAATGCATAAGGTTGAAGGCCAGAGAGGACTGTGAGATCATCACATTTGACCCTCTGTATATCACAACACAGGCTCTGACTTTCTCATTCCCCCGGGGGTGTTCGACCTCACTCTGCCCCGGGCCCTGCCCCCACTCCACCCCTTCCCCCAAGGCCCGCCCCGCCTCTTCCTGCCCTGCCCAGCCTCTTCCCGCCCTTGCTCAAACACCTCCCACCCAGCGCATCCTGCCCATTGCTGAACAGCTGATCCATGGTGGATGGGAGGCAGTGGGAGGAGCTGATCGGCAGGGCTAGCTAGCGGGCAGGAGGCACTGGGGGGGAGCTGATCTAAGGGGCTGCTAGTGAGTGCTGAGCACCCACTATTTTTTTTCCGTGGGTGCTCCAGTCTCAGAGCATCCACAGAGTCGGTGCCTATGTATCACATTCACAGGTCCTTAAATTTCACCCAGTTATTCCTGTATTCAGCCCAATAACTTTTATTTGACTATATCCTAGCTTGCTTTGACTACAGCACCTTCCAGAAAGCCATTCAGTCTTGATTTAAAGACATCAACAGACAGTAACGCTTGAAGCTCCCTGGAAGTGGGGGGGCCACCAGTGCCCAAACCATGGCCCCACCCTTGCTCCTCCTCTTACCCCGAGACCCCGCCCCCTGCTCACTCCTCTTCGCCCCCTCCCCCCATCACTTGCCTTTAAGGCAGGTACAAAGGCAGAGAGCAGAGCTCTCCCACTTTTAAAAGTGATGGGGCCATGGCCCCCTGTTCTGGCGCCCCTGTCAAGAGATGGAGAATCCACCACTTCCCTTGGCAGTTTCTTCCAGTGGTTAATCCACCCACACTCTTCAAAATGTCTGTCTTATTTCCCATTTGAATTTCTCTGGCTTCAGCTTCCAGCAATTGGTCCTTGTTGTGCCTTTGTCTGCTAAATTGAGGAGCCCTTTAGTACAAAGTCTGTTCTCCCCGTGGTTCTCTCGGTGCACGGCATTTTTACCAGCCCTCAGATCATTTTTGTGGGTCTTCCCTGCACCGTCTCCACTTTTTCAACGTCCATTATAAAATGGGGACACCAGAACTGGAGGCAGTTTTCCAATATCGGTCTCACCAAAATGAAAGAGAAGCTTGTAGTGTCAAAGCTGGGATTGGACCTATTCCTGGGGCAATAGAGACTTTAATCCTTCAGTGTCTGCTGAGCTACAACCATTCACGAGAGTAAAATACATGTTAGTAAAACACAAATATGACCGAACTCCACAACGAGTAACACTGGGTTGTTCGTCAGATGTGAGAGGGAGAAGTTTCAGAACCCAGTGGCCTTTTCTTCTGAACTGAAATGGAGAATCTGGGAATCTTCTCAAAGAAATGCATCTGTGGAGACCATAATGAAGAAATTCACAGGTAATAAACAGTCACCTGGGGAATTTACTCACCTATATTACACTGATAATTGACAGAGCTGGGGAAATCTCTTAGGGAAAATAATTGTGGATGGAGATAGTCAGCTAATCATTTGGAACCTATGGAACCAGCAGCTGTGACCCAATGTAAAAGCTAGGGGGGGGGTGCGCTGCAGCACCCTCCGCACTCCTAGTTCCCGCAGCTCTGCACAGAGACTCGGGGCTTCCCCCCTGTGAGAGGGCGAGTCAGCACTTGCGGCTCCAGCCCCACGGTGCGGACAGGTGGTGGTGCTGCCGGTCAGATGAAATTGAGCAACAGGCCGGGTCTGGACCGTGGCTGTTGGTTCCCCACCCCTGCTTTAGAGATTCTCCACCTTTTATCCTCCTGAGCTGGAGATAATGAGACCATCAGGTCTGTCAGGAAGAATGAGCCAGTTTTACTGAGTACTAGTGGTACAGGGGCAGATGTAAAGTTGATTGAATGCTAATCAGTAAAAAAGTGTCTGTGTATTGGTCTATCTGTGAATTATGTGTTGGTTTCAGAGGGTTTGTTTACACAGCAATTAAACACCTGTGGCTGGCCCATGTTCTCCCATCACAGGGTCCCAAAGCCCAGGCTTCTGCCCATGGCAGAGCATCTACACAGCAATTAAACAGCCCCAGTGCCCGAGTCCTTAGTTTTTAATGTTTGTGGTTATTTTGTAGTGAGGTGTGTAATGGTTTGTACTGGTCTGTACTGCACTTAGCCTCCTTAACTATAACATAATAAAGTTTGTTTTCTTTTCATTTTGCTTTTGTGTTAGAACATTAACAATGTGAATATATTAATAAACACGACAACATGACATTTTGTCTTTTTCACCCTTTTCTTCCTCTAGATTCACTGTCGTCTAGACAGCGGTTGGACAAAGGTAAATTTCTGGGATCAAAGGTGGAGTGAAAACTTTCATATGAATTATGGGGGCTCATTGGCAGCACCGTAGTTCAGGTTTTGTTTCAATTTTGCATTTGACAGGAGCTGAACATTGTATTACTGGTGGCCACACAGATCTTTCCTAAAAACAGAAAAGTAGATTCTTTTCTCTATTATACTTTAGAATTTTTAACTAGTGGTTGTGTTAACCAGATGGGCTGGGGTGCGGGAGAGGGCGCGAGCAGTGTATCTCCGTAGAGATCTAAGGGTTTAAAAATGAGCCTTTAGGAAAATCAGAGAGGAACATCTCACCTCATTTTCAGAACTCTTTATGCACACACATCACAATATGGCAATATTATTATTATTAGCAAATGCACAAGTGGTACAATGAAGAATGGGAGAATTCAACATACAAAAATAGATATTTCTGTTTTATCTGTCTACTTTATAAGTCAAAAGAAAAAATGTTTAAAATGTCAAAAGGGGTTAGGTAGACATCAGCTATTAGCAGACATGCCAACTCTCACGAATTGATCATGAGAGATGCGATTTCTGAGTAAAATTAAGCCCCACTCATGATCTCGCGACAGAGCTGTGGCTGGAAAAAAAATCCCGACATTTGAGAGTTCTAAAAATTAGTCTTAATTTTACTTAGAAATCGTGTCAGCTGCCCTGGGTGTGCCTGGGGCTCCCACTGTCAGCCACCCCAGTGCGGCTGCTCCCCTGGGAAGTGGGAGAGGGCACCCCACTGTAGCCCCCAGGCCTAGGGAGGGTGAAGAACCCCAGGTGCAGCAGAGGTGGGGCTGGGAGGGCTTTATTATGGCCTGGGGGCTGCAGGGGGCCTGAAGTGAGCAGGGGGCTGATGGGCTGGGGGGGTGTTGTATTGTTGGTGGGTGATGATTGTTGGTGGGCAGATAGGGTGAGTGCTGGGAGGGTGAAATGAGGGCAGTGGGGTAGGGGTGCTGAACTGATGGGGGGTGATGATGGGGGTTGGGGGACTGAATTGAGGGGGGTTGGATGGGGACAGGATTAATTGCTGGGCAGGAGACAGGCAGATGTGGGGGTGAGAGCTCCTGCAGCAGGAGCCAAAATCCCCTTCTCCAGTGCATGTGGGAGAGTGGGGAACACTAATTGTCACATGCGCACACCCTGGGGAGGGGCCAGGGGAGTTCAAACATCAAGAGACTGACCTAAAAACCACAATAGAATCCTTTTAAAATGTCATGATTTTTGGGCCAATCTCATGAGATTTGATCTCTTGAAGTTGGCAATACTGTATTAGCCATTGCATAGCCTTGGGGCCATTAACGTGGGGCTTGGAAAGTCCCCGATAGACCAGCACAAGATGAGCAGCCAGTCAGTAAGTGTGCAGTGTCCTCAACCACACGGCAGCTACACAGAGTCATGGAGCACCAGTGATGTCTCAGGAGGAGCAGTTTTTCTAGTGCTCAGCTGGCTGATCGTTAGGCGGGAGGGGGCTCTGCAAGGAGACGGGGTGTGAAGAGTTGCATCATTGGACAGGGGGACTTTGCATTCCCTGTAATCTGCTGGGAGCCTCCTATGATGCCAGGATCTCTAATCACATCTGTGGGGAGAGGTGGATGCAGGTGGGGAAAGATTCCATGGGCCTGACTGTCAGGGGGGCCAGGACCATCCCTAGGGGGTGCAGGGCGGGAATGATGGATTAGTTTCTTCTGGTACCGACTATGCCAGCCAATCGCACTGGCCCGCAGGGCCCCCGAAAAGTGTGGGGCCTGGAGTGGTTGCCCTGATTCGTCCTACCCAAGGGACGGCTCTGCTGGAGGCATAGACAGGATGCATCACACTCTGGCTGCTCTCTGCTTTGCAGCCCTGAGGCCCCTGTAACTAGGGGCCAGGGAGACTAAAGGAAGGACAAAGGTGGTTGAAAACCACCTCCCTCTAGCCCCCCTTGTCTTTCCCCCAAGCACAAGGATGGAATCACTGAGACTCAGACTCTGGGTCTGGGGGCCTGGCTCAGCGGAGCTGATTCTTTCACTCTGTCCCTGAACTGGCTCTGTCAGGGTGTGAATCCCCCCTGCACATGGCTGAGATCTCAGCGCTGCTGCCCATGCACAGCTGGGTAAATCCTGGAGGCAGGAGGTTGCCTGGTTCACTCCCCAGCTGGGGCAGGTTCTGTCACTGACACGATCAGACCCTCCCCCAGGGCTGAGCTCTGCCCCTCACGCTCTGATCTTCTCTCTGCAGTGCACGTGACTTTGGATCCAGACACGGCCCATCCAGAACTGGTCCTGTCTGCGGATCGGAAAAGTGTGAGAAGAGGAGACACATGGCAGGCTCTGCCCGACAACCCTGAGAGATTTGACACTGAGCTGTGTGTGCTGGGCTGTGAGGGATTCACCTCGGGCCGACATTACTGGGAGATAGAGCTAAAGGAAGGTGAAGTGTGTATTGTGGGGGTGGCCAGAGAGTCTGTGAGCAGGAAGGGAGATATCGATTTTAACCCTGAGCAGGGGATCTGGGCTGTGCTGTGCAATGAGGATCGGTATTGGGCTCTCACATCCCCTGATGATCTCAGCCCCTTGTCCCTGAGCCGGGCACCCCGCAGGATCCGGGTTTATCTGGACTATGAACGGGGGCAGGTGGCGTTTTTCGATGCTGGTACCGGGGACCCGATCTTCACTTTCCCGCCGGCCTCTTTCGCCGGGGAGAGAATCCGCCCGCTCTTCTCTGGTCCGTTGCTTTTCGTTTCCTTTTCCTCTCTCCCGGGCCCATGCTCTTAGTGTGAGGCTCACACCGTGTCCCTGAGGTGCCCTGTCTGTGCCCACAAAACAGGCTCCTCTAGCCCCCACCCTCCTGATCTCTATGACCTGGAGGACTCAGCCAGTCTCCCTCCGCACAGACAGGGCTGAAGGGGGAGTGATGCTCTACCCATAGCTCTATGGCTGTGGAGGTCTGTGTGAGGCTCTAGGCTGGGTCTCTATGCTCCTAGGAGGCCAACTCTGTGTGGAGTGGGGGGGTCCCATCAAGGAATGAGGGAGCCCCCTGTGGGAGGGACCCAGCAGAGGGCCAGGAAGAGACCCCTCAACTGGGGGGAGGGGAAAGCAGGGGGGAGGCCTGGCTGAAGAGGCTGGGGGGGAGCAGGGTGTGTGTGTGTGTATGAGGGGCGAAGGCTGGAATTTTCAAAAGAACCGAAGTGACGTAAAACGAATTGCTTTTCAATGGAACTTGTGCTGCTAAGTAACTTCAGGTGGGATTTTCAAAAGCACCTAAGTCATGTTTACCATTGTGCTAGTTTTAATGGGTTAATATGTTTTCTAGAATAATGAATTTTCCCTGTGTAAACAAACTGCTTCTGTTCTCCTATTCACCTTATTAAAGTCCCCCAGTAAATGGACCTGAGAGGGCAATTTGTCTATTAAAACTTTCTGGAAAGCACTGGTTTGCTGTGTGAGGTGTATTTTGAGACAGAAACAAAAGGTTGGTTTCCACATGAATTTAAAATGAACAGAGCCCTGAAAGCCCAGTCAGTTCCCTTGTGTCCGCTGCCCAATATAGGATGTCAAGGCAAAAACAGATGAGAAATGTAGGATTGATGACAAATATATGAGTGATGCTGGATTCCATCATGCACGACATTTCCTGCTAGATCCTCTCTTCCACCCAATTACACCGTCAAGTAAATAATCTGTCAGGGTGGGAATTACTCTGGCAATACCAGGAATATGAAATAAAAATGAACGGATCATATGGAAAACCCCCTTGAGATGCACTGAGTTCAAACTAAAATGTCCAGCATCTCTCACATCAGAGTTGTATTCATGAGGTGCAAACTGTGTATAAAAATTACCATATTTGTTCTTCATGTAACTCATTTTTCTTTTAGAAATCTCCCTGATTTTACTGTAAGCAATTGATTGTATCTGACTTTCCTCCCAAAGTGGTCTTTCTAAAATGTGGATAAATGCATATTTGGATGGTGTATGTTCATATTATTAAATTTGCTGACAGTAGAATTGTTACGGGTGTGACTGTTGCCCTGGTATGAATCACCACTGAGAATGCCCAATTCAGGGCAGGGCCGATACACCCCAAAAACTGATGGTTTATTCTATAAATAGATTCATCAAAACAGTAACAAAATGAGCTCGGGAACCCACGAGAACACACCCCTTTATTTTGGGACTTTGCTGATTTTGGACAACCAATTGCGAGTGGTTTGCAGCAGAAGGAAAGGGGAGTGTTGCGTTAAAGGGAGATTTGTCTGTCAGCCTGTCGCACTGCAAAGTGGGAAACTGAGGCAAAGGACACTGCCCAACCGACTGTGGGGTGGATGTTTACTTACGATTTGCAAACTTTTGAATCATTGTTGCGGTTTCTTCACAAATTAACGCTGAGCTCCCTCTTCTTTTTAATGAAAGTTTTCTTTCGTTAAACACAGACTCAGTGCTTGCGAGTGGGGAAATATTGACCAGGGGTGATGTTTAGTTTTCCCAGATTACTGGGTAGGGGTTCAGGCCAGTTTTGTTTTTTAATGTGAAGAGGAAGTCCTAGATATTGACTCCAGTCCTTGTCGCTGCTGACACCACCTGGCAGAAGGGTTACACTACAGCTGGCTGAAAAACTGCAGCAGAACCATATTCCACCAGAGAAAGCATTTCTACAGAAGTTGAAACACTACACAAAATAGAGTTGAATGGCAGATATTTCATTATGGAGAAAAGACAGGGAGAAAAATTTCCAACAATCTCAAATCGTTCCCTTTTGACATTTTTCTGACTGAAAGGTTTCAATGTTTAATTTTTTGCAAAAGACTTTTCGTTTTGATTTTTTTCTTCATTTTGTATTATACAATATAAAATAAAAAGACAAAATCGAAATGAAGTCATTTCAGAATAAAACGTCGAAACCTTTCGTTCTGAGAATGTCAAAATGGGATATTTTGACATTGAAAGATTTCCCCCTCATTTTTCTCCTAAATAAAAGTATTTTGTGGAAATGAAACACTTCCAATTAATGCCAAACAATTAAAAAAAATCCTTCACTAGGAATTTTGAAATGTACAAGTTTTGTTCCTAAGTGGAATGAAGACAAACGTCAAAACCTCGAAATCCTTCATGAAATGGTATTTCTGTCCACCCCGGAGCTTTAGATGGGATCCAGGTAATGAGCGAGTGTTGCAGGAATGCAGAATTAGTCAGCTCTATGCTTGGCTGATGCAGCAACTCAGGTATCTGGCGCCACCAGGCAGACAAGGGACATCTATTTAGAACACATCACTGGACATCAGCAATACCAGGAGAGATGCGGGAGTGCCATTGAGAAGGGAAGTCAGGAAAGTAACTGAAATCCTTCCCTGATGGATTGTATTTACTGAGGGACAACCTAGCCTAAATTCTCAATTATTGAGGGACAATCTACACTCATTGCTATATTTGCTTCTCACAAGCTACTGTTAGTATAACCTTTTATGAGTGATGTACCCGAATATTTGGATGCTAATATCTAAACTATCGTTAAATTTATTAACCTTAATTTGGAATATTGCAGATTATGAACTATATGTATTTTAGGACTTTTAAATCAAACTTTGTACTTTTGGATAATTTAAGCATTATGCCCAGATGTATAGACACTCTTTCTTTAACAGGTGTTGGATAATTTTAACATTCGTTCTCCTAGTAATTAATTTTCTGTTTCTTACCATTAGAAGTTTCATCCATCTATATCTTTGTTCCTAATGCAGAAATACTACTGCTCATTGTAGCAAGTTGTCTATCCTTCTGCTACCAGTAGATGTCCATGTCTACCCATATTCCATTAATCAAACCTATTTATTTATTTAGAGGAAAACATTATTTGACCCAAAATGGCCGTCTTTCAAAGCTGGAATTTTTTTCAAAAATATTTAGATTTTTCTCAAAATTTTCCAGTTTTCTATGCAAATTTGCTTTGTGTTTTCATTTTCTACTGCCAGTTTTGACTGGTTATCTTAATCCTAAATTTTGTGCCTTTCAAAATCTAATTTTTTTTTTAAATGAATACATTAAAATAATTGCAAAAATGCAACCAAAAATTGATAATGTGTAGGATGAAACAATTTTCAATTTCTTTGACAAATTTCTGTTTCTAACCTGGTAAATTTCAAAAAATGAGATTTCATTTGGTTTTGAAAATTGGTGGTATGAAATTATGGGCAGCGGGCATTGTAGGCTGGGGGAGGCTGTGCCTCCCCAAACAGCAGACCATGGCCCCACCCATGCTCCGCCCTCATGCCAGGCCCCCTCCTGCTGTTCCCAGCACTCTGCCCTAACTGGCCCAGGGACTCCGGATAGCTGCTGCTGGGGCCACGCTACCCACCCAGTGCTCAGACTACGGGTGCTGGGGGCACTACTCACCTGGTGCTCAGACCACTGGGGCTGGGGGCACTGCAGCCATGCCGCCCAGGGATGGGGGCACTGTCACCAGGTCCTTGCCCCCTGGCTGTGTGTCTGTGAGGGTCGGGGGCAGAAAGGGAGGGGGAGAGGGTGGGTAGAAGGGGAAGGACAGGGCCTCAGTCACAAGGGGAGGTGCCAGGGGCTAGCCTCCCCAGGCAGCCGGGTCACCAGCCACCCATGGATGAAACATTTTTTGTATTTTAGGCCATTTTGTAATGGGGCCCTGATCTCAGCTGGGGCAGGGACTGTCTCTCGCTGTGTGTC